>NC_135521.1:40000-361250 GCF_051989575.1 Stigmatopora nigra
ATGTTTGACGCAAATTCCCACTGCATGGGAATTGCGAGGGTCACTCACAGTGGATCCAGCTAACCCTGGAGATCCTGGTGGGCCAGGTGGGCCAGGTGGCCCTGGCTGGGAAATCATTTGAACCTGATGGGACAGAAAACAAAGACGCCCAATATGGCCAAGGTGTCATGATGTGGACTCCAAGTGCGCTCTACTGACCAAGTTGTCATCCAGTCGGCAGTCGCCTTTTTCTCCTTTGTGTCCGTCCATACCCTGGTTGACACAGCACCAGCTCAAAGTCAACATTTCCGTAATTCAATGAGGGATTATTTGTAGGCTAAGAACGTGTACTAACTCAACATACCGGTGGACCAGAAAGTCCCATCTCTCCCTTTTCCCCTCTTTCAGCCCGTGGTCCTATTTCACCCGCATCGCCTTTAGTTCCCTTAAAAAAAAAATTGCCGGTATACAAATTCATAATAGTAAGACGGCAACATCTCAATACATATTTCTAACATTCTTCCTACCCTCTCCCCGTCTACTCCAGCTGGACCAGGTAAACCAAGCTCCCCCTAGAAAAAAAAAGACACAAAAAACACACACACTAGAGACGGTCTTCGTTAAAGGAGCATTACGGAAGACTAGTGGTCAAAAATGGTCCTGCAATTCAGTTCCTTTCGATGTGCCCAGCATCCATTCTGCTTTCGGTTGCCAGATAAGATTACGCTGCGTTGTGGCACCATTGCTAACGAACGGCAAAGTGACGTTAGCAACTATCACGTTAATTTTACAACCTAATTCTCTTATATTTAAATAATCAAAGATGTAAAGGATGCCAGTCTTCAAACATTAAGCTTTTTAAAAGAAAAAACGGTGAGGGAGGCTGGTTACAACAAAAGAGAAGTTTTTAAAAAAAAAGTTGAGTTACAGCTCGACGTGACTCGTTTGCTTCGCCACGACGAAAGAAATAATGTGTCGTTTCCTCAATAACATACCACCGTGACAAATAATATTTCATTCGGCAAGGCATTGAGAGCATCCGCAGAGACGTCAACACGAGCTTTGTTTTCATTTTAATTGTCAGTTTCGCACACATCTGTCAAGAACACAAATATCAAATCGTTGCAAAGCGTATATAAAAATAGGGAAATCTCGGCTTAACCACTGACAACTGCGTTTGAAGGATTTCCAAACATGTTACTTTCATACCTATTGGAAAAACTTGGGCCATTTAATACAACAGTGAAGCGAAAATCCTCCTATGATGAACATTGCTCAATGACAAAATATGTACGGCTTCATTTTTTGATTGCTTACATCGTCTGATGGTAATATTAAGAGTACCTTTACTCCTTGAAGACCAGGGGGGCCAGGGGGTCCAGGTGGGCCCTGGTGACACAAGGCAAAAATATAAAGGTTTGCTTTTGCTTCTGATGAACTCTTTAGTTGGTTATGTTGATTGTAAAATAGCTATATACAGGTAGCTAGCTAGCAAAAACACCCATACAGTAACCTGTGAGACCATTTTTTAGGCAACATAAATCAAACAAACAAGCATTCCAATGGCCTAAAATGGCATAGCACTATAGTGTTTCCTCCTAACGACACACGAACAAATAATTCAATATAATGTGATGTGTTACAACACAAAAAAAAGAAAAATACTGAAAAAAATTACTCATTTAAAGATGTAATTGATAGCACAAGATAGGGAGACTATATTCTTACATACAAAGAAATATTGTTCACCTGCTGCATTGGGGAATGTACATATGAAAGCCACCATTTTAAGTAGAGCCATTTTTAATTTGATCAGAAACCAATGTCCGTTGAAGTCATAATCGGAAAAGGGAAAACATTGGGCTAAATAGGGAACCGTCTTTCGGATGACTAATGACAGAAAAAGCCGCTGGAGTATTAGCCGCGGACTTGGCCAAACTATAAACAAAAATACGATAGGTGGCCATCGAGAATTCCTGCCTAGTCCTATGCAAGATAAGTATTTTTTTCTTCTTCTTGGATTTCATTCATTGAAATTTGATTTGGCATATTATCTTTGCGCTATTTTGAAAATAATGACCATATGGGCCGCATTGTCTTGCCATATGGCAATTAGTTTTTGTCACCTGGCAGTTTCGTGCGTGCAAGTCTAATTTGTGCGCATGATTCCGTCACTTTTTGTTGTTGCGACAAATAAGGCAATATGCGAGAAAGTACGATCATTTTTTTCCTTCCTTTTGAATGTGCCCTGCCTGATTTGTGTGTTTTAAGAGACTTAAAAACACCAGAAACAAGGCGATATATTTTTCCAACGTGCGTATTAGTCACTGTTGACACCGGCACAGATCATGCAAAAAAATGTTGCAAATTACCAAAATACTGATCGTGTTGATGGCCTGTGGAACAGAAAAAATTGATGGAGAATTTGTTTTTTTCTTTTCAGAAAGGAATACATATATATACACGAATACATATATATACACATATACACACACACACACACACACACATATATATATATATATATATATATATATATATATATATATATATATATATATATATATATATATATATATATATATATATATATATATATATATATATATATATATATATATATATATATATATATATATATATATATATATATATATATATATATATATATATATATATATATATATATATATATATATATATATATATATATATATATATATATACATATATATATATACACACACACATACACACACATACACCTATCTCTATCTATCTATATATCTATATATATATATCTATCTATATCTATCTATCTATCTATCTATCTATCTATCTCTATCTATCTATCTATCTATCTATCTATCTATCTATCTATCTATCTATCTATCTATCTATCTATCTATCTATCTATCTATCTATCTATCTATCTATCTATCTATCTATCTATCTATCTATCTATCTATCTATCTATCTATCTATCTATCTATCTATCTATCTATCTATCTATCTATCTATCTATCTATCTATCTATCTATCTATCTATCTATCTATCTATCTATCTATCTATCTATCTATCTATCTATCTATCTATCTATCTATCTATCTATCTATCTATCTATCTATCTATCTATCTATCTATCTATCTATCTATCTATCTATCTATCTATCTATCTATCTATCTATCTATCTATCTATCTATCTATCTATCTATCTATCTATCTATCTATCTATCTATCTATCTATCTATCTATCTATCTATCTATCTATCTATCTATCTATCTATCTATCTATCTATCTATCTATCTATCTATCTATCTATCTATCTATCTATCTATCTATCTATCTATCTATCTATCTATCTATCTATCTATCTATCTATCTATCTATCTATCTATCTATCTATCTATCTATCTATCTATCTATCTATCTATCTATCTATCTATCTATCTATCTATCTATCTATCTATCTATCTATCTATCTATCTATCTATCTATCTATCTATCTATCTATCTATCTATCTATCTATCTATCTATCTATCTATCTATCTATCTATCTATCTATCTATCTATCTATCTATCTATCTATCTATCTATCTATCTATCTATCTATCTATCTATCTATCTATCTATCTATCTATCTATCTATCTATCTATCTATCTATCTATCTATCTATCTATCTATCTATCTATCTATCTATCTATCTATCTATCTATCTATCTATCTATCTATCTATCTATCTATCTATCTATCTATCTATCTATCTATCTATCTATCTATCTATCTATCTATCTATCTATCTATCTATCTATCTATCTATCTATCTATCTATCTATCTATCTATCTATCTATCTATCTATCTATCTATCTATCTATCTATCTATCTATCTATCTATCTATCTATCTATCTATCTATCTATCTATCTATCTATCTATCTATCTATCTATCTATCTATCTATCTATCTATCTATCTATCTATCTATCTATCTATCTATCTATCTATCTATCTATCTATCTATCTATCTATCTATCTATCTATCTATCTATCTATCTATCTATCTATCTATCTAGCTATCTATCTATCTATCTATCTATCTATCTATCTATCTATCTATCTATCTATCTATCTATCTATCTATCTATCTATCTATCTATCTATCTATCTATCTATCTATCTATCTATCTATCTATCTATCTATCTATCTATCTATCTATCTATCTATCTATCTATCTATCTATCTATCTATCTATCTATCTATCTATCTATCTATCTATCTATCTATCTATCTATCTATCTATCTATCTATCTATCTATCTATCTATCTATCTATCTATCTATCTATCTATCTATCTATCTATCTATCTATCTATCTATCTATCTATCTATCTATCTATCTATCTATCTATCTATCTATCTATCTATCTATCTATCTATCTATCTATCTATATATATATATATATATATATATATATATATATATATATATATATATATATATATATATATATATATATATATATATATATATATATATATATATATATATATATATATATATATATATATATATATATATATATATATATATATATATATATATATATATATATATATATATATATATATATAGATATCTTATCTCTTTTTCTGAAGCGCTTTAACCTCACTGACTACGGGCCAGAGGCGGGTGTCAACACCCTGATTTGGTGGCCATCCAATCAAAGGGCACAAAGAGGAAAACCGAGTACCTGGAAAAAAACAATGCTGGCCCGGGGAGGACATGGAAACTCCACACAATTGGACCGACCTGGATTTGAAGCCAGGTACCCCACTGTGAGGCTGACGCGCACGAGATAGGGAGAGTATATCACTCATCCGCTAGACTGCCCAGTGAGGACATATTATAAGATGATACAAACTAGTGATAGGCTAGCAAATGACGTGAAACGACAGTTCCAATTAAATGGGGACGTTGGGTCGAATTCGAAAGAAAAACAAAACCCTATCCAATGAAAAATCCTTTTCCACTCGTGTTAGTGTAATCCACATTCGTAAATTATAAAGGAGTTAATTTGTTTGCAAATATCCACTGAATAGGAATTTGACAATGCGACAACTCTCGTAAGATTTTGGGTTCTAAAGAGAATTGGTGAAGCTTTGCATGTTGAAGTCTTTCCTACTTTATTAACTTTTAATTTATCGTCCTATTGTCAGATTTTGCACTCTGTGACGAGGCACACATTTTTGGTGGGCGAGTCAACACGCTTTTCTTTGAGCATTCCTTAAATTTTCAACCTTTTGTTGGATTTATCCCAGATTTTTTGTAACATGATGCAGGATTCAAGTAGGAACGTCAAAACAATAAAATCAATCAGCTTGAATCTGAAATGTGTAAATATGCCTGAATATCAAAAAAGGGTTGAAATGGATTCCCGTATTCCGCAAACATGAGGTGACATCTTCACAAATGCTTGAGCAAATACATTCAAAACCATGGTGACTTTTTACAGACAACACAAACGATGAAAATAATAAGGAATAGCCTTCTTTAAATCAAGCCAATACTCACCTGGAATGCATCAAGAAGCTTCCCATGAAAGTCAATGATGTCCGAGGTACCCGACACCCCCTTTTCTCCAGGATAGCCCTGATTTTTTAAAACATCAAACACACAGTCATATCACAAAATACATGCACAGTTACAAAAAAATTGCATCAACACTGTAACACATTAAGCCCCCAGTTGGTGTAAAAAGAGCCGAGGGCCAAAGTGACGCACTTTATATATTAATATATTGGACCAATGGCCACAAGAAGACAAAGGATTTGGACTAAAACTCCCATTAAACAGTTTTTGGTATTCATATAGAGCAGAGAGGAAACATTTGAACTGTGAATACAGTACAGTAATCCCTCGATTATCATGACCTCACTTACCAGGAACTCAGTACTTCAGTATTAATCATTTAAAAATATGATATAATAAAGGGGAGGTTCATACAAATGTGAAAATCCACCCTGAAACCCGTAAGCAGAAGCCACTCTTGCTACAAGGACTCAGCACTGAAGTTTGATTTTTTTTTTTTTTTTTTTTTAAATAGGGGTGACCCTTCAATATATAATATATAATATATTATATATATATATATATATATATATATATATATATATATATATATATATATATATATATATATATATATATATATATATATATATATATATATATATATATATATATATATATATATATATATATATATATATATATATATATATATATATATTTATGCACTTACCATGGGACCTTGGTCTCCTATGGCTCCTTTATCTCCCTGCATGGTATTAATGCATTATTATTTAAATACATACAAACTAGATACAGATGTTCCCGTACTTACAAACGAGTTACGCTCTGAGCACTTGTTCATAAGTTGAATTTGTTCGTAAGTTGATTCAGTGCTATATTTTGTATTAAAATTTATGTTGAAGGTCTATATATAAGTATATTGCAGCTTTATATAAGTGCATTAGTATGTTTAAGGCTTGTATAAGTAACCAGCATTGGTTTGAACTGATTTTTTTTTTTGATAAAATGGAGAGAATACATACAATACTGTATACATACATTAGAGAGACGGGGAGAGAAATATTTACGAGAAACTGGCCGGAAGAAGCTATCTAATGACGATTGCACAGTTTTCTTCTTCTTTTTTTCATCATAAATGATGCGGTAGCACTGTGTGGCATCATTCAATTGATTTGCAACCTTTGTGCAACGTTCAATATTTGGGTCCTGCTGCTCAATCTTTCGGTACCTAGTGAGGGTCGAAGGATTCAAGTTGTATTCCCGTGCAACGCTCACCACTTTCTCACATGGATCAAGCTTTTTCATTATTGCCACTTTGGTTTTAAATGAAATGGCCTGCCGCTTCCTTGCACCTCCCTGACTAGAAGCCTTTCGGTGTTCACCAACCATAGTGAATAATGGGTGCAGAGATATTTACTGATAAAAATGAAAAAGGTTCTTTGCGTACTAGAGATTCGTCACGCACTTCCGCATTGCAACGAACTGGGCAGAGGAAGGTAGATGCTGGGTGAGCCGAGCTCTCACAACGCCAGGCGTCGGTATTAGCGGCAGAAAGAAGCACTACTCGGAAAAAGGCGTGCATTACAAAGTCTAACTTACCAACATTTTTCGACATAAATGCAATTTGCAGACATGTTCCCATGTACCGTTGTTCCTAACTTGAATGTTTGTAAGTAGGGGAGCATCTGTATTCAGAAGTATAAAATAAATATTTATCAATTTCATTTTGGTTTACCTTCAAACCTGGTAGTCCATCCAGGCCCTTCTCCCCCTTTTCCCCAGTTCCCGGCTCTCCCTATTTCACACACAAAAGAATTAAATGAGTGCTCTGGCATATGATCTATGAACTACTATATATATATACATATATATATACATATATATATATATATGTATATATATGTATATATATATATGTATATATATATATATATATATATATATATATATATATATGTATATATATATATGTATATATATATATGTATATATATATATGTATATATATATATATGTATATATATATATATATATATATATATATATATATATATATATATATATATATATATATATATATATATATATATATATATATATATATATATATATATATATATATATATATATATATATATATATATATATATATATATATATATATATATATATATATATATATATATATATATATATATATATATATATATATATATATATATATATATATATATATATATATATATATATATATATATATATATATATATATATATATATATATATATATATATATATATATATATATATATATATATATATATATATATATATATATATATATATATATATATATATATATATATATATATATATATATATATATATATATATATATATATATATATATATATATATATATATATATATATATATATATATATATATCCATCAAATGAAAAATGAATTTGGAGAAAATTACAGAATTTTTCCATACCATTGTTCCCGGGGGACCCTGTGGGCCAGTATATCCAGGTTCCCCATCTTCTCCCTGAATGCGAGCAACAATAAAAGGTTTTAAAAAAAAATGAAAAAGCCATTTTCAAACCGCCAATAAATCAACGTCCACCTCACCGCTTTTCCGGGCAGTCCAGGAGCTCCCTGATGCACAGCATACAAGAAGAAAAATCATTTCACAGCATATTCGCCCCAACAAAATTAAAAAATTGTTTAAAAAAAGCATTTATCAACAACAAAAACAAGATAGCTCAAGATTCAAACTCAAAAATAGAATGAAAATTGATTCACCTCTTTGCCATCGCGACCAGGAAAACCCTGAATTACAAAAAAAAAAATGAAGGACTTCATTTGTATTCAATTTCACTCATGTTGCTCTTTGTATTGCCACTACGGAGCGCGATTTAACAAGGCAAAGGGCAATAGTTTAAACGCAAGATAAGTCACTCATAAAAAGATTCTCACTCAGCCAATGACTTCTTGACATGAATGTAATCGCCTCTGGAATTTTAATGAATTGAAATAAATTCCTGCATATCTTAAAAATCCAAAATCCCTAACACTTCACTTGCAGGAATAATTTATCAGCACATCACGAAAAAAAGTTTGTCTTTTTTTTCTCTCTCTCCCGGTGCTCCGGTTTACTCCCGCACCCCAAAAGCATGCATGCTAGGCTACTTTACAACTCTAAATTGTCCCAGAGAGGAATAGATGGTTGTCTCATTGCGCCCTGCAATGGGCGGTCCTCCAACTCAGGGTGTCCCATTGACGGCTGGGATAGGCTCCAGATGTCCCTTATTAATAAATAAATGACATACTCAAAGAAATAGAGGATACCAAACTGGAAGTGAAACTGCCTGGAGTTGCTATCTGTCAAAATAAATGGAGTAAAATCTTAGTTTCAACTGCTGTTTAATGGCAAACGACTGGAAAAATTAGATGACGTTGTGTCCGAACTATAAGCCGCACTTTTTCCCTCATTTGGCTATGCTTGTCACTAACATTCCATTTTCTTTCTTTTCACCCTGACAACCAATAACCCATTGTGTGTGCGTGTGTGTGTGATAAAGGCTGTAGTTATCTAAAAAAAACTTGTTACATTTAAAAATGCCTATTTAATGGTATGTTAGTTGCTAACATAATGATGTGCAGGTTTGGCATGGATGTCACATGACATCAGGCAATTCTTACTTGTTCTCCAGCTGGGCCGCGAGGACCATCCTTGCCAGTGTTGCCAGGGGGGCCTCTGGGACCCGGGGGGCCGGGAGGACCGGGGGGGCCAGCGGGTCCGACCTGGCCTTGGTCACCCTGAGAACATCCACAAAGAGGAAAAGAAAAAAAATCAGAGATAAGTTCCCCATTTTTCAAAATACAAGCTGCACCAGAGTAAGCAGCACGAGCTGAAGAATGCAAGATGAAAGGGAAAATATATATCTATCAATCGTACTGGGGCATAAGTTGCATTTTTTTAATTAAAAGAAAAAAAACATGAATAAGCATTAAACATTAAAGTATAAGTACAATAGAGAACACCCGACAAAATAGTAATGTCATCTTTTTGTTTAACCATCGCTTAAAAATGATTATATATATATATATATATATATATATATATATATATATATATATATATATATATATATATATATATATATATATATATATATATATATATATATATATATATATATATATATATATATATTTTGCTCATTAAATAATTAAATCGCCCACGTCCTCTATGCTCTATGCGGACTATAATTCACACACCCCTCCCCGTGTTTGACTGGGCTTGTGACTATCAATGTTTTGTTATGTGGTGTTTTTAGCCCAACCCATTAAAAACAGCTAATATGGTACATAAATAGGTGCCTGTTTGTCTGTTGTTCCCTAGTTTACTATCATTTTAACATGTTTGTTGTCCTTTGTTTCTGATCAATTAAAAAAATGAAAAATGTCATTGAGTTAAAAGGCCATGTTCATTTAATGCCCTGAGCAGGATAAGTGAAAATTAAAATAAAAAACAACAATATCACCGTGACCGGACGTTTGGGCGCCGGTCTTTTGGTCGCCGCTCTTTTGGTCCCCGTTGGTTGCCGTTAGGGTCAGGGTTATGGTTAGGGTTTAATATCCAAGTACATTTGACAACCCTAACCCTAACGGCGACCAAAGGGGACCAAAAGAGCGGCAACCAAACGTCCGAGCACACAATATCACACACGAGTCAGAAAAAGTTGGATGGTGGAATTAAATGGTTAAAAGGAAACACATCACTTAGGTGTGTGTACGTATACCTTCAGAAAACGTCTCTGAAAGGTGCTGGATTGGTCTCCAGAGAGAAAGCTATGATCGTATCTTGGATAGACCATCTGTGGGGTGGGCGGGGGGTGGTGTGGCGGAGGAATCGAGGCAGAAAATGAAGAGAAAGGAAGACAAGAGGAAAGGTTATAAAGGTCAAGATGAAGAAATTGGGCGAGAAAATCGGAGGAGAACAGCTGCGGGAAGAAGACAGGAGCAATGGCTGCCGGGAGGCCAACCCAGAGCGCAAAAAAAATGGAGATTGAGATTGCAGTGGCTGCCGAGAGTTCCCTGCTAAGGACAAACCTTGACGGTGAGAATCTGATTACTGTGCAGTCCTGCATATGTGCTGTAGTTAGGTGGACCCTGAGAAGAGGAAGTGACAGGTGAGCACCTTCCATGGGGTTAGCTTAGTGACGTATGCTAGCTATGGGAAAGCAGAATACAATAGGGGATTCAAACAAAGCCTTGGTGAGTTTACTATGTTTGGTCTGGCCACTAAAATAGGCCTTTTACCATAAAGTGAACCTTTTTTTTAATGGATGGATGGTGTACAGTGTCCCTTTTTATTCATTCAAGTGTAGTGTTTGTCTGGAGTTGTTGAGATTGTTTGAATGCCGTTGCCATCCTGCGATTGTCATAGGTCCCCAGGACCGCGCCCCCACCTGACAAAGACCCTCCAAATGATGGATCGACAGGAAGTTAAAGGTTGACAAAGATTCATGGTCATTTCCCCGTTTGCTTGTTTTCTCGTTGGCTCGGAGGAGGAAGGAACTACTTACTCTGTCATTGAAAAAGAAATGTAGACTATCTTACCCTTGGCCCAATGTCTCCTTGGTCACCCTGAGTACAAATGGAAAAGAAAAAATCTGGCATTATTAGTCATTCATTTTCTGAACCGATTTATCCTCACTAGGGTTGCCTCTCAGCTGACCTGGCAGGGCACGAGGAGACAAACAACCCTCCGCGCTCACACTCGTACCTACGGGCAATTGAGAGTGTTCAAACAGCTAGCCTAGCAGGCATGTTTTGGGAATTTGGGAGGAAAGCGGAGTACCCAGAGAAAACCAGCACAGGCGAGGGAGAACATACAAACTCCACACAGGTGGAGCGACCTGGATTTGAACCCAGAAGCTTAGAACTGTGATGCAGTGTAACCACTCATCCGCCGAGCCGCCCCGCATGCTTGTTGTTGTTTTTTTGTTTTTGTTTTTTTGTTAGGATTCCAAATGTCATCTAGCGTGGCAGTTTTAGAAGAAACAAAAGGGTTGCGTGTAGAAAGTTCCCCAACTATCTCTGCCTGTGGTAATTCAAACCACTCGACAGCTGATTATTGCTTCTTGGCCGACAGAATGCTCTCATCGTGTCTCATGATCAAATATAGGGTGCCAACTTTCAAGAGTGGGGGGAGGGGGTTGCTGGGTTAAGCGCTTGGTGCCGAAATGTAGTACCTTTTCTCCCTTGGGCCCAACAAGTCCCTGTGGAAAGGGAGTGGAGACAAATGGTCAAAGATAAGTCAACATATAGTATCCCAAAAATGGCACCCGGCAGCATGACATCAAATTCAAGATGAGGCAGTCATGCATTTTTGGACAAGGCTTGGAAGAGGTTGCCCCATCAAAAAGACACTTAAACATACCGGTCAACCTCGGCCAACTGCTCCCTTATTCAATGATTTCAAATTCCCTTATCAAGCGATAATTTTTTTTTTTTTAAATTAAAACGACACATAAAACATGACATTTATACTCACATAAAAGTCTAACATTTTTTCCAAAGTGGACGGGGTGCCCAATCAGTATGCACAAAATTCAAGATTCTGTAGATGTCGCTGTACGACGCCGACAGCTTGACATCGCTTGCTGACGCACTAGATATTTATATAGTGAAAAGGCGGACGGGTGAAAGGGGATCTAGTGACTCAGAGCATCCGGATTACAGCCGAAACGGGTCAAACCAGATCAGCTTTATGCGGCGTGTCGTACACAATTAGAAATGATGGAAAAATGTACAAATGACCTGGAGGTTGACAGGTTTGCTTTTACGCCGTCTTTGCGTGTGGCCAGTGTACCTGGCTTCCCTTGAGACCCGGCAGTCCCTGGAAGGAGGAGTTCAAAGACAGACGGTTAGAGTTGCACAGGTCAAACATCCGTTCCGTCCGTACTAGTGATTGGTGCTCTACTTACTGGTTTGCCATCCAAGCCCAGTGGACCCTGTTTGGAGAGGCATCAAGAGAATCAATCAAGAAAGAAAAAAAATAAAAGATATTTTAGGAGAAAAAAAACAAAAAAAACACTTATTCCTCGTTCCTAGATGACGCAAAATGGTCCGGTATTTGCCATATCAATTTGAGGTGGGAGGCTCGGCGGCCAATGAACCAGCGCTCCCAGTTCAAATGAATTGGGCATCTACTAGTGATAAGCCTATTGAAATTCATAGCAGAATGATGAAATGTTGGATCAGCCACACCTGCTAAATCATCCAACATAGTTAATGAAATACATACAAGAGATGTTAAAGCAATAAAGCATCAAAATTGATTGGAGGAAGAAGAAGAAGAAGAACAACAAGATGGAGGTTTCACTTTGACCTGCCCCGTTCATTTGAATCAGTGGGCGACAGCGTTACAAAAATATGGCAAACATTCATTTCATATCCGTTTTTACATGCCTCGTGACTAGTCTATGACTGAATTTTTTCACCTTCTCCAAGTGTGTAAACTCAATCTTTTATTTGGGAAAAAAACATTTTTCAAAAAAAGTGTTTTTTGTTGTTGTTGTTTTTTTGTTTTTTTTTTTTTGAATTGCACGACAATGATCTTTTGGTTTTAAACAAGCAGGTGGGACCGGTGAGTTCAAGTTCAAAAGTGTGGTAAAAGCACAAGTATAGTCCATCGAGAGGTTTCGGATATTGTCACAATGTACCATTCCGGGGGTAGCCAAGAGCTTTGTCACATTCAAATTTAAAGTCTACAGCTTCTCCCCATTACTATAACTACCCACCTAGAGGGGGGGGAAAATAGAAGCTTATATCGGAAAATGTCCCTGTTGTAACAATTAGCTGCACAATGTCTACGAAGCATTTTCCGCTAAAAGGGGGGAATTTGGCTGGGTAGTAGTCGCACTGTCGTGTTCTGCCCAGCGGCGAAATGGGATTCAAACGGTCGAGTCAAGCACCTCCGCGGCTGAGCGACGGGGGCCGACGGCCCGCGCTGTGTCCCAGAGCGCCATTGGCGTGAAAATACACACTGGCCGCGCGTATCAATTACCATCATTTGGTGTGGGTGTGTGTTTTCCGTCCTGCAGAGATGTGTCAATATGTTAGATGTTGATTATTTGACAGCAGGAAGGCTCTGGCCCCCAACCCTTGATTTATGAGACGGACGGGGGAAGGCGCCGCCGCTAGATTTTCACCAACCGCGTGCGTCATCAACAGTTTATTTGATGAAAACGAATGCAATACATTAGCCTAACGAGAGAACCACACCTTGCAAAGCGAGGGGCACGTTACAATTACATAGATTACGGCATCCAAAAAAGAAAACAAGTTTAGTATAAGAATGGGGAAACATCATTAGCATGAGCCACCACAATGTATATTCATGAGAAAGGGAGTGTTATGGAAGCTGCACAACCTGGAAAAAGTGGGATGCTTACAACCGTAATTAGGCCTATCATTGAAAACACCATGTTGCATGTTGCAAACTCTTATTCAAGTACAACAAGAGATATTGTTGCCTAGCAAGCCCATCCATCCATTTAATGCTAGACCGCTTATGCTTGTCAGGGTTGCGGGGTGCTGGAGCCTATCCCAAGCAACATGGAGCCAAAGGCAGACTAACTACTCCTAAAATGATCGCCAAGCAGTCGACCATACACACATTAAAATACCACAGCCACCGAGTGGGAATCGAACCCACGGCAAAGTCAGGCTAAAATCCCACTGCCGCGATAAAGAAAATCTTTTGAAACACTTTTTACAGAACTCTATTCATTTTGAAAGACAACTGCTTTTCCTTTTTCTTTGCACTCATCCGTGGAGAAAAAAAGCCTGTTTTAAAAACAAAATGACTTCATTTTGTTGTCCACTAAGCCTTTGTTTTTTGCAAACCAAAGAGCAGCCATTGAAATACAGACGTCCACGAGAAGAAGAAAAAACAAAAAAACAAACAAAACTTTGAAAAGCCCCGTTGATTAAAAGGACGACAAAGATGAATTTAGCCAGAGTTTAAAAACAAATGTATGGCACTCTGTGCCCTGAGCCCACCTGTGTGTAATTAAGAGGAGGGCCGCCCCCTGCCAGCCAGGCTGGGAATCGGACATGGAGGGGGGGCCCCGCTGAGAACCCCTCAGGCCGTGCACTTCCCAAAATTCACAATGAGACAACATACTCGACACAAAGCATGCAACGAGTGTGCGCGCGCTCAACTCTAGTAGACAGATGTAAACACTGAAAGTTCCAATTTAACTCTAGTACAGATGCAAAGACTGAACATTCCAATTCAACTCTAATAGACGGATGCAAAGATAGAACATTCCAATTCAACACAGAATTTTGCCCCATAGAGAACAGCTGGTCACATTATTCGTGTATGAAAATGTTTCTATATTCAAATGACGCGGGGCAGGATACCTGTTGCACCATTGGAGCTCAGGCAAGAAATGGAAGGAGAGTGGAGAGAAAAAGGAAAAGGGCGAAAAGCTGAGAAGGAGCAAGAGGCTATAGAACTAATGCAATTTACCGGGTATCCATCCCGTCCCGTCTTGCCCTGGTGAGGTTAGAGATTAGAGGATGAAGCATTGAGATCGGTTAGTCAATTGGGCTGAATATGGCCTTCAATTCAAATGGAAATGCTCACCATAGATTGATTCCCTTGCATACAATACAGTTAGTCACAGTTCACACCGCTCAAAATGTTATACATGTTGGTGAAAACGTTGCACGTTTTGTGGTTACTGCAATTCAGTTCAAAGAGGGTTTTTTTTTCTTTTTTCCCGGAGCCAATTTTTGTTTCGCTACATAAATCCTAATTGCGGAAGACCTGGAAAAAAAAGGTTCGCTTCGAAATGCAATGGAGCTTTGACGGAGTTCATGCAAAAAAAACAAAAAAAAAAAGTCTATATTCATTTGAGAGGGACAATACACACATGAACCTTAGTTTAGATGCATCCGATAGGTGTAAATATGCCAGATCTTTGCCAAAGATCAAAAGATCTTTGACATCTGTAGTTGAGAGGCAGGTAACAAAAACCCACAACGCAACACGGCACAAAACATTACGAAGAAATGAAGAGTTTGCGGCTTACAGGACCGGTCTAACGCCATAAAATATTATGATACTATTTATCCACTGAATCACTGGGGATACTTTTGGTCTTTTGCCACACGTGCTCATACAGAGCAAACACCAAAACTCCCCCAAGGAACTTTCTCTGCTTTTCAATCTCCTTCATGTCCTACACGCCTTGTACATTTTCAGCCTTAAATCGGAAGACGGAGGTTTTGTCCAGTTTGAAAAAGAACGTCGCCAACGTGTCCAAAGAGATTTACGAGTCCTCCGAGAAAAATATAATCCTAACATACACAGGCTCATATTGGTGGTCCATTTACTGGCAGTTGTGCGGGTGCAAGATGTGGACCTACAATGTGTGCTGAAGACTTTTAAGGCAGCGTGCTGGATTTTACACCGAAAAATTCACCCACTGAATGCTCACACGTGTGAACTGGAATGCTACATTGTAGAGCAGCGTTGAAATATACTTACAGGAGGTCCTGCAAGAGAAAGAGAAAGAGAGAGAGAGAGAGAGAGAGAGAAAGAGAGAGAGAGAGAAAGAGAGAGAGAGAGAAAGAGAGAGAGAGAGAAAGAGAGAGAGAGAGAAAGAGTGAGGGAGTGACAGAGAGAGAGTGAGAGAGAGAGAGAGAGAGAGAGAGAGAGAGAGAGAGAGAGAGAGAGAGAGAGAGAGAGAGAGAGAGAGAGAGAGAGAGAGAGAGAGTTGTTAGATATTATTGGATGCATGTCCGCTTACTACACTTGAATTGTGGTTTGTTTTAGGTCAGGCGCCAAAAAAAGTTCATAAGATCGGATGCCAAAGGATTTGTGGTGAAAATGTTAGCATAGCAGACATCTGGCTAATTTGGAATGTTTTGCACGGGGTTGGGATGTCAAGTCAGGGCTTTGATGGAGACAACACCAAAAACCCCTCGCGGGCCACCTTAACGTCAACTCCATTTCGTGTGGGCCGGACCATTTTAGATTCAATGTTTACTTTTTTTCACAAATGGATCATTAAATGATCTGGATTAAAAGGCCCTGGATATTCAGTTGTTCTTTTTATTGATCTAAAACAATGTTTATTTTAGATTTTTTATATATATATATATATATATATATATATATATATATATATATATATATATATATATATATATATATATATATATATATATATATATATGTGTGTATACGTGTATGTGTATATGTGTATATGTGTATATGTGTATATATGTATAAATGTATAAATGTATAAATGTGTATATATATATATATATATATATATATATATATATATATATATATATATATATATATATATATATATAATTTTAGATTTTACAAAATAATTTTTTGAACCGTGAGCCCAGCGAATTAGCCCAGTGACTCTTAGCTAGACTTACCCGCTTCTCCTCTTCTTCCCATCCTTCCACGCTTACCAGGAATCCCTGCCAAAACACAAAAATGGAGAGGGAAGCGTCAATTCTCCAAATGGGCTGGCGGCAACCTCGCGATCGGATCGTCGTTATCGATACGCCAGTCAGGAACGTTATTGGACGGTATTCGATGATTCACTTAACGGGAAAATGAGCCCTTTCCAAACTTCTGCCGTCAACTCAAGTGAGTTCATTACTAGTGGTTGTCCAATCCATTTGGACGGGGAGGAATGGCAGCAAATGTGCATTTTTTCCCCTCTTCTTTCCAATCCAAGAGGTATCAATGACAGTTTGGGTTTGTTCTTTGGAAGTTGCGGGATACGCTGGGTGACAATGTCGCTGCAACCCGAGATCGAGCCCAAATGAGTTTTTTTCTGTCCGAGGCGCGCAACGGTGCAGGGCTCTCCCGCCATGGTTGTAGAAATAAACACAGGGGACATGCTTAGAATAATTCACCAATGCGTAAATATTTGAGGGAGGGAGGGAGGGAGGTAGGGAGGGAGACACAATTACTTCCACGTGTCAATACAAAGTCACGACCACCGACTGTTTGAGCGCCCGAGAACACACATTTCGCCTGTGGTCGGGATTCGTGCTTGCAAAAAAAGGCCGTAAACCACATTGAGTAAGCAAACCTGGATGCTGATGGGAGAATTAGTAGATTACATATACAGTTGTACCTCTACTTACCAAATTCATTGGTACCAGAACTTGGGTGTCATTTATACGTCACTCCTCTATTATTCATTGCACCGTCCTCTAACCCCAAGCATGAACTGAACCCTACCCTCTATTATTCATTGCACCGTCCTCTAACCCCAAGCATCAACTGAACCCTACCCTCTATTATTCATTGCACCGTCCTCTAACCCCAAGCATCAACTGAACCCTACCCGAGCGGTCCACGACGCCAAGCGCACTTGTAGACTTGCCAAAAACAAGGCGCTTGACTATCACACGGCAAACAATTCACCCCCTTGAAGCCATGGAAACAAACGCCCCTCCCACCCCTCCTTTGTTTTTTTTCCCCATGCGGTCGGTCGGAAACGTCTTGTTTTCTCAATGGTTTCCTGCAAAGTTTCCCCGAGTCCCCAGTGTACGTGGGGGGAGCCTTCACCCTGGCCTCTAAATTGGGCCCAACAGTGTAATCAAGACTGGGCTTCTCCGTATTTTGATAACGCCGACCTGATCGGGGATTTCTAAGGAGTTGAGCTCACAGCAGGAGGAAGCAGGTTGGCAATCAAGTAGAACCTCATATGTGACCTGATAAAATGATTGTGTCAACCAAGGGCGCTAAACTGGGCATGGTTAGTGGGCCAGGTGTATGCCAACTAGATCTCATTTGACCATTTGCATCATCCATCAAAGCAAGACGACATTGTTCCCAAAGTACGAGCAAAAAAGGCAGCTGGTGCAACTGTTCAAAGATGCGCTGAAGAAGTGCAGCGTCACTCTACCGGCAACTGCAATTGGAGCAGAAAATAGAAAGGACATACACCAAAAAAGAAAAAGAAAAGACATGCGCTCCGGAGCCAGAATCCAAGAGTGGAATATTTTCTCAGGCACATAAAATACTTCCACATGCAAGCCAGATTCGGCGGACGCAAAACGAGACATAATATTGACTGGCCAGTGGGACGATGGCAAACACAACGTGGTGACGTCTACGTGCTTCTCTGACACACGACGGCCACACCGAGTCGACAAAATGGCAGGCAGAAAAATCAAGCCGTGTACATTACATTTCAGGTATATTGACAAATCCTGTAAAAAGAGCACCTTGGAGATTGCATTTCTAATCCAATACGGGAAGGAAAAAAGCACACAGTATTTTCTCGCCTATTAGCCACCTCCATGTGGTATATTTAAAAAAAATAATTGGGCAGTTTCGATTTTTCTTTTCTTGTTGCTTCCGACATAAGGTGTGGCTCTCGGACAGTTTAAAATTTGGTCTCTCCTTGTGTCCAACTTGTTGGCCACCCCCGAGTTTATTGGAATAAAGTTCAACATGGAGTGAGTGACATTGAATGGAATCTGTTTGAAGAAGGCTTCATTCTATCCCAACGGCGACATGAAATGAGTTCACTGACAGCACAGTACCAAGGTGTCAAACACGTGCTTGCAGGTCAACACAAAACAAAGAGCCCAATGGCGACCGGCATCTCCAAAAATTCCCGACGCGCATCGTCCACGCTCTACCATCAAATAGCGGCCCGGCCCGGCAATACAGTGAATACACGCTCGCTCGTGGGGGGGAAAATCGTTCTGGACAAAAAGCCCTCGTTAACCTTCCCGCAAAAGAATAGGATTGGCCAAAAGCCCGGCCAGATTCTTATCACCTCTCTTCCTTCTCTCCCCGGAGGGCTAAAACAACACGGATCAACATGTGGGCCGTTTGTACTCCGCGCCACGGGGGTCAGACGCTGAGCAGATCTCAACTTCGGCCCACTCGTGGTCCGTGGCCGACAAGGGGGGGGGTGCCTTAAGAGAATAAATGTGGCGTGCGCTGACAAATAAATGAAACAATGAATAGTAACAAATGCCTTCCTTTCAACTCAATGAATTAGAAGGAGTGAATCAAGCGTGTTTGTTTTTTGTGCAAAGGACGTTGATAATGAGGAGGGTGGATGAGAAGGGAGATGAATTTTCCCGCTGGGAAGTCAAACGTCCTCACGACTGCAGACGCGTCTATCTCGGATCGGAGAAGTCTTGGCCTTTATTCCCACGAGCGTCAAGCCGAGAGTCAGCTGTCGCCCTCATCGGCGGGAGAGGAGCCCCGGGTCGCACATCTGGCGACCCCCCGCAGCCCGGCCTCCTCCGTCATCCGCCCCCTTTTACGGCGCGGGCCGTCGGAGCGCCGTCGGAGCCGTTGGCGCCTGCTGAAAAAATAAGAGTTGCGCTAAAGCAAAGCTGAAAAGGCAGAGGGGGGAGCTCCTCTGGGAGTCGTCGGGGGGCGCACGTGCTCTCGCTGCGGGGCTTTTCCACAGCTCGGAGGGACAACTGCATCGAAGACGCCAGTCCCGTGGAATCATCTTGGCTGGAGATTGGCAAAGGAGCGAGCGGGGCGGAGATGGCCTTTTTCCAACTTTCCCACGTGCCTGGGTTCCCTCCCTTGCCTCCAAAATCCCGTGTGGGTCAGCGGTAAGCGAAGAATAGCCCCGTTTTGGAAAGCGGCGCGCCAGCTCGCGGAGATAACGCTAAGCCCTTAGACTAACAGAGCCTAGCGGGCGAGCGGAAGGCCGCTAATCTCCCCATAGATACACCCTGCAGACTCTGCGAGGACCAAAAAAGCCAGAGTGTTACAAAATGTTGGACACAAAGCGGCAGATTAGCCCTGGGTGGTGGTATTGGGGGGGGGGGATGTGACAAAGTGGGACCGTGGCTTGGAATTCCCAAAGGACGAATGGAGGGCTGTCGGGTTAGCTTAGTCGAGTTCTCGCACAACTGGGCGATACGACAGACGGCATTTTGCGATACCTAACACGACGGCCTTTTGCCGTACATCTCTGTAAGGCTGGGGTGGGCCAACCCTTCCACCGCTGAGTGTTTTGGATGGCTTGAAGCCGACTCCATTCACGAGCACTCTCGGCCCTTTGCTAAGCCCCCAGACTCGGCCCATACCACCCCCTTCCTGTCCTGAAAATGGAATGACGCCCCCGGCTTGAGGTATTTCCAAATCCCGGGTCACACTGTATTCTCATGACATGATATTGCTTAAGAAAACATGCTCCATAAGTGGTATCTTGAAACACTCCAAATCTGGCATCTCACATGGTATTTAATTGGGGCAATTGGCCGCGGGGCCAATTTTTGCCGGCTGCGAAACAAGCAATGTGGCTCTGATTAGGGCGCTGGAAGAAACTCTTTTAGTCCGCCGCCGCCGCCGCCGCCAGGACACGGCCACGGCGTTTCCGCCTCCTCCGACGGCATGATGATTGGCACAGGCAGAAAAAAAAAAAGTGTGGGGATTTGCCAGCTCACCCTAAATTCAACTTGACTGAACGCAATCAGGAAACCGTGGTGGACGTGGACCATTTTTCTCAATAAGTAGAGCGGCGTAGCCTCGGAGCGCCACGTCATTCATTCCTTTGGACAGTCGAGTAGAACGTCACTTTGTGGAGTATCGTGGCAGGATGACAATACGCGACGTAAAGTCCATGTACCGTGTCCAAAAGGAGGCAGCGGAGCATCCAGTCAATCCGGCCACTCGTAAAAGCTCCCATTTTCCAACAGTTGACGCTTGAAAAGTGCCTTTGCTTTAGCGTGGACGCAATGTCGTAACTCCAAACACAGTTTACTGTCTTTCAATTGGGCGCTCTTGACTTGTTATGCTTATCCTTTTTTTTGGTCTTCTTTTTCTTAGCTTTGAGAGGGGCAGAAATAATAGAGACGGTAGACAATAATAAAGACTGAAAAGGATTGAAATGGGAGCACCATTCTAACTGTGGACGACTGATTCATATAGCTTCTAGTAGGTGGTGTACTGGGTGCCATGTGACAATTTCTTAAGTACAGCCTGGCCGTGGAAGGAACCAAAGAAAGATTTCACAATTAGCAACAGGGGGCTGGCACTAGATGTGACGGTGTAGTTGCCTTGAAAAAGAGTGCTACATTAGCCAAATGCCCGCAACTCCATACCAATAACGTTGGTCTCTGAACCTCTTGATGGAAATTGTCTCTCAGATCCAATCTTCCATATTCATGAACATGAATGTGTTCATTATCAAGTGCCGTCCCCTGTTAAAATACATTCAACTGAACCATTTCTCCCGCTTCTTTAGAACAAGTTGCAGCCATAAAATTCCAAGTCAATGGTCAGGATGATGGAAAGGTTTGAACATGAAAAATCAAGTGCGACAACTAAAGGACCAAGCCGATTGGCAAACCATGGTCATTGTGTATTTGACAACATCTCCAAGGTATTGGAAGCGGCCACGTAAAAGGAGGAAAGCTACTAGATCCAAAGTCCGTGACTTTCAATTGGTCTCCGTTGGCAATCCCATTTGCAAATAATACAAGGAAGGGAACAGATATGTCCGATTTGACCACAAATCCAAAGAATGAGTCTCGGGAGACGTTCTTTGGATGTTTGAGTGCGAGCAGCTATTACGTTTCCTCGGCTTTCATATTTCCGCTCATTTCCCGTAGCGTCAAAGATTGATTGTTCCTAAAGCCGTGAATTGGGCCACCGCTCAAATACCCCGCATTCTCGGCATGTCTGTTTTTAATATTTGACCTTTTTTTTTCTTATCGCCGCGGCTAATGTGCAAGCTCAGTGGTTTTTCAGTTGTGCTTGGCACCCGGCCAACATCTCCTAGCGCTTTTGTGCGCCGCACGTTCATTATTCGGCACACAAATACAGCGGCGCCCTTGGAAAAAGGGTCAAAGCTGCCGTCCGTGGCAGATTCTTAATGTCCTTGCAATCTGAAAAGAGCCAAATGAAATCCAAATTGCCACACACTGCACCCTAAACTGGCGGCCCTTCGGTGGAAGTGCTTGCTCTAATGCCGTGCGCTGCAAATCACACACTTGTCAGGCTCCTAATCCAAATATTACACGTAGCGGGACAAAATAGGGCCTTTAGTGGAAAGCGGGCCTCCCTCCAACACGGGACACAAAACATAGACAAGCCGTGCAATTATTCATCGATTGTTCCTTTCTATCCTCCTCTTAACTGAATCGGACTGCTTTACGAGCCGTCGTCTTGTACTAACTAAGTGCGTTTTGGCCTCCAGACACTTGGCACCACATCAAGTGGAACGCAGTAAGCAGAGAAACACATCAAATTCCACAAGGGAAATCCCTATCCCGTCAATGTTATCCCATTTGCGTCTATCCGATGGACGGCCATGCTGTCGGGATAGGCTTCATTAGCATGCCGACCGACAGTGAGGTGGTGGGGGGTGGTGGTGGTGACGGCGGCGGCGGCGGCGGGTGCTCAAAGCTGCTTTAGCCACGCGGTAAGCTCTTCCTGCCTTGTGATAACAAACCTCTGGCTATTGTCCCCGTGTGGTGACCCTTCAAAAACGTGCAATCGTGTTCCTGCTCATGCGCCAACAACAACAAAACAAACAACCAAAGAAAAAGTGCACTGAATGCTCACCAGCCAAGTACAAAACAAGAAACGGGAGGAAAAAAGGGCGGCGAGCGCTCATGCGCTAACCACAACAAAGCAGGAAAGACAAAAAAAGTGCGCTGACCGCTCACATGCTGACAACAACAAAACAAGCCACACACAAGAAAAAACAAAGTGCGCTGAGGCTCATGTGCCAACAATGACAAAATAAGAAATGCAAAAAAGTGCGCCGACTCCTAACAACGACAAAGCAAATCACGTAAACAAGGTAATACACAACAAGGTAGGAATTCTTCAAGTTTGACACGACGGGGGTCCAAAGTAAGTCCTGGCAATTGCCGCAACCAGCGTCCCAATTGAAGGATCCGTGACTGGCCTTTGGGGAAACGATGGGAAAGCGCGAGGAATCGGAAGTCACCCCGCACGGGCCGAATGACGGACGGCGTTGGGCTTTCATGTCTCCGACGTAAGTAGCACCGATGAAGCGTTGTTTTGCCCGAGCCCAGCGTGGGAAGATCCCCCGTGTCCTATACACTCCGAGCCAATAAATCAAGTGTTAAAAGCAGCCCAGGACTTGTTTCATTTGATGTCCCATCTGGAGGAGAACAACTGTTTACCCGCAAACATCTGCTCGGCCTGCACTCAAGTAGACACATTTCCATCTAGCGCCAGTCCTACACACCGGTGTCGGTTAATACCTGAGAAACGGTGGTGACGTGTGCTCTTAAAGCGGGGGCGGCCCGCGACTTAGACGCAGAGTCAGAGAGTCAAACACACGGTGACCAAATTAAACTGACGGACAAACAAACAACCACACACACACACACACACACAGTCAGCCGGCCGGGATAGGGGTCATCTCCAGCGGCCCACGCAACCCTAGTGAGGAGAAAGACGTTCAGAATAGATGAATGAAAAAGATCCACCGTAACACTTTGCTTTACTAAAGAACAATCCAGAACAATCTGCTCCATTATTTTGATCACTCATTTATTCATGGTTTTGAATGGGCCCTGATCAATTGGAGCCGGTTTTTAGAGAGAAGCATGAAAGCGGCCGGGCAAAGGGTGACCCTACGTATCAAGTACGATAGATGGCAAGCAAAAGCCGCATTCAATTTGGACGGTTGGCGCGGGCGGCTGGCGCGGGCGGCTGGCGCGGGCGGCTGGAGAGCGGCGTGTCTTAAACACGCACATTCGTGGAAGATCTCATTTACAAGCAAAAGATAAAGACACGCCCTGAACTTCAAGTTCATGAGACAAACCTGGCGACGTTTGTGCCAGACTGGCATTTTCACTGGGAAATCTGGCCCTTTATTCCGACGCAAGCCTGTAGTAAGCGCGCTTTGTCTAAATGACGGCGCTTTTCCGGAGGAGCTTTTAGGCCCTGCCGGAACTAATGACTAAGTCCAATCACGCCGATAGTCATCGGAGAGCGACAACGCGCCAAGGCACCGTCGGCACACTCCTCGCCACGGCGTCAGGCGGCACATGGCTAATCATTTGGGATTTCCTTCCAAATAAAAAAGGAACAAAGAAAAAACACGTGCAGTTCATGTGAGGGCAATCTTTAAAATCAGTCCACTGCACATTCAGGCTAATCGCCGTGAAGAAGAAGAAGAAGAAAGAAAAAAAAAAGTACCAACAGCTTTCCACTTCAATTGTAACAGTTGTTCCCGTAGAAAATGGCATGGTTTAAAAAGTATTTTGGTTAGGTAAATGGAGAAGGTGTTTATCTCGAAACTTGTCGAGATGTCACCCGGTTGAAAGAAGTCTTTAGCTGCGTAGTATTGGTTTTTGGAGGTGGGGGGGGGGGTCTTGGTTCATTTATGGAGTGTAATACGGCACTTATCCTACATCTGTTTTTGCAATTTCCTTCCTAATGACAGTGTCATTTGACCAAATGGGGGGGTGTAATTGGACAACGTCTAAGAAACAAGTTGATACTTTTTCTTTTTTGGAATTTGAAATCTGGTGTATGGCAAAGATGTCATCAAAGCAAGTTCCACCACGATGATGTTGACAATGCCATAATAGCCACCACACTGGTCAACATTCCTGAGGTTTTTCTGTGGAATTTGGAAAAGAAAAATGATAACATTGGATTTTTTGCCTGTGCAATAGCAAACCGCTAAGTGAACAGAGACATCCCATAAAAGGGTTAAGATTTCACACAATCTACCACCAATGACATTGACAAGGGAAACCAGAGCTGTCCGTGGTTGGCTTTCCTCCGCCGGCTTTTTTAACCAAAGCAAACCAAAGCAACCAGAGCGCCACCCACGGATGGCATCGGTTGGCGCTAAACTGGCGTGTGACTCCATCCATGCCGCTTTCCCGGCCGTCAATGACAATCCTAATTTGAAGCGTCTCTGATTCCAGATGACCCCTGGGCGCCGCCGGTCACATAAACAACTCAAATTCAGCCTTTTTTCAGTTTTTTTGGGGGGGTCAACAATGACTGTTGCCGCAAATGATTCCAAGATTAATGCGGATGATACGAGGAAAAATCGAAACCAGGCATGTTAGCTCCAATTCTTTTCTGCTCCCGGCCGACTCAAGTGGTACAAAAAAAGCCAGAGAGCGCCCACGGACAGACGCTCCGCGACTGGTGGAGGTACGGCCGCACTTTGGTGGGAACGCGCCGCCCGCCCGCTCGCCCGCCCGCCCGCCCGCCGTCCCTAGATGGAAAATGGGCCAAGGTCAATTGACTGACTGGGTGTTATTTTAAGAGCATCGCCCGAGCGCTCGGCCGGCTCCTTTATTTCAAAGGGCAGTTCCCGCTGGCTCAAGGTCAGCGTGGCCCACGTCCGTTTACGGCGGGCCGAGCCAGGAAACCAACGGATGGCGCAGTGATCCCATTCCAGTGGTGGGCACGTTGCTATGTTGAGGCCCCCGCAGAGCAAAGGAATGCAAGTATGGCCACGGATCCCACTTCAAGCCGACAACGCCGCCGTCCGGCCGCTAAGACGGACGGCGTGCCGGACGGGGCATTCCGACGGCTCTCCAAAGGGGGGCCCGCCCGCGACGCCAGGCTTTTGGGCTTTCCAGTTCCCGTGGCCACACTTTGCGTCTGAACAGCTCAAATGGGATTTTCGGGGCTCGTCCGTTGAACAAATTGGGGCCGCGGTGGGTGTGGCCTCCGTGGACGGGGAAGCCTGGCGTCAAGAGTTGCGACCAGAGCGCCGAGGATGACGGACACCGGGGGTTGGAGTCACACGGATCCATTTGCCATTTGGAATGATCCTTAGCTCTTAGTTGTCCACTTTTGCTCAGCCCGGCGAGTGAAATCTCTCTCAAAGGGGTTGGTGTCATTCGCGCTCTCCGACCTTATATTTCAGACGTCCCATTTTTGTGTTCACGTCTTTTTTTCAGCGGCCGCGTGCGTTTGCCGTACGGAACTGTGTGGGCCTCGTGGTGGCACAATTGGAAAATCCCGGCGGGAAGCCGACGTTAAATGGAGAAACGGCCAAACGCCGTTCATTTGGTGCCTCCGGGGATCTTCATTTCCCAAGATATGTTTTCATTGTCTCGGTACAAATTGTTCATAAAAACTCGGAGGCTTTCAAATGAAGTCCTCTGCGTGACAACTTTAATTGGCGCTGCAAGACAGAGTGGAATGGCAACAGCGGCCTTCTAAAATAGAAGGACGTCATTTGCCTCTCTCTCTCTGGCCTGCTAGCCCGCTAAGACCAATCCTGGCGCTGGATTGGCCGTGGGATATTTCCGTTGGGCCCTTGGGGGATCTGCTCTTTGAGTAGAAAAGCGGGTTACAGATCGATCGGGGACTCCGTCGCTCGTTTGAGGATGAGCCGCAATGAAAAGGCCTGGTGGGGGGCTGACCAGGGCTCCCCGGGCGGGAACTCAATTATTGGCGCGAGGGGTCAAAGGGTAGTAAAGTCAAAGTATTTGATATTTATACACGCACGGGCAGCCATTTTGGATGGCCCACACACAGAGCTGTGAAATCAAAACAATGTCTACTCCGGACTACAAGTTGCACTTTTTCCTAGTTTGCCCGAGCTCAAATTGACTTGTAGTCAAGGGAGGCTTTTCTTTTTCATTTGAAAAAGAAAAACAATTTCAACGGGGTAGCTTTTTTTTGCCCATTTTGTTGGTCATCTTTTCTTCTACTTTTCTTCCCTAGGCAAGAGACTCGTCAGGTCAAGACGGTATTTCAAATGTACCCTTTTTTTAAAAAATAAAAAGATCTCAATTTGAGAAGAAGACAGTGACTCTTAGCAGATGGGCGCAAAGGAAGGAGGAGGAGGAGGAGGAGGAGGAGGAGGAGGAGGAGTTTGGGACATGTGATGGTTAAAAGAGCATCAACACCTTGTCCATCCCTCATTTGCTCCGAGCATTTCCTTCCTTGACACAAATGGGCTAAACATGTGTGGCAAAATGTCCAAAGATGAAACCAGGCAAAACCAAATGAGCTGCCGCTCTGAAAACCAGCCGCTGCCAAGCTAATGACACAATTAGTCTGGAGTCCCCGCTAAACATCTTGACTCAATCAGTGCTCCGGCAACGTCAAATTGGAAGCGACGTGGAGGTTCGGCTCGGGTTGGCCCGGTCAAAACTGAGGATTTACATTTGAGGTTTGGAGGAGAAGGGGAAGGGGGATGAAGAAGGGAAAAAGAAAAGAGAAAAAAAAACCCACGACAACAACTCCTGACGTGGAATCTTACATTCGGGATGGAGCCTGTTGCCAAACACAAAATTCTCCAATAAAAAAAGAAAAAAGACCACAGGAGAGAAATCACATGAGCATTTATGACTTTCAGACACTGTGGCCAATTATGTTAAGGAACGTTAATCCCAAAATGACACGGCCGCAGACTATTTGCTGATGGGGCTCTGGTGAAAGGAGCCAAAATACAAGTGAGCTTGACACAACAGCTGTCCGTGTTTTGCCATCCGAGCTCGGGCTAAATATACAGGACAATCATTCCGAGACATCACGGGGATCACTTCGCGCCCCCTGCCCCTCCCCCGATACTTCACTGACACCTCCGGGTTCTGGATGTTCGTATTCAAAAAGGGAGGGGGAGGGGAAAAAAAAGAAAGAAAAAAAAAAACATCCACCGCTTCAGGACTGGACGCTATAAAAACGGGTCACGAAAGCCAACGCGCACAGCTGCTTCGCAATGTTTTTGCTACGTCTCCACCCCCAAAATGTAAATTCAACCCCCCCCCCCCCCCCCCCCAAAAAAAAACAACTCAGGAGTCTCCGCGAAGGGGCCCGACTTTGAAACGTTAGGCCTACTGTCATGTCTAGGACACAGCCCAGGGGAACACATGAAAGGCAATCAATCACTTTGGAGAGGACTGAATTAATGAACGTGGTCAAAGAGCGGCCACCAAAACGGAGGCAAGACGGCGTTAAATGTTAAAGGTTGACCCCACTTTACGGAGGCCCCGCTGAGAGGAGGCGGGGGCGGCGAGAGGGGAGGAAAAAGCAGCCAGAGTATCGCCGCCAAGAAAAATGGAGGGGGGCCGGGAGAGAAAAATTGGAGAGACAAGTGCTCCGGGTTCGATTCCAAGCAACTTAGGAGCTCCGTCATTGTTTACTTCACGTTTGTCCAACGATCGAACAGCGTTTGCCCATGCGTAGCTTTCTTGTCTAATCCGGGGTTACATGCAAAAATTGCAATGTGAAAAGAAAGCACAGCAAAAAATATTGTCCGGACCACCAACGGACCAAATGTATTTCCTTCTGGAGCGAAGAAAGCCAAGTGTAGACGACTTTCCCCACATGGGCCATTGTCACCTGACATTAAAGAGGTCCACGTGCAAATGAGGGAGTGAGAAAAAAACAAAAAACTACTGACAAAACCAAAACAAAACAAAAATCCAATAAGGCCATCTCATCCGGGAACAAATTGGTGTCCCAGACAGACACATTAGCATGTCCATGAGACAGAATCAAAACACATCTCCCATGGATAAAAACAGCCGGGCCATTACAGCCAATAAATCATCCCATGTGACATGTTGCCGGTGTAAAACCTTCCACGGGATTGACATTGCTCAAAATGTGCTTTGGAAAAGAGGAGTTGACAAGCGAGTAGATCAATGGTGAACTTTGCCAAATCGGTGAGAAAAAAATTCAACAAAAAAGAAAAAAATCATTCAAAAAAAAAACTCCAGGGAACATGGTCCACTAGAAACGTCCCACATTGGATAATGCCATGGGAAATCGGGCCCGATAATGTCGTTTTCTGAGGCTGGGAAACGGCTCAATGGCATTTCTTTTTCAATGCATTGAGATTTTTTAAGAGCATTTATCATGGCCCACGTTTCAAGGGTCCAAGATCAACATATCACCAAACCAGCAGCCGTCACAATCGACGTATCGCAAGTGCACCTAACCAAGGCGAGAGGGGAACCACGATCCAAAAGGACGTCAGTGATGCGGTCAGAGAGGTCAAAGTCAGAGAGAAAGCAAACGCACCGTGACAACACGGGCACCGCCCGCCCCGGCCCAATAAACCAATCACTCACGGGACTACCGCTTCACATCATTCATCTAGAAAAATAGGAGGCAATCCTACTTTTACCGTATTATCCGGACTAGGAGCGGCACATTTTTTTCCCTCTTTTTTTTCTCGGGGTCTGCCGAGGCCTTTGACTCAAATATGCCAAAAAGTGTGCGCATGTGCACCTCCTCAACTCCCGAACTGGCGTGTTTGATAAGCGTCCCCCGTGGGCTTTCCGGGCCCTCCCAAGGCGGCGGCTTTCGGTCCGCCCGTGTATTTTTCAAGCAGAAAGAATGTCGGGCCGACGACTAAACGCGCCAAGGCAACTATTAATAAGAGGGCCGAGGGGCTTTGGGCTGTGCTCGGGCTTTGTGTGCTTGCGCCTCCATATGAAAACCGTTACTCCTGTAACCTGGACATTTTGTCATTTAGGGAAGACATTAGGGTCCTGCCCGCCAGCCAAGGCAACTTCATGTTGACAATTAGGCTTGCTTATGCGCTGCAGATGTTTGGACAAGTACAGAAGAACCCTCTGATTTGCTTGCAGTTAAGAGGTCAGCAAGAATTCTTAAAGAAATGCAGCCAACATTCAAGACACTGAAAGCACCAGAAGCATCTCCCAGCTTGAGATGATATAGCAGCCTAAGCCTCCACGCTTGTCCACGGTCCAAACAGCACACTTTTTCCAAGCACATCCTTGTGCATTTTAGGAGTGCTGCAACTTCTACTCGGGCGCGACTTCTACGGTACATGCCTGGCGACAATTAGCTTGGACACCATAACCGCGCCAATGTCAAGCCCGATACCATTGCTCCGTTTACTGGTGCTATTGTGACGGCTTTTAAAATGCAAAAGAGAGGCAATGTAGACGCCCATCAAAGGTCTCTGTAACCCGCCCCCACAAGCTGGGGTGGGGTGCTCCACGGCGTTTATCCCGCTTGCGTGGACCTCCGAGGTGAACCAACGCTAACGTTGCGTGCGGCTAATCCGCCGTCACGCAGCCGGCGCGGGGAGCCCCCCCCTACCCCCTCCCGCAAGAGAAAAAGAAAAGTGGCCGAGAAACTTAATCTTCTTTTCTTATGTGGAGTGTCAAGGAACCTTGACATGAACATGCCCCGGCCATTATACAAATACACACAAACATTCTTATCTGGGAGCTGTGTGTGTGTGTGTGTGTTGCCGTTCAATGTGTTAATGAGCTCTTATCTGATGGAAATAGATCTGGGCGCCCGGCCGGGGGTCCGACCCCGTGGCCCCGTGCCTACTAACACCAAACACTTGGAGCACGTATCGTCACATTTACTCCAGAGATTGCCAAAAGGACCCTCTCCATATCATTCATATCTTCTTCATTCCAAAACAAGATCAATATCGCAGTCCATTGTGCTTCAATTTGCAACCACACAGTAAGTAGGTTTCTATAGGCTAGGCGCTAGCCTCAGAATGCTATCACAACTTTTGACACAAAAAAAGGGGACTTTGAGAAGGGAATTGGAATGCTGAAAAGGGTGGCGTTTGTCTTACTAGCTTGGGATTAAAAGCCATTTTGTGATGGAAACTACTTGGTTTCATTCGCTCCTCCCAGGCCAAATGTTTTGGAAGCCTAGAAATCACAGACTTGATGGTCCCTTTAACAACCTTTTTTTAAAGCATTTTCCGGATAACTATAGCGTTAAAAACAAGCTGTTAGGCATCGAAGTGAGAGAGAAAAAAACAACACTCGAATGGCAAACTACGAAAAGAGAGCGCAACTTTGAGCCGGAGACAATCCGGACGGACAGCGCTTTGTCCAAGGCATGATTGGAGTGGCGCGTGAAGTACACTCGCAGACAAGCAAGTTTTAAAGCCGCCCGCCCGCCCGCCCGCCACTTTCCATTTGGCCGTGTGCCCACCCGAGAGCCACTCGAGTCAAGGCAAGCGAAATAAGCCCGCCCGCCCGCCCCACGCCTTCTCCAGCCCAATTAGAGCCCTTAAAGAGTCTTTAAGAGCAAATGGCCGCGATGACAATACACTCTTCGCACGGGGCGCGTATACGAACCAGACCCATGTGGTTGTAATTGGGCTGGACTGGAGCGGGCTGTTTGTGTACAAGTAGCCAATGTGTGCGTGAGCCAGTGCGTGAGCCAGTGCGTGCGTGCGCTAATGGCAAACACCTGAAGTTTCCAAGTGCCAGACTGATTGCCCTGCCCGATGACTTCTAGCGGGTTCTATGCGCCAGTGGAAAAGAGTCACTTTGGCCCGAGAGGACACGAGAGACGTCCCGAGGCCATCCCCAACTTCCACTGACCGGTGGTGCCGCTCTACCTACAAATGCTTCTACACACAAAAGCCTCCACGGCAAAGCTACGGAAACAATCCGAGTCACCGAAAACAATCCGAGTCACCGAAAACAATCCGAGTCACCGAAAACAATCCGAGTCACCAAAAACAATCCAAGTCACCGAAAACAAGCCAACGTACGAAAGGTCAAATGCAATCAAACATCTCCTGAAAACATATCAGTTGTCTGTTGATTGTTTGGGGGACTTTTGGTGGTAGAGCTGCTGAAGTTGTCTTTGCATTTCTTATTCATCGGAATGCTTTGATCTCTTTTTCTTCTTGTTTCTATACGTCATTTGAGGTACCACCACTACACTTCTTGATTTTCATTCAAATACAATCATTCAACTTGGCCCAAAGCGTCATTCATCATTGAAACAAAAAAGGAAGCCGGAACGCCGCCCCCTGTTGGCCCCGCCTGTTGATACAAGCCGAAAGGTGAGCCCCCTGATGTCGGAGGCCAAAGCCGCGCAAGTAAATGCCGCCGGTGGATGTGGCAAATGCCTTTGAGCTGAGCTCGGAGTTTCAAATGGTACCATCCACTACTAGAGAAAGAGGAGGCTCTCTCCTATGCAGCCGCAAATTTGACTTCCTTTCACGGCCACGTGCGCAAGCGACATTCTTCTTTTAATATCCTCCACCTGTGAGCCTGACAAAGCTAAAACATTTTTTTTTTTTTTAAAAACGCGAGGACCCACGCAAATAGCTCGTGGCGGAGTAAGCAAACAAGCCGACACAAATTGCAAGCGTGCTGGATTGGGCAATCTAATTGTTCAGACTTGAAAGCGTCGCGTGTCCACGGGCCATTTGGCAACCCCGCTACGACCCAACAAAACACGACGGGACAAGCGACGTCCACCATGGGAAATCGGGGCCCGACGGCGTCAATTTGCACGGGATCGGAATCGGGCCAGAAAGATGGGGCTTTACAAAAAAAATGATCCATTTGCATTTTTATGTTTTCACTCACTAACCAACATTAACTTGCCATTGCACGGTTTCATTATAAACGACCCCCCCCCCCCCCCCCGTCCCCCACACTAAACAGGACGCACGTCTAACGTTTTGTTCAATTTCTGACAGGCTTGGGGAATTCAGACTTGAATGCACTTTCACTCTGGAAGGAAATAAGGGGGAATAAAATAGCGTCGCTCACACTCTGCCCTTAAAGAGCCAAATGGGCTCAAGTGAGCATCAACCGGCCGGGTTCACAATAAAAACTGACGCGAAATACTGGGAGGCTCCGTCCCCAAACAAAAGGCCACAAATTCCCAGGGCCAAAAGCGTGGTCACAAACGTCCGAGTGTGCGTTGGCGTGAGCCGGGACCGACCTGGAGGGCAGGCGCATTCTTGTCCAACGTCTCTCGCCGGTCGGATTTTGGGCATCAGCACCATGACTTTCTGCAAAAAATAAATAAAAAATAAACATAAAAATCAAGGAAAAATACAATCCAAAAAAGGACCCTTTTGCATGAGTGCCTACCTACTTTGTGTTTTAGGATCAAATTCAATATTTTGTTTCCATTGGAAATAGAAAACATGATTCAAAGACATTTCCCAATACTAAGAAGACAAAAGCTCAAATAAACATTGCTTTGAATCTTTAAAAAGGGACTATTTAGGGCTTTTGATCCAGTTCTTTGAATTCATTTAAAATGATTTCAAAAAAAAACCGTCTAAAAGACGGGAAAACGTACGTACATGTTGACAGGTATGTCAAGGACTTACTTGATATTTTACACTTCAGTTGAATGCCTTTTTTTCATTCACTTGAAGTTATTTTGAACTGAATAACATGTTTCATTCCAAATGAACTACACATGATAGACAAAGCAAAATGACAAACGTGTGCAACGGTCTCGATGTGAGTGTCGGAGCGAGCAAGCGAAGCAGGCAGGCAGGCAGGCAGGCAGGCAAGCAGGTAAAAGCAGGAAAAAAGCAGGCAAAAAGCAGGCAAAAAGCAGGCAAAAAGCAGGCAGGCAAGCAGGTAAAAGAAGGCAAAAAGCAGGCAAAAAGCAGGCAGGCAAGCAGGCCAACTTACCTCTTCCACAAATCTCCCCAGGGAGGCACTGAACTGGGGAACCAGGCTCCCGTCGTCGTTGAGGAAGGTCCCTTGGTCGGGCACTCGCTCCGTTTCCATCTTCAGCCTCTGCTCCAAGTGCAAGGTCTTGAGGCTGACGAGCACACACACGGCCATGGAGCTCAGGGACACGACGACGCAGGCGACCAGGGGCAGTCCGGGAGACCACCGGTGCGCCCCGGGCTTGGATGCACACTGGCAGGCGGCGGCGGACGAATTGGTCTGGTCTCCGACGGAGTCGCGCATGGGATCCATGCTGAATTTCCACTCGAGCAAGAGGCGGACTTCTCCAAGGGGTAAACGGCGCTGGGGTGAAGCTTCTCGCACGTGTTCCCTTCTCCTAAAAGTGAGCCGTGTGATGACACATTGACATGATCCGACCGGACCGGCTCGGGCTGGCTGGCTGCTAAGAGGTGCTTGCTCGCGCTTCGGATCCCAAAACAGCTCAGGCGGTGCTTGGTTCACGCGGGGGAACAGGGCGCATCGCGTCTTCCGCAAACGCCGCTGGCGCACTTGCAATTGTTTGCTCTCATCAAAAGTTGAACGTACTACTCGTACGTACACTAAGACCGCCCACGCCCACCCCGCCCACCAGTGATGCCGATTGACAACTGATTGGGTGGGAAGAGCATGGGGCGGAATCCCTAGCGCCGCCTTCCGTATGAGACAGGTAACCGCATCCAGCCAAGACGGCTCGGCAACCACAAATAGTAGTAGTTCGTATTGCTAAATGTCATTCTTCGTTGGCGTTATTCAGAGTTGAAATATGCGCCCTATGTTGTCATTTCTACACATTCAAAGTAGAAAAAGTCCCAATTATTTTAATGACAGTCATGCACTTTTAACTTATGTAGGCGGCAGCCCAGCGGTTAGCGCACTGCCCCGGTAGTTCTGCGCTCGAAGGTTTGATCACAGCTCATTTTTGTTCATGGTACTCCAATTTCTACCCACGTAGCAAAAACATGCCAAGTAGGCCGGTTGAACATTGAATTGCCCCCAGCTATCGGTGAATGATTGTCCTGCGATAGGCCAGTCTCCGATTCGGGGCGTCACCGGCCCGATGCCAGTAGTTAGCTGGAATTGACGTTGTAAAGATGACCCATTCAGGTATGGAATGAACGAGCATGGTGGCAAATTGAATGAAAAATTTATTCTCCACATTTTAGCTCCCATGTCAACAGAGAGTCATTGGTTCCCTCCCTCTCGTCGAAGACAAAAGTGTTAGCTGGATTGGCATTTTATCGAGAAAAGAGCAACAACAAAAATAAAGGCAAATATCGATTCTACGTACAATACAAATATTCCCAACCTCAAAGCTTGATACAATACAGTGCTGCCGAGATTGTTTTTTTTTTTGACAAACACTGCAAATAATGAGCTGTACAATGACAAAATATTTCGTTTGGATGACGAGAGGGAAACAAAATGAGCAATCAATTGTTCAATTGAAAAATAATTAGACTAAGGTTGGGGATTGATTGGATCAGATGAATGCAATGTGATTGGCTTGAGGACGTGTAAAAAAAGACTGATACAGTCATGAGAGCGTCGCTTCACCTCTCCCGGAGAGTGAGGCCGGCCGGAATGGAGCACCGCGTTGGAGCGGCCGGCCGGCCGGCTCAGTGCTTTTTGCTGGAACTGCCACTCGCGCCCTCCTGGTAGCAGGCAAAAAAGGGGTGACGGAGCGCCTTGTCCAACGTGATGCGCTTGGCCGGGTCGTACTCCATCAGCTTCTCCAGGAGGTCGAAAAGCTGCCGATGGCTGTCACTTTGCGACACCATGTAACGCTACACAAGTTAGAATATACGGTTAGAGTCTCGGTGAGGGGAAGGGAAAGCTCTTTTTTTTAAAGTAACAAAAGACAAAGAGCCTTTGGCAAACATTTTTGCAACCCGGAAGATGCCGAGAAGTTTTCATTCTCACCCTGAGCGGTTTGCAGTGTTTTCGGACGTATCGTCCACCGGAGCTGTCCACGTCCCAGTCCAGCTTGTTGCGGTGGAGATACCGCTGTTTCCTGTACCAATTCAGAGTTTGGGAAACAGTCGGCACAATTGAAAGGAATGCACGTTGATGGACTTGCGTCCCATCCCAAAAACTGACCTGGTTTTCTGGAGGAGGCTTGAAGGAATGGGGCCCAGGACACGCTCCATCATGGCCAGGTGTTCCTTGCTGTCGTGAGTCTGCACGTTCAAAAGAAAATGTGGAGCATAAACGCTAGGAAAGTGGCACACCCCCCTTTTGAAAAGCACGCACGCACCTGGAAAAGAGTGGAGCCCAGGTAGTATTCGATGAGGATGCAGCCCACGCTCCAAACGTCACACGAGTGATCCCAGCCAAGATCTCAAAAGACAAAATCCGACAGGTCCAACTTAGCGACTGGCGTTTGGGGCACTAGACCCCCAATCCGGTTGGACCGACCGGTCGGTGCCATAGACGTCGACTCATCCATTCGAAAAGAAAGGCAGACGACGACGACGACGTGGCACTTGGCACAAAACCCACCTAAAATGACTTCGGGGGCGCGGTAATGGCGCGTGGAGACCACCGAGGTGTGATGCTCGTGCTCGTACGTGGCGTTTCCAAAATCCACTAGCTTGACGTCGGCTCTCCTCAGCGTGCGCTCATCTCGCTTCTAGGGACGACAACGGGCCAAGTCTGGCAAAAAGCGCGCCGACCATCCCACGTACGACGCCGGCCGGGCGTTTACCTTGGCGGGATTGTAATCCAGATCGTATTCGGAATTGATGAAGAGGATGTTTTCTGGCTTCAGGTCGGTGTGAGTCAGCTTGTTTTTGTGCAGAACTGCAAGGGAGCAAGCAGAAGGCGGCGGGCGTCAAAGCGGGCGTAATGTGGGCGTCACTCGCGGTCTCGGGGACTCACATCGGACGGCGCGGATGATCTGGTAGGCCATTTTGCGAATATGCTCCACGGGCAGAGGAACAAAGTTGTTCTCCTTGAGGAAATCGTAGGTGCTGAGGCCCAGCAGCTCGAAGGCGATGCAGATGTGGCCGTGGTAGTCAAACCAGTCCAGCATGTGAACGCAGGCGCTGCGGGGAGAGAAAGCGGGAGGTTGAGACGTAGGGACGGAGACGGCGGGCGGAGGGGCGGGCGCGTGGAAGGCGGTGGGCCCCAATCTCACTATTTGCCCTGAGAGTCCAGCGACTTGAGGTGTTCCAGTACAGCCACCTCGGACTTTGCCGCGTCACGGTAGCGGTCAATATTTTTTATGATCTTCAACGCCACTCGAGCGCCGTTACTGAGGAGAGAGAGCGGGCGGGGCTTGAGGGGCGGTGACGGCGGCGGCGGAGGAGGACGGACGCTCTAATAAAATCCCACTTACTTGTGGCCATCGAGGCACTCGACCACCTTTCCAAAGGCACCCTCTCCAAGAGTACACACAATCTCATCTACACAAAATAAGAGAAGCCACGTTAGGAAGGAAAGCATGGCTGCTCCAAACGTTCACCACTAAGATTCTACGTGTCGTAAAATGGAATGCTTAAAGTTACGCGAGAAGTAGCAGAGCCAAGTACGTCTAGCGCAAAAAAAGGTCTATTGATTTTGTCTGTTTTAACATTTAGAAAATGAAGACCAGACAAGAGTGTGAAAGGAAAAAAATGTCAACAGTAGGGAGAAAAAAAGGTATATGTTCTATACATCTGGCTTTCAGCGTGTCTCCATTGTGATAGATGAGGTGACCCTCGTCATCATCCTCAACACTCCGGGATCTTTTCCTGCGGCGGTGGCTCCTCCTCTGCGTCCCCAACGGCCGCAATCCGCCATCACATCAATAACCCATCGGTCAGCCGGCACCGGGCCATCGCAACGCGACATCGTCATTCATTCAACCAGGCCGAGGGGGTGTGTAGGGGTGGATAGATTGGGCCCGTTCGGTAACACCGCCAGGCGATCGGACGGAGCAGCGAATTCAAATTCAGCCCCAGCGAGAAATTGGGCGCCAGCCACCACATAGTGTGCGTTACAGAAGAAAAACATGGCAACAAGATTTTCAGATGAGACGTTCTCATAAGTGCAATTTAAAAAAGAAAAGAAAAAAAAACTCTTTGTAGTGTCATTCATATGTAGTACATTTCAGAACAGCGCTCATGTTAGATGTTTTCTAAACCGTTACACCTTTATATATTACCATCAATTGTTTTTGGCTATTTGCATAAGAGCTAAGGTTTAAAAAAGAAACAAAACAAAGTGATAATGACCCTTTTGACGATTTGTGGTACAAGACGAGTAGAAAAGAGAAAGAAAGGTTGCTCGTACCGAGATGGACCTTCGACGGGAGCGCCTGCGCCGCCTGTCTCGGCTGCGTCCCGAAGACTTGCTGTAATGGTGCCAGTCTCGATCTCGCCCCTTGAAGGAGTAGTCGCGGCTGTCCTCCGCCGACGCCGCCGCGTCCAAACTGCGTTCCCACTGCGTCTCCCTGCCTCTGGAGTCCACGCTGTGGTTCAGACTTCGGTTCTCCAGGAAGAAACTAAAAGATGGGCCCAAGATCAAAGCCACTTTAATACTGCAAGTCCAGGGCTCGTTAGCTACTCGCTAGGACTGTCACGCTGATACATTTTAGTGGGTCATGTATTACTATTGTTGGTGTAAATTAAAAACCCATTGGAATGGGAAACAATATTCAGAGTAACGTAGGGAAATAGAGTACAGTCATTCCTTCATGGTGCGTTCAGCGGCCAGCACTTTCGTGTACTTTGCAAGAAACGTCCTTGGCGCTGCCTTAATAGGTGACTTTTGACCTTAAGGCGATCACATGCATACGCATTAGATACATTTTTTTATTGGGGGGGGGGGGGGGGGTGATATATATATTACATAGGTAGCTAGTCGCATTTTATTTACATACGCCTATTGTAAGAAAAGCATGAATAACAAGGGAGCCATTGACAAACGTTAAATCATAATATAAAAAAAGTATAAATTACCCTTCACTTGTCTTGTGGTGTCGGTTAGCTCTTCTGTACTTGTTTTCTCGTTCGCTGCTGTGCGAGTCCCGAGCTTTGCGTTTGCGATAATCCATTCTTTCTTCCCAGCGGTACTCCATTCTTTCTTCCCAGCGGTACTCGTCAAGGAATTCACACGAAAAATTTCCCCGCGTGGAATGACGCATCTAGAGCAACATGGAAGACAGGCACATCGAGTGGGAATGGTCACAAAAAGTCTGCCCAAACTAGCAGAGCTGCCCGGCGTGTGTGCGCACTGACAAGGGCGGGCCTTAGCATAATTACTGCTCATTAATGTTGACATTTAGGGCAGTAAACCGTAAATATGTTGTAAAGTGTGGGCACCGTATTTTAATAAGACTGTTAAACTGGGGCAGCAATTCGCTTGGTTTTTCTCTAGTTGGTCTTTCGATTCGAATTCAAAATCAAGGCCGTCATTTTTTCTTTCGTTGCGCTCGCTTAAATTCAAGTATTAAAGAATCACTCCTTTTTTAAATGAAATGTAACTACATATCCACACTAAAATCAATTTACAGTTAAAACATTCCCAGCTACATATAAGAGCATACATCGAGCATTTAGGGTTAGCTTAGCTTTTGTAAGCTGCAGCCACGTTGGCATTGTTGTCTACGTTCGAAAAAGCTAAGTGGCTACAAATAGCCTTTTCAAAAAGAAGACGCCCTGGCCCAAATAAACCACACATTGCAACAAATTCACTATTAAACTCACCTCAAATGAAATGATAGTATGTCAGAGTGGTTAAATTGACTGGTGATGAAGAGAGAAACGACTAACAAATACAAAATACAGTCGACGAATATCTCTCAAAGATGGCGAATGCTGTGTCAGCTTGCCGTCCGTTTCGAGTTCAGATATCTCATATGTACGGTTAGAAGTGCAAAGTACGCAATGGGCGGCCCAACTAGATGGCGGCCATCTTGTGTCGGGAGATTTGCTCTATTGTAACGAACACAAGACCAGAGTGGATTTCTCCAGTGAAATGCTATTATCGCCACGACTTCTTGGCATATTTATCAGTGCTTTGCTTGACTTAGGCACGATTAAGCCCGCGTTAAAAAAGGACATGATTATGTTTAAAGTATGAATATAATGTAAAGCAGATCTAATGACAAAGTGTTTATTCTCCTCTCCGTTGGCTTACGGCGTGCGCAAGATATCTAATATAATGTATGTCATATCTTGGGCGTTGCTTGAACGGCACTTTTTCTTTTTTGAACTGTCTGTCACGTGATAAACATTTACGCAACAAAATAAGGAATTATAAACGTAGCATGGCCAACAACAAAAAACAACACCCTAGTAAAAAAAAAAGTGCAATGTCGTTGTTTTACTACAATACACCTCCAAATCATTATTTTAAATTTACGAACTCTACTATTACGCATCTCTGTAAACAAAATTGGCCACATTGATTGGGTCTCATTCCGCACTGCCTTGTGGGTAAATATGTCTGCGCCCGGTTTGACAATGGGGGAAATCTAAATGTCACGTTGAGCGTCCCATCTCGTACCAGTCGCGTTCGGTTGTTTTCATCTAACCTGGACCATGTTGGAAACCGTGGCCGATAAGACCAGTCCCCGTGAGACGATCGCCGACTCGCTCGCAAAGAACTTCGACAAACTCCCCGACCTCGAGCAGAAACTCTTCATGTACGGGCCAGCGTACCTGGGCGGCACCGGGGGGCTCGCAGGTCTGATCGCCAACAGCCTGTACCGACGGGCCCTGAACGTCACACAGGCGTCCATCGCCTCCAGTCTGCCGATGGCCGTGCTGCCCTTTATGACGACTTACACCCTTTACAACGCCACGGTGTCGAGTCCGCTGCTGTCCGGGGATCTCAACTGTCCCACTTGCGTGCTCATACGAGGCGGGCTGGTCGGCCTCATCGGCGGGGTATTGTACCCCATCGCTCTCGCCTTACCTGTCAATATGGGCCTCGCGTCCAGGTACAGCACGGCGCCCATGCCGGAGAAGGGCAACGTTCTGCGGTTCTGGATGGACCTCTCCAAGCCGATCTTCAGAAAGATGAGGGCAGTCATGCTCCTTCAGGCCATCTTCGGGACTTTCCTGGCTTCAAGGCATTATGAAGGCTACACCAAATTAGCCAAGATCACCTTTGGTCGCCGGGCAGAACTTAATCACTAAAATGTGCATGAATATGTTCTCTAAACTGTCCTGTGAATGGGTGGGTATTTGGGGTTTTACCCCAAGACATTTATATTGTGAATCAAGAAACAATGGTTGCCCTTCAGCGTGTACAGTACATTTGAAATGTTGTCTTGAAAATAATAAAGAGCAGAAAGTGCGGAACATGGCTTACTTTATTCAAAGTTTGAAGGAACACACATTTGATGGTGGAATCTTACTTAAGACGTTTTGCCAAACCTAAATAACAAAGGAGAGCGCTGGCTGTTAGGATGCGCTGATGTTGCGTTGGTGATTGTCATCGAAATCACGGGAGAAATGGAATCAAAAGTATGATCATCTTAGGTCGGACACCCTTTTTGTGGCAGTCCTAACTCATTTTGTAAGGTACGAGAAACAGAATTCATGTTTGTTTGTTTTTTTAATGAAGAGAAAAATGTCAATCTGAGGAGAAAATATTGACTTCAATGAATTTGTATTGCAACGAAGCAGGTGGGGTTGGAATACTTCTTTTGCTACCCTGGTTGCACTCACTTCCCTTTTGGGTCAACCGAAAAAATTAAAAAAAAAAGCTCAAAAAGCATGAGCAAAAAAGGTCCAAAACAATGCCACAAAACAATTACACCTCAGCTAAGATGGACCTGAATTTTCATGACAACTGGTTCATTGCTATGGCAAAAAAAAAATGTCCCTCATGACATCTAACACAGCTTCACCACGGCTTGAATTTAAAAAAAAAAATGAATCTGCGATATTCCATTGCACGATTCTCATATCATGATCTTTCCACGTGTTTTTGGTGGAAATAAACTAGTTTCTCCACTTCCAATGGCCTCCGCTGGTTTGCAGCAGTCAGCCACGGTGCCCTGACATGTAGCCATCGTGCATGGACACAAGAGAGCTCAGTTTCCCCACCTTTAATCCCAAATTCCAAGCGTAGCTTGCACTACGGAGTACTAGTCGAGCTAGCCCAGGTGAAATTGAGGATGCACGGCATGGCCCGAAACAGCACGCCATATAACTTGGTATTCACCAAAGCCAAAGTACAATTCAAACAATACATCTGTCAAGCACAGAAATCTCCATCAATATAATCAGACAACTGAACATCAGTCGAGAGCAAAGACTTCCTGAGGAGCAGAAAGACAAGGGGTGAAGTATTACATGGCAGATATCCGACCATCTTGGCACCACAGGAGTAAACACTTTTTCCGACGGAAGGTCGAGGGACATACCGTAATAAATAGGCAAAGAAAAAAATAAATACACATTTCCAGTCATTCTCCCAAAAGAAGATTTCAGCAGACACGGGATGCCACCGTACACGCTGGTTCAAAGACTTCCCAATCTTGGCCATGAATTCCTCCACTAGAACGGCGCAAGGGTAGAAAGCGGGGCGCTCGATAACGGGCTAGCCAGCGCCCTTCACGTGGCGGAAACTTTTCTTACGGTATGTTTCTAAGCAAGAGGAATTGGGCGACTAAAACAGCGGGCGAGGCTTTGGACCTAAAGGAGTGAGAAGAAGAGAGAGCCATCGAGTGGTTTTCCCTGTAAATGTACTCGCCGTGCTCGTAATTGTCGCCGAGTAAACGAACGTCCTTGCTGCGTCGTCGTTTGTTCAGTAGCTTCATTGTTTTCACATCTTGGTTTGATGAATCCTGTTCATCCTCCCTCCTGTTATTATTATTATTATTATTATTATTAAGATATATATATATATATATTTTTTTTTTTTGGAACCCTATTGATTCCCTTGTACGAAATACCCAAGTACCAGCTTGGTTCCTTCACAGTTGGGTATAGTAGTGCATTGAGAACACGTCCTCAGGCTCCTCAAGTCTTTCCCAGAACGTTTGACCTGCCAGGGAGGGAGACCAGAAAGAGATTTAGTGACAATTTGGCATTCCAAAGCGGATCTTCTTTCCCCGCCGCCACCGACTTACCTGAGAGCTTTCCACCTGTCTTTTTCCACCTGGTTCTCTGGGCTCTCACTCTCATAGGACGCAAGGTAGAGTCCTGGGGAGAAAGATTTGGGTTTTTTTTTTCTTCTTCTTTTCTTCTGCTTCTTAAAGAAACATACTTTGACAAGGCTCACCTGAACAACTGCAAAGATATCATATCCCCGAGCTCCTTTGCACTTACCGTCCTCGCTGAAGATGGGAGCAGTGTGGAGGTAGTGTAGGATGGCTTGATCTTCCTCAAACGGACACTCCACCTGCTTCCAGATGATGAATTCCCCCACTTGCCGGCCCAAGTCCAGAAATTTCTGAAGTTTCAGTTGGATTTATTCAATAAGGGAAGGGACAGCACATGTTCATCAACAGCTAAGATTGTAGTCGTTGGCCGAGTCCCACGTGTAGTTTGAAAATAAACCATGACACGTACTAGACATCAAGCGAGCGCGCGCACCCACTCACCCGCACGCACGCGCGCACGCACCCACCCACATACGCACGCAACCACCAAGCCACCCACCCACCCACCCACCCACCCACCCACACTCACCTCAAAGTTCACGTGGCCATTCGGGAGTCGATTGGCACATCCTTCGTTCAGGAAGTAAATATCTTTGATGAGCAAGCTGAAGAAGGGGATGACGATCTGAGGAGGGGAAGAAAGCCCAGGCCAGGATCAAGAAGAAAAAAAACAAACTTTTGGTTATACGCAGCTGTGTACAGCTGACGACAATGCCTATGTCTGATTTTCATTTTCATGATGACAATAATGGCTTTCGATTGATTTGATGGCCATTTTGACTGGCTACTCGGAGGGAGGCCCACCTTTTCTCTGCTGCTATTGGCCGTCTGAGAGCGATGGGCGGCACCCCTCAGGGCTGTCCGGTAGTTGTAGAAGTTTCCCGTGGGGTCCATCTGGTGCTGTTGGCAGAAAACGCAACGCTGTCCACTTTGCTTGCGCAATTGTGTCCACTCGACTTTGGATTCATTTTTCAACATGGCCGCTCCTTGGCTCGCGGGGGGTGCCGGAGCCCACCCCACTTTGGACAAAAGGCAAATGACACCCGGGACCGGTCGGAGAGACAAACGGCACGCGCGCTGGCAATGGCGCCAGCGCCGAGTGGGAATCGGGCGGGTGATGAGATTTGGAAATGGCTCTATTTTGCCTTCATCTGTTGATCAAACCTCCATGAGAATGATTGATATAGCCAGAGCATTTGAAATTGGAAGGCGGTGGCGTGCCTTGACATTTTTGGTCCCCTTTTTTTTCCACTGCAAAAAATGCACCTCAGTTGAAAAAAAGGCTTTTTTTTGTGCTCACCTCCAAAATGAAGAATTTGGCCGTCTTGGCCTTGGCCCAGGTCTTCTTCAGTCTCGACACGGGACTCATATTCATACCGGCTGAGAGGAGGAGAGCTCTTTTAACGTCCTGAAATTGAAGTGAAGCCCGGGGGGAGGGGGGGTTAGTGGGTGGTGTGCTTACTCACAGATGATGGCCATGAGCGAGTTGAAGTTCCCGATGTTGAAACACTCTCTGGCGACGTCGATAAAAAACTCGATAACCAGGGCTCTCTGTTTCTTTTTGGCAGGCTGCAAAAGACAATAGGGGGGGGGGGGGTTGGCTTTCCTCTTCACAAATACAATTGGACTGCAAAAGAAAAAGAAAGGAAGCTGCCCTTTTCTTCTTATTATTATTATCATTATTCTTACATCCCATCTGCGCTGCTTAATATTCAAAACAAATGCCTGTGGAAAAAGCAAGCACCGCTAGAGAGAATTGTCCATTGGTAACCGTTTATTCAAAAAGCGTGAAAGAAAAATCCAAAGCAATGCCATTTATTGGGAATATTATTGTCAGAGATGGAGAAAGCAGCCAACTCACCATGCAAATCTCAGTGGCCACCAGGTAACACAGTCTGTTGAACCACCTGACGTAGGCCTCCAGGTTGGAAGTTTTCTTCTTCTGGTCCCCAAAGCACGGCTGTTGCTGCAAGGAAATCCAAATGAAAAGCTTCCGTGTGGAGCTTCTTCAATGCTCATCAAATTCCCGTCCACGAGAGCAACACCGTCGATAGCGGGAGGGGAGAAGAAAGACGCTTGCTTGCCAGAAGGCTCGCCACTGACCTTTGCCCTTTGTCAATCCACCCCAATCAATGTATATGGACACATTTCAAAGAGAAAAAAGATATAATATTCGGAAAAAAAAGGAAAAAAATAGGCCACCTTACGGGGAGAAAAAAAAAACAACCTTCCAGTCAAAACATACCCGGGGGGTTCCATCGAGGGGATCCTTCTGAACAAAAGCTTGGACAAACTCCTCCGGTCCAATGTGACTCAAATGTTCCTTAGGAGAAAAAAAGGGGGTCACATTAGCAATCATCATGCAAAAGATCTCACATTAGCATTTTTCCTTCAAATTGTCATAGAAACGTGGCTTCAAATGACATTTTTGGGTGGAAATTGGATTTGATCCAAGAGCAAGAATAGTAGCGATGCTCTCAAAAATGTCAGAGCACTCTGGCAATGTTCCACCTATTTTCATCTAATGACATATTGTATCTTATTGACCCATCGTCATCTCATGCCACCTTCAAAATAAAAGCCACACTGCAAGCTTATTTCTTCTACGGCGTGGGAAGTCTCCAGGAAATTGTACGTACCAATCATCATTGCCATGTCAAGTGTGAATGCGGGGGTCTTTGTTTCTTGCACGTGTGTGTGTGTGTGTGTGTGCGTGTGTGCGCAAGGAGGGTGTAGGCGGAGTGTGAAGCTGTCAGATCCAATGCAATCACTGCAGTTTATCCGAGTAGTTTGCCGCCTCGGGGGTCTGGCTGACTGATTTTGTGCGGTGATGTCAGCCCTCAGACAAGGGTACGCTCGCATATAGGAGCACCCACGCCACATACATGTGACCACATGGACGGACACACGCACACACACACACACACACACTGGAAATCCAAAAAATGACGTGTTAGCTTGCAACCCTTTGACTTTTTGCCCCCCCTCCTCCCCCTGGACCTAAATCCTGCCCTCCCCCCTCTCCCCCCACCGTATCCCTCTTTTTTTCTCCGTTAACCCTCACCAATTCCACGTGCGTGAGCTGCTGCGCCAGCGTGTAAGGGTCGTTGCAGATGGAGAGCGTGTCCTTCTGGATGGGCGGGGGCTTGCTCTTGAAGGCCACCAGCTTGTCGGAGACGTAGGAGGAGGCGTTCGGGGAGACCTTGACCACGCTCTCCTCCCCCCCTCGACTCATGAAGGTCAGCCTCTGGTTCAGCTTCTGCAGCACTTGGTTGAAGTTTTTCCAATAGGCCTGCGTGGACAAATCAAAGGCGGAGTCTGTCAGTACGTCTTAACCCAAGCAGGGAGGCAGGCAGGCAGACAGGCAGACAGGCAAACAGGCAGACAGGCAGACAAGCAGACAGGCAGACAGGCAGGCAGCAAAGTGAAGAAATGCTGACCTCATCGCACGGAGCGATCCGGTGGACCATGTCTTTGAGGAGTCCCACCGTCCTCTCCTCCCTAAAGTCAGAGGGGAAGGTCTCGGTCCACTCGGTGAGCAGCCGCAGGATCTTGGGAGCGAACTTGCGCACTCGGGCCTGCGGACGGGATGACGGCGGTCGGTCCCGAGGCGGCTCCGGCATCCCCGTGCGTCCCGTGCGTCCCGTGCGTCACCGACCGTATCCAGTGGGCTCTGGTCCAAATGCTGCTGCTGGATGCACAGCTCGCACACCCGGGCCAACAACTCCGGCGGAGGGATGAAGAGACGGGCGCTCAGCAGGAAGGTAAACACGTAGGCTTTCTGTCAAAGGACGCAAGGACGGCTCATTTGACGCCACTGCCGGGCCCACGCAAACATTTCGGGGCTCCGGTGACAATTTGCCTCCGTCTGGTGCACGTCGCGGCGCTATCGCACAGAAAGAAATCCGCCCAGCTAGGACCAAAGGTCAGCTCCGGTGCCCTTTACCTCGGGGTAGTAATCGGCCGTGGGCACCAGGTTCTGAATCAGCGTCTCCAGCGAGGCGGAGCCCATGGGGGGTCCGTCGGGCGGGCCAGCCACGGGCCCCCGCCCCGCCTCTTCCTCCTCGGCCTCGGCGCAGGTCAGGTGGGGGCTGAAGCCGCTGGGGGTGGTGAACATGGTGCCGGGGCACGCAGTCTGGGGCATTCCTGGCTACAAACAAACGACAACAACAAAAATCACAGACAAATGCAATAAGCCCAAAGAAGGACGAGACAAGCGACATGAAGCTAACCGCGCCATTGGCAGAAGTCTCGCCACACCTGACCCACGGACGAGGGACGGGGCACGCCCCCCCCACCCCGGCAGCTGTGCCGTCTCCCACATGACATAAGAGCCAATGAAAATATGGGTCACTCCGTCGCCAAGGAAACCAGCTGTAAGGAGTGCGTGGCCTCCATTTGCGCCCTGAATGAAAGTATCGGGGTGATGTGCAAGAGAGAGAGAGAGAGAGAGAGGTGTGCCCAGGTAGTAAGGAAACAGATGGTCTTTCATTAGCCTCAAGGTATAAAAGTTGTCCAAAACCAAAGAGGCCCACAGAGAAATCTCAAGTATAACAAGCGTTCACTGGATGACGGGCAGTAGGCCCGTGCGTGACAATGTGTACCATGGGAAAATGGCCGTGCGCCGCCACGCTTTCCTTCCATTCCGTCCCGGGCGCCGTGGGGTGAAAGGTCAAGCGCTCTGGCTGGCCTAGAGAAGTTCCCGTGAGAATGGCTCAATGGCTCAGTCTCTCTTTGTTCTGCGTGGCCCGACCCGACAAGCAATTTTCCTCCACTGGAGCACTTCTTCATGCATGTGTACACACACCTCAGCCCCAACACACACAGACAAGCCAACAAAAGGGGGGGGGGGGGGGGGGGTGGTTGTCTTTTTTCTAAAAGCTGCCACAAATTGGTCTCTTGTATGTTGGGATTTAAAAAAAAAATGACATAACCTGGCCCTAGCTTCTGGAATGCTTCCCCTCTCTCCCTTTGAAAAAAAAAAACATTTTGCAGCAAAGTGAATAGAATAGGAGGATGCGACAGTTTGTTTATCCTATTTCGGGGTCTTGTAAGCGTCTGTAGTTGAAAGTAAAACAAAAAATAAAATAATAATAATAATAACTTTTCAAACTCCACACAGATAGAGTGACCTGGATTTGAACCCAGGACCCTAGAGCCCGAGTCCGACGCGCTAAACCCCCATCGGCCGGGCGATGAGTGGTTAGTGTGTGGAGTGTATGAATGAGCTGGAAAATGGCAGTGCCATTCTCCTGATTCTCCACCGTGGTGGAGTCCAAGTGAGTAAGAGGCAGGTGTGGCGTGGTCACGCTTTTCATCCAACAATGTCTTTAAAGCTGGAGCTGTCAGACAGCTTGACAGCATACTTTTCTTCTTTCCTTTCCTAGTTTGTCAAACCAGTTTCACTGCATATCATACCGAGTACGTGTTGACCTGATACGAGCAGAGAGTGAAAAAGTTTGGTGCTAATGGCTGGACGGCTGAAACTAAACAACAAAACACCCCCATATGTTCACCCAGCCCCCGACCCTTGTGTGTGTGTGTGTGTGTGTGTCTGTTTGAATGCCACAAACGACTTGATTGTGCCTGGGAGGGCCAAAAAAAATACACTGGCATGCTCCCTTGCACCCACACATGAGATTGAGTTATGGCAGAGGCATTGCAGCCCGCTTTCGGGTTAGCGATGGCATTGGCGTTGGGTATCCAATCCAGGTCTATACGATAGAAATGGAGGAAGGAAAGTAACGTTCTTTTGGTTTTTTTTTTAAGCGGCACAGGCACGGGGACAAGATGCAAAGTTGACAGAGGGAGCCCAGTATCCGACCCCGTATCTCAGAACGCTGAGGCAGACGTGCTAAGGAAAACGCACATGGGGAAATTTGTCTTTTACTTGCCACTGTGCTATTTTGTTTTCGGGGGACTTATGCAAGCAACTTCCCCAGCGGAGACCACCTCCTGAAAAGATTTCACTTCCTCTATGAGACTAACTACTAGCTAGGTATTACTCCACTTGACCACGATGTCTACAAGAAGTGAAAACCAGTGTCTCTATACACATCAACAAACTCCTTCATTTCCCGTCCTGCTTACGGTCACGAGGGTGCGCCGGCCGGAGCCTATCCCGGCCCGGCCGGGCCAGAGCCGTACCCGGCCGGCCAACCGTAGGCATAATTTGGTGGACTTGGTTATCCGGCCAATGGCCAGGAGACAAAGCGGCAATGGCACTCATATCTAAGGGCAACTTCCAGTGTGGGGCCAGCCAAGCATGCGTATTTTTTGGATGCGAAGCCTCCATCTCAGAAGGGTGAAAGAGGCGCGCAAAGCACTCTTGCACTCTTGCGCTCTTTTCACAGCTGAGCAGGTCAGTCGCCGCAAGCCTCCGAGCCTCAATGGACAGAGAATGGTCCGTCTTTTGAGCACATTCTGTACTTATCAATATTACATGAACAGCACTCTAAAGCTAGCAAAGAGAGAGCGCAGCACAGCGCATGGCATTTTCTCTCCATTCATGGAGAAATTAAAGGAGAGTTCCCGAGGGCTGCGTGCCATCTAATCTACCACAACAAATTGCGCAACAATGTCAAATGAAAAGGAAGCGGCCTCTGTTCAACAATGGAAGCAACCCTATTCTCTTTCCCGGCTTGTAGGCTTGTAGGGCCCCTGCAGTTGGCGGGCGGGGGTCTCACACCTTTGCACGGCCTCCAATCAATCAACAGTGGCTGAAATCAATTCCCAAGTCAGGCTCAAGAGGAATGACATGTTGCCGGGCCGCCGACACCCAAACGGGAGCCCGGACGTGACGCCGTGGGAACGGCGCGCGCCACTGGCTTGCCCGATAATATGGGCAATCTCCGAGGAAGCTTCCTATCCACCTAACTGCTTTGCCACGGAGAGGGCCTGGGCTGGGCTGGGCTGGGCCAGGCTGGCTTGGCTTGGCTTGGCCTGGCTTGGCCTGGCTTGGCCTGGCTTGGCTTGGCTTGGCTTGGCTTGGCCTGGCTTGGCCTGGCTTGGACTGACATTCGCGCACCTTGCGCTAAGCTGAAATCCTTTTTAGCTGGCTTTGCCAAGTCACTACATCAGTCAGCCTGGAGCAACAACAACAAATTATAATCATTTAAAACATTACCGTTGTGATTCTGATTTTTTTCCCCCTGCAAATATGTCACGGAATCATTTTATGGCAACGACAACAAAAAATCAGTTCCCTATTATAAATGGATGTCTTCATGTAACACACACACACACACAAGCATAGGGCACATGAGTGAATGCAATGTATGTATTCATTTATACGAGCATTCTTTTTCAATTGTGACTATCCACGGGGGTGCTAAGGCCTATCCCAACTCACTAAATATACAGGCAGTAGATTTGCCATCAGGCTCTTTTAGTGACCTGAAGTGCAAGGATATGCTCTGTTTTTATTTGATTCATTTTGCTGGAGCCAGAAAAGAAGCTTATCCAATTTCAAACATTTACATTACTTTCTGCTGCCAGTGTCCTCAAGCCAAAGATATTGTTCCATTTTCATATCAATGATCTATTTATTCAACTCATCGTGCTGCATTAAGACCAGCACATGTGAAAGGTGAAATGTTAAACGTGAAATGTGAAACATGAAATGTGAAACGTGAAATGAATCCCCTCCTGTCGAGAAATGTATCCTTACTTTTATTTTTCTGGCCTGCCCGGCCGAATCAGATATGGGATGCCCTTGCAAATGGATTTGACCGCGGTTTCATTTTTAAAAAATCTTATATACAAACATAAAACCTTATACGTACACTTGTCTGGCTTATTTCTATACGCACGCACGCACGCACGCACGGAACAAGGGCCGTACTGGATCTGATGACACTGCAGGTGCAATGTTGTGGCCATTATTAATTCAGTATAGTAGTAGAGTTTGCATACGGAGCGTCAAGTGACCAATGCAAAATACATGAATAAATAAATAAAAGAAGGCTGGCATCGAGTTAAATGGCCAATCCATCTTTGCCAATAAAGCATCCAAAAGCGTAGCGTCGCCCAATTCGGATGTAGGGTATCCCTCCCAAACCTCCCAAACCTCCCTCCCTCCCTCCCTCTCGTACGGCCTCAAGACGCCAAAACACCCACTATAATGCTACAGGCTTGCGCCAAATATTCAAATGCACACGATCGTCAGGTGTTTTTAGCACGGCGGGCGGGCGGGCGGACGGACGACACGATCCCTATTCAATTCATAAGAAGCCGAGGGCGTTCCGACAACACGATCATCGTGGAAGGGTGTCCTTACCGGCACTACACCGCAATGTCCATTCTTGATCCGACGTGGACCCCTCCAAAAAACAAGACCAAATCAACGCCAGTGGACTTGCAGAGATCCGTCCAGCTGATTTACGATCCCGGAGAAGAAAAGACGATGTCGCTCGCGTTCCTCACTGGCAAGCGTGCGTGCGTGCGTGCGTGATGGATGTAGGAGGAGAAAATGGTCGTCCCGGAGGAGAGGAGCGAACGGACGCCTTGTCGAGGTGGCTCCTCCAAAGGCGTGGCGAAACCTCCTGAGAAGGGACGCGAACGGAGACGAGGTGAGGTGAAGCGGGGCGAGGCGAGGCGAGGCGAAGCGAGACGGGGGTTAATCAACACGTCCTCGCAGTGCAGGAGGAGAGAAAAGCGCGATGCCGGGAATTACACCAGCCACATCCGCTCTGCAATTTCAAAATAAAAGTCTACAGAGTGGAATTCGCAACTATGCTAAACTAAAGGCTATCAAAGCGGCACTTTTCTTCAACCCTTTGGGCGGGGACAGCCCTAAACAATTCATTCATTTCCCGAATCGCTTTATATTATATTTATTGAACGAATAGTTTGTTTGATTAAAAAACAAAACAAAAAAACATGCCTCCCAAAAATGCACCTTATACTCCAGTCTCACTTATATTTTATTGTGCATTCTTTGGCGAGGGACACTTATGGCCAGCATCTGGGATAGGCTCCAGCACCCCCCGTAACCCTAGTGAGGATAAAGCGGATCAGAAAATGAATGAATGAACTATACATACTGTATGTTATGGCCCATGAAAGAATCATATACTGTTGATTTATTCCCTTTGCTAGCGATTGTACCAAAACGTTTTTTTTTCCAAAGAAAGAGAAATAAAAGAGAATTGAGAGAAAGTGAGAAGAGAACATGCGCTACTCTAGAACAATGGCCGACTGCTTCCGAATACTGCCGCCGTGGCTGTGTCGGCTTTCAAAGAGCGGCAGGTTGGTTGCTAGGTTTTTGCTTCAAAGAAATTGTTTCCATGGTAATTTGGCCTGCTGATATCATAAATAGCCAGAGCCGCCGTGGCCCGATAGATGGAAAATCTACACAACTAGCACGAGGAGAGAGGAAAGAGCTGAGAACCAACAATAATAACAGAAGCACGGCCACCGCCTGCAAGCCCTCAGAAACTCCAGCACATGCACCTCCAAATACATACAGCACTCTACATCTTTGTTTTTTGGGGGGGGAGGCACACCCTTGTCTTTTTTTTGGGGGGGGGGGCATCCTTCTTGCAATGGTTTCAGTTGCCATAGCTACGTTTTGCAGACAAGCAAGGAACATAGAGAAGGAGCAGAGTGATGAGCGCACCAAAAGGATAGCGCCATCCACGGAGCACTCGCGCATCCAAGCGACAAAGGTTAAGGGTCGACCGAGGTAAAGGCCACGGGATTTTTACGGGAGTTAGGGGGGGAAAAATGGAAAACTCAAGTAAATGCCATCTGGTTTCTGTCCCGCCGCACTTTCTCTCCTCGATGAAGGCTTGAGGATCATTTTGACAAAACATTTTAAAATGAGCGGGTGGGTAGGGAGATGTACGAAGCAAGATTCCGCTGAACTTGAATGAAAAGGCTGCCCTTATGGGACTAAAAAGGTATTTTGTACTCGCACTAAAAACAGTGATATTAAAGTACTACTAGAAATGATTCAAATCAAAGAATGGTCTATGAACTAGGCTTAAAGAGGATCCAAGTAGAGTAGTTTGGCAAGTATTAGGGTGAGGGTGCCCCCACAAAGCCAAAAAGTCCAACTGATTGATGACTGTGCAATAGAAGAGGATACTAATATCATTTGAAATGGCCCTTGAGGCAGGAGTTTGAAGCAATCGTGGTCAAACCTGACAGCGCCACCCAGTGCCGAGCAACGTAACGGCTACCCTTTCTTTGGCTGGAAGCAAATACTTCGATAGGTTTTCATAAATAATCACCAAACACAGATCATTCCGTGGACAAACTCTGGTCCAAATCTTTTGGAGCAGACCCAATGGACTTGAGCAGTCCACATTTTCAACGTTTTGACGCAAAGAGCAAGGCCACCATCTATTTCTGGCCTCCCAGTTGTGTCCCAGTGTCTACACTCACTCGGATGGCGTACTAAAGTAACAGCTGATGTCAGTCTTGCTTAAGCTCACATGTACGCAGACGCACACACACACGCTGGCTGGCCGCATGGTTAGAACGCGACGGTAGTGTGACCTAGTGTCCCTTCAGCAAGTGCTAGGGCGCTAACCCTAAGAGAGAGAGAGAGAGAGAGAGAGAGAGAGAGAGAGCACTTGGTTGTTCTAAGATGGTTCTTTTTGAGACTGGCCATCACCCAGAGAACGAGGCAAAGGAAGGCAGAGAGTGGACTCGCGTATCCCCCCGTAACCGGACCCCCCCCCCCTCCCCAGACGGTACTGGCCCCCGCTGTGACTGAGCTTCCTGGGAGGGTCTGTGCCGGCCAGACCAATGTCAAGCGGACTCCAGTCCCGAGCCCAGCATCGGCCACCGGAGAGCTCTGCCATTTTACCACAACCTCCCCGGAGGCCGGCGAGGTCCCGGGAGCGACCGTTGACCGGAAAGTGGCTCGGACCAGGGAAAGCCACAAATGGCACAAATGGCACAAATGGCAGATCGACAGGAGCCCACACGGGACTACGTCTTTGAAGAGGGGGAGCGTGTGAAATGGCAAATGAGAGAGTCGGACTGGCCCCAACGGCAGAGGACTGGGACCGACCCTGGGACCGACCCTGGGACCGACCCTGGGACCGACCCTGGGACCGACCCTGGGACCGACCCTGGGGCCGGCGCGCCCCGCGGCCTCCTGGGCGACCTCCGGCAGTACGTCGTCAGACAACACCAAGCGTACGAGGCCCGGATTGCCAGGTTTGGATGATGTTGGCTTTTTCCAAGGCCGACGCGCTAATCACCGTAGCCGCCCGGTCGCCCGGCTTTAGTTGAATTGGCCACATTGGGGAAAAGCAGTATTCCTCCAGAACAAACGCGCTAACCTGTTCCAACACACTAGCAGTTTGGCGTAGCTCTGAGCGAGCAGTCCTCTTTTAAGACGCACGCCACCTTCAAATAAGGAGCACAAGGCGCCTGCCACGAGGGCGCAGTGTGCTAATTTAAGAGGCCACGCTGCCCGGCACATGCATACTTTTGACTAATATAGACGGAGCCCAGGCGTCCGGGTGGGCCAAAAGGTCAGCAGGGAAAGCCGACGGGGGCCGGATCACCACAAAACCTCAGTTTTGGTCTGTCTAGCTTTACGTGGGACCCATCATTAGGGGGGAGGGGAGGGGGGCGATACGTAGAGTTGACCCTCTATTTTCTATAGTCATTTCAAAGTGTCCAATTGACAAGACCGTGTGAAAAGGGCACAACTAGAATAACAATAACAACCAATCAATTAGGCCATTTGGATTGTCCAATCTGCCTAGCGGGAAGGCTGTGCTACGTGGGAAGATACCGGAGCACCCGGAGAAAACCCACGCCGGCTCACGGAGAACACTCCACGCGGGGGTAGCGAGCCGGGATCCATCCCGGGACCACATGAATCTCCTCCAGCACACGGGGAAGGGACAATCGACGGGTTCGACCGCCAGAACACAATTAGAGAGCCGTTCCGAGCGCGGCGAACGGACCGACTTACGGCTGACTTACGGCTGACTTACGGCTGACTTACGGCTGACTTACGGCTGACTTACGGCTGACTTACGGCTGACTTACGGCTGACTTACGGCTGACTTACGGCTGACTTACGGCTGACTTACGGCTGACTTACGGCTGACTTACGGCTGACTTACGGCTGACTTACGGCTGACTTACGGCTGACTTACGGCTGACTTACGGCTGACTTACGGCTGACTTACGGCTGACTTACGGCTGACTTACGGCTGACTTACGGCTGACTTACGGCGTGGCCGCCTCTCCTTTCCGACGCCTGCCCGTCTTGATTTTCAGCCTGGAGGAGAGAAAGGAGGAGCTGGAGGAGGAGGTGCTCCTGCTGAGGAGCAACTTGTGGCGCCAGCGTCACTGGTATCGGGAGCTGCGGGCCAAGATGGACCAGTCGGAGAGGCGGCGAGCGGCCGCCGAGCGACGCAACTGGGCGCTGCAGAAGGACTTCTTTGACACCTTTGGAGATCTCAACCAGGAGGCCAAGAAGACGGAGAACATCATCGGGAGCTTTCGAGGAACTTGAAAAAAAAATAAAAATAACAAATGCGGACGCATTGAGACAGACACTGTGCCATAGTTTCTTTAGTAGACTCTCTCTCTCTCTCTCTCTCTCGGAAGACGTACCAGCTACATCAATGTGCACGGGTGCTTACAATTGCGCAAGGGGAGGAAATACAAAACATGACGGCTAAAAGCCAGCCCAGCCAGCTGCAATTGAAAGCAAACAAAACAACAAGTGCGTGCTGACCCCAAGTCAGTCCATATCTCAAGCTTCAAAGTCCATTTGTTGAAAATATGGTGTGAATGCCAGAAAATACGCTAAAGTCAAATGTGGAGGGAAGGCAACAACAAAAAAAACAGACAAGCACGATTTGCAATAATGGGGGTGGCTCTACAAGCACAAGGTCCATCTTGTGTGCTTCTTTACATGGATTAGAATAGGTATAGTCTTACAGAATAAAACAATGCCACGCTCCACACCACTGGGGACCAACGGACAAACGTACATTTGTGTGCGCGCTGGGGCTCCTCAAGAAGCAGAGAGGGAGGAACTTTGGGACAAGTTCATCCCGTGAAGATTTGCCGTCTTTTGCCAACGTTGCGTCCCACGCCGTTTGAACCACCGTGACTTCTGGATAAGTCAAGTGGGACGGAGAAGACAAGCCCCGCTCTTGTGCCAACATAAAATCTGCTACAAAAATAAAACTATGAAAAATACAAGTACCTACATGGCGAAGCCGCCTGGGCAAGGAAGGCCACGCCCCCGCCACCACGCGTGCTACTTTTTGACCTCCGTCTGAAGCGGTGCTCCCAAGAAAGGTGGCAAAAGCGGAAAAGGCCAAGGTGAGCGAGATGGTCCAGGGGAGCGGACGGGAAGAGCGGCATTCACTGACTCTGGTCCGGCGGCCCCGGCGGCCCCGTCAGCGTGTCCACGCTGCCGCTGTCCGTGTCCGACGCCATGGCCGTGTGCTCGGCGGACATGGACGAGATGTCGTTGGCCGAGGACGACCGCGAGGCCGAGCTGGAGACGGCGTCTGAGGCGTGGCGCAGAGCAGCGGTCAAGGCCGGCTGCCGTCGTCAAACTGAGCGCCGGGCCGCCACGGATGCACTTACCCGAGCCGTCGTCTTTCATCACGCCGTTCTTGTTCCTCTCTTCCCAGTCCATCACTTCTTCGTAAATGAGCTCTGGAAAAAAAAGCGGCGCAAAAATGGCTCACGTTACTCATTGGTTCCATTTTTTTTCTTGTACCGGTTATGCCTAGTTACTATTTTTGCGTATCTTTTCACATTGGTTCAGATTCCGTTTTTCAAATGATTCAACAACAAAAAAAATTCTAAACAATTTTAAACTTGTTCTAAACATCATTCTCAGTGAGTCCACGAGAGGGCAGTGCATCGTACCTTTCCATTGCTCGATGCTGTGTTCTCGCTCTTCTAACTGTTTGTCCGAAATCTGGGGAGGAGGCTGAAAGACCAGACCAGATCTCATCAAATGAGGAAAAGGAAGCAAAAGGAAGAAAAAGGAAAGGGAAATACTAGTGGCGGCGGCGGGCGAGGGTCGGGGCCTCACCGCGTCAGCCTCCGCTGAGTCATACCACATGTGAATGTAGGGGTGATCGAGAGCTTCCTCCACGGAGATGCGGCACTCGGGGTCCACCACCAGCATCTTGGACAGCAAGTCCCGAGCCTGAGCCGCTGGACGAGAGGAAGGCTGGTCAAGGCGGGGCAGACATTTGGCCTTTATTTCCGTTTGGCTCGGGAGTAAGCAGGGCAGGGCGCCGCCGGCCTTACTCTGGGCGCGCGGGCGCACGGACGCACGACGCGGGCCTTACTCTTGAGCTTGTCGTGTTCCGACTCGGAGGGAAAGGCCCAGTCGGGGAAAAGATGGGCAAAGCTGACGCCCGGATATTGGGGCTTGTTCATCACGTAGTTTCTCACCGTCTCCATCAGACGGTCCATGAACTCCAGGCTGGGCGTGCCCAGAACCTCAATCACTTTGTTCCACTGATCGATGTCTGGACGCAAAAGTGGTCGGGGAAAATGGACAAAACGTCTGCTGGACCTAGCTAGGTGAGGTGCACAATCCGGCGCGCGGCACGTAATGCTGGAAATTTTTTCAAATCTCTTCCTTTCCAATAATGACATTTAAAAAAAAAAAAAAACAATGATCTGAGCGAGCGCCAATATCTTCTACAAGATAGACATTTGAGAGTTGGATTGTCGAGATGATGAGCAGATTTGATTTTTACAGACCCAAGTCTCCAACTTCCAAATAGGGCCGGACGGACGGACGGACGGACGGACGGGAGCCAAAGAGAAGGAAGAATGAGGTATTTGAGGAGGTTCCCAGTTGGAATGGGCATTTCTACGGCATTCTATCGGATGGAAGGATACGGTCAGTTCCTTGGAAGATGACACCGCCTTTAACCATCTCTCCCATGATGCATCCCACAGACCAGATGTCCACTGTAAACAACGTTGCCATTCACAAGGATTGTCATTCCGGGTCAAACACATCAAGTATTGAGACTTGATGCACAGGTACGGGGAAAAACTGCCATTCCAAATGTCAATGTGCATGCGCGCGTGTGTGTGTGTGTGTGTGTGTGTGTGTGCGTGTTTTTGTGATCTAGGCAAGCACACACAAGAAGCTGGTCGGTGCCTGCCCTGCCGCTTACCGTTCTCCTTGTACTTCATCCCCAGAATGACCTCCGGGGCACGGTAGTATCTGGTCACCACGTAGGGCGTCATCATGAAGTTGGTGCACGCGGTCCGAGCCAGACCAAAGTCCAAAATCTTCAAGGTGCAATCGGACTTGACCACGATGTTACTGGGCTTCAAGTCCTGACGACACACACACACACACACACACGGATGCAAAGTTTTGGTCTCACCACGGAAAATGTTCCCGTACAAACAAAGGCCGTTTACTAATAATGCACGTGTGCCCGAGAGAAAGTTTGTTTTGCCAAATAGACCGAGCGCCATGTGCTGGGACGGATTTCCAAATGAATTTCCCTCATCAAGCGTGGATGGCCCCGCGTGCACGTGAGCGACGGCGAAAGGATCCTCCTCACCCTGTGAATGATGCCGGCAGAGTGCAGATGTCTGATGCCGCAGAGGATCTGGTAGAGCAGGTAAGACATCCTCTCGTGGTCCAGGTCCATGTGGATCACCTGGCACAGGCTGGCATCCATCAGCTCCATCACCAAGTATCTGAAATCAGAAGAGGGATTGAAAATGCTGAGCTTGCGACGCAAATGCCACATTGGCCAGCAGTCCTTTCCCAGCAGCAGTGTGGCCACTTTGGAAAGAGAGCTCAAATGCGCCCTTTGTTATTGGAAGGAAGAGTAGGCGGGATTTCAAGCCGGGACCCCAGAGGGCCACGCGCTAACTAACCAAAGACTTGATTAGAGCACAACTCACAGGTCTTGGAATTCCTCCAGGGATTTTTGAGGCGTGAAAACATTGATCAGACGAATAATCTGGAAGAAAAAGAAGAGAGAGAGAGAGAGAGAGAGAGAGAGAGAGAGAGAGAGAGAGAGAGAGAGAGAGAGAGAGAGGCCTTGCATCACAGAGCCAGCGTCAGCGTGGAGGAGATCTGACCAAGTCTTACATTTTTGTGGTTGACGCATTTGAGCAGCACCAGTTCCCTGTATGCCCGTTTAGCATGCGTCTGGTTCTGGAAGGGTCGGCACAGCTTTTTCACCGCCACGGAAATGCCCAGGACTGTATCTAGGGCAGAGCTGGTCATAAAGAAGAGACAATTTGAGTCACGGCCAATGGCCGGCCGGCCCTATGGGGCTGCCAGCCAAACATTCAAACACCTCTTGTAAGAAAACTCCTAAAAAAGAGCAACTGATAAATATATAGTACAATCATGACATTAGGAAGTCTTGATGCAAATCACAAGTCACAGAGACGAGGCGGTGAAGGAAAAAAAGGGAGGAAGCCAACCTGGCGACAGCCTAATGCCATTTATAAAGGGGCCGTTGAGCCCGTTAAGGTGCACAGTTCATTACACCAAGATAATGATTCACTTTCACGGCGCTGCAACGGCTCCACGGACGAGCATGTACACATTACAAGATCCTCCTCATCTGATCATTGGCATTCCTGGTCAAACAGACCTTTTTTTTCCCCCCAGGAAAGCTATTTGCAGTTTGACAGAGAAATGCTCAATGACTTTGTTACAGTATGATGAGAAAACGTGCGCCATTTCACAAGCTAAAACGAAGGAAAACACACACAAAAGGTGTTAGCACGAGGGTCGGACTTGGTCACTTGAATTTCTTTTGCATCCAGAGAGGATTTAAGAGACGCTGTTGTACTCACCAAACGATGCCCTGGGCTCCAGATCCGATGGCACGGAGCTGCTGGTAGCGATTGAGCACGGTGAAGGTCGAGTCCCCCACCTGAACACTGTAGAAGCGATTTTGGGCCTCACTCATCCTGACGGACGGTCGGGCAGTCGGGGGCACCGGCGCTGTCTGTGGACCAATTGCACGCAGAACACAGTTAACCAGGGCGTATTTCCCAGATGTCCCGACCGCTGTCCACAAGTCTGAGCTTTCGGGCTGGGTCGTGAGCACAACTCAAATCTGGGAACCGGACGGGAGTCAGCGAGTGCTTGACGGTATTAGCGTGGCCTGAAGACCTGCCGTCTCTGAGTCATTCCACAAAGAGAAAAAGAAAATAGCCTGCTGCTGCTGCTGCTGCTGCTGCCGCTGCTGCTGCTGCCGCTGATGATGATAATGATGATGATGCACCATGTGGGGATGCTCTTTCAAAATCGTGCTTGGTCAAGATGACTTAACACAACGTGTCGTTTCCTGGGGTGAGTGTTTACGTCTGTCACAAGCCATGTATCAATGTACATATCGCTCACACGGGCTGACAGCTCCAAACTTGCCCAGAATTCAAGTGGACATGATCTACATAAGGTACCGGTTGCCCATGGGGACGTGATAGAGCTTTCCGGAGAACCAGAAGGGATGGGCTAGTATAATGAATCTTTTCCAAATTATACTCCTATCGTGTGACATAACGGGGTGTATACTACGCCTAGGCTGTTTTAAATGGAACGTCGTAGCGAGCAGGCTTCAACATCCACCTAACAAGCTAGCTAGCATAGAAGGCGGTGGAAGTCACGCGTGGATGACAACGCCAACGCCGCAGCACAGCTGGGCCAAATGAGTGTCTTCGCCGGGCCCGTAAATAGAGAAAACGCAGGGGGTGTCACGGCTAGACCAGCGCCACGTTCGGCCTAGTTTTATCGAGGGAACGAACGGCGTTATCGAGCCACAAGAGAGCTGCCGTCAGCTGGCCCGGGCAGCTGAAGGGAAAGCCGGCGGCGGCTTGGCGGTCTCGCCTCGCCTCGTCTCGTCTCGTCGGAGGGGGCGGAGAAGCCGGCGTACACTTACCTTCTCGTACGCAGGGCTCTCTCGGGCATGGACGAAACGGAAGAGGCGCCCTCTCCGTTCGAGAACCGGAGGGAAAAGTTGGGGCCAAATACCGCTGAGGCTGTCACGACGAAAGGGGATTCCAGAAGCCCCGAGCCGAACTCCAAGTGGCGGAGGAAGACGTCAACGTCGGCGTTGACCCAGGCTGCCTGCCGAGAGTTGCGCGTGGCGTCATCACGCAGGCTGACGTCAACTCCGAGGCACTGCATTGGTGGAGCTGGGAAACGTAGCCCCTCCTTCCCTCAACCGCAAAAATGAAAACAAAAACACAGGCAAGTATACTTAGTATACATATAATATATGTAGTAGTACATACTTGCCTTGTCTTTCTTTTCATTTTATGTCATATATTGATATTTGTGGCCTTCTGTGCCTCTCAAAATAAACGGAGAAACGATGCTTTGAACATGGACAGTTATAAACATCAAATGATTCAATTGGAAACTTTATTTACATTCATAAACAAAGCTAGTGCACATTTAGCAGAGAATCCTTGATCCAGGTTATGTTTCATTGAGCAAGCTGTATGTAAAAACACACGGTATGAAAAAAAGGTTACAATTATAAATCATTTTTCTTTACGAAGGAAAATGATATAAATAAAGATATCATTTGTGATAAACATTGACAAAAGCTTCCATGTGTCATCTTGATAATGATTTACTTAATGTTGTGTTTCCATTAGAAATCAAAGACGCTAACTTTACAAACCGACTTGTTCTGTTAAAAACCAGACACATCATCTTCATTTTAAATTAAACTAAAACCCCAACGTTATGTGTAAAACTGTTGACTGTAATTGGACCCGGGAAAAAGCAAGACAAGATGGAGAAGAAAGAAAAAAAACAACGTAAAACCGAGTCAGAACTACTATTGGTAATGCACATTCAGTCCCCATATTGCACATTTGTAATTTCTCCTACTTTGCATTTAAAGTGTATTATTACGGAGCATGGAAAAGGAGCTTTTGGCTCATCTAATGATCGAGAAAAAAGGCACAATTGGTTGCAAAATCTCAATAGCGCAAAGTCTGGTGCTCCCTCATCAGTGTATTGATTAAAGTTCACATTTGTTTGAATGAAAATAAGCCATAAAAGGTCCACGTACCTTGTCTTTTACATTTCTCTCTCTCTCTCATCTCTCATTCACACACAGGCGCACACACACACACAGAGAATCATCAATACAAAGATTGTGAAAATTGAATTGCACTTTTGCACTGCAAAGCAAGGAGAATCCTTTCTGCTCTTCTGCGCTTTGAGTCTTGTGTTCATTCCACCGTCACAGACTTGGCCAGGTTCCTGGGACAGTCCACCTGCAGAGAAGACAAACAGTCATCCGTGTCTGTTTGTTTGTTTGTTTGTTAGTTCAAAATAGAGCTTTTCAATGGTGACCCATTACGGGGAATGTATCCGCTCTTATACGACACCAGCTAAGAACCTCATGTGCCTTGACGCAATCGCCAAATAGAGACAGACCAAAAGGCAAAATAAGCATTTGTTCAAGCTGTAACCATTTTTGATAACTCTGGCCTACAAGACAAAAGCGGAGAAAACCCGCGCAAGCCCGGGGAGAACATGCAAAGTCCACGCAGTGCGGACCGACCCGTGATGGAACCCCCGACCCCAATTTTTCCTGGAGAGTCTATGGAAGTTTGGTCGAGCGCACGCGTCCACAATGTGGGACTCACATCAAATCCCCGAAGTACGGCCAAGTGGAAGGACAGGAGCTGGAGGGGGATGACGCTGAGGATGCCCTGCAGACAGTCCACGGTGCGAGGCAGCTCGATGGTGCGATACGCATTCATGCTCACGTCCGTGTCGTCCTGACAACAGAGGATGATGGGCCGGCCCTGAACAACAAGAGTCGCCAGCACACATCATTAAGACCACGACCCCGACGAGGAGACCAGACCACGACCCCGACGAGGAGACCAGACCACGGCCACACAGGGCTTCCCGGACTCACCGAGCGAGCGGTGACTTGTTGCAGGGCGTTTTGACACTTTGTGTAGCAGGCGTCTTTCATGACGATCATGATGACCGGCATGTGTTTGTCGATGAGAGCCAGAGGGCCGTGCTTCAACTCGCCTGCCAGGATGCCCTCCGAGTGCATGTAAGTGATTTCTTTGATTTTCTGGCACAAAGTTGTAAACAGAGCAAAATGGGATGGATTTCTACTTCGTCGTGCCGATCCGGCCACATCTATTCATTTCTGCGGTCCTAGCTACCAATCGGAGGTACGTATTTCATGCCAATGCTGGGTTAGTGAGCGCGACTTACCAGCGCCCCCTCCAGGCATGTGGCGTAATTGAAACCGCGGCCCATGACCAGAAGAGACCTCTGCTGGTAGAGCTCCTCTGCAATGAGTTTGATCTTCTCATCCATGGACAAAACCTTTCGGATCTGATCTAGGACACACAATGTGGGAGGACTTTGACAAGTTTGAAGGAGAAAATGGACAGCTGGCCATGATTACAAACAGTGACCTTCATCTTACGGTGAACGGGATTCCGCCCCATCTCAAATTCTGCCCCTCATTTAGCGTACGTAGCGTATTTACGTGCTGCCCCGTCACAAGTACACCAAATGAAATCTTTCACTTGACTTTCCACTTTGGAGTTATTCAAAATGCTCCTAATAATAATAATAATAATAATGGTGCTGGTGTGTCACCAGTTCCCAGGGGGGGGAGGTCCCTTTTTACTTGATTCTCACAGTTTGTACTTGGCCGGACGGTGGCTTTGGTTTGGCCTTCCAGATGGAAATGAAATGAAAGGAATGGTTGCGCAGCATTTCTGGGAAGGGCCCTCTCCGACGCAACGTACCCCCGTATCGTATCGTTGAGTCACCGTGAGAAGACAGAGGCACAATTTCATCACTTTTTCCCAAATGGGCGAAAGACAAAGAGAGTCGCAGCTATTTAATGCTGGTGTTGCAATCAAAGGGTCGCCGCACACAGCCGCACAGTGCTTTTATGACCAGCCGTCACTTATGGTCGGTCAGAGGAGTGACCAATGGGAAATATCCCTTTATCTTTTCGGGACTGTATCGGGCGGGCGGGCGCGTCGCATCGTCTTATGTCCTTTGGTGCGTGTCAAGTCCAATTGGTGCGCATAGAAGCCGTACCCGGGATTCAGTCATTGTTTTTGTTTTGTTTTTTGTGTGGTGGCGGTGTTACCAGGTAGTTCTTGGAGGCTGTTAATGATCTCCAGTCTTCTGCTTTGTAAGGAGAGCCTGTCTTCGCTCATCATGAGACCAAACATGGAGAGCGCCACAAACTGACTGGTGTACGCCTGGAAGACAACAAATGACGTGACGACATCATCGGGAGCGGGTCCGGGGAAGACGGATCGGCGCTCGGGCGGCTTCACCTTGGTGCTGGCCACTCCAATCTCGGGTCCGGCGTTGACGTGGACTCCGCAGTCGGTCTCTCTGCAAATGGAGCTTCCCACCGTGTTGGTGATGCCCACCGTTAAAGCGCCCCTCTCCTTACAGTAGCGCAAAGCCATCAAGGTGTCTGCCGTCTCTCCTGAAAGTCAGTCGAAACAATTTAGACGTGTCTTTGCGACAAGTGGCTGACAGGGGTGCTCAAAGCGCCCGGCCCGAGAGATGTACTTTTCCAGGAGCTGACCTCTCGCCACCGCCATTTCTTTTTTTACCTCCCTCGGGCAGAGGATAGAGCTCAGCCAGCAGTTATGTGTGCTGACCTACTCGAGTCAAAATGAGCTCTCCATCCATATATTTGACGTGAACTACAGTAAGGATTGGGGACAACTGCCGTGTTGACGGAAGTTGCATAACCCGATTTGTGGTGGGGGGGAGAGCTAGCGTCCGGGTTAGAAGAGTCCCAGATCAATGCATGGCCTAATGAGCAACTCTCTTAGCCGGTTCATTTCGGGCGAGGCTTAGGCGGCGGACATGATGAGCACCCCCGGCCCAACCTCGTCGGTGTGGTGTTGTCACCCGACTGGCTGATGAAGAAGCAGACGTCATCTCTGAAAACAGGTGTGTTCCGGTCCAGGAAGTCACTGGCCAGTTCCACCATGACGGGGAGCTCGGTTAATTCCTCCAGGACCTGTCTGGTCTGAAAGGGTGGGAAGAGAAGGCCCTCTGAGTATGCCGTGGTACCGGAAGAAACAATGTCGGACCGTGCCCCAGCTGAACGTACGGCCACGGCGGCGTGGAAACTGGTGCCGCAGCCAATCAGGATCAGACGCCTGCAGCGCTTGATTTCTTTCAGGTGCTCCTTCAATCCTCCCAGAACCACTAAAAAGAAGAAGAGTCAAAGGAGAAAGGCCGCGTCGATGGCAAAGCGGCCCACACGGCCCACGCGGCCCACGCGGGCCGCTTTGCCATCGACGGGTGGCATTTAGTCCCAGATAAGGGTTACCAACCGGTCTTGGAGTCAAAACAAATGCGGCCTCGCATGGTGTTGACCACCGACTCTGGCTGCTCAAAGATCTCTTTCTGCATGTAAGAATCAAAATTTCCTGCAAATGGTAGAGAATGACATGAATAGGTCAGGCGTAGCATGTGGTATTAGGGGCGGGAGGCAGCCTGCGACCACGCCGTGGGATTTACGTCACCAGGCCGACGGCGACCATTAGCTCGTGCGAGCGTCTGAAATCCATGTTATTTTATTCATAAAATGGCAAAATAGAAGGAATAAAACTTTTTGTTTTCCCAATTCGATATCCTGCTTTTGGTGTGTTTTTTTTCCCCCCAGAGGTTTGGAACCAATTCATTTCTCTCGAGTTCATTTCAATGGGAAACGTTGGCCGTAGTGAGGAGAAGCTCCACATACCAGCTGGCTCCCGGAAGCAATGAAGAGGCTAACTCCAGGTAGCACCCACCGTATGTGGAATATCTGTGCAAGGTTTGTTGACTTTCAAATGTCTGACCTTTCATTATTTGCTGCAGTTCCATTTTAAGTGTTTGGATGGCCCGCACGGGATCCTCGCCGGCCTGCCGGTTCATTCTGTGGATAGAAAGTTTGCCTCCTCTCACCACGGCGATGTCGTCGTCTTCCAGGTACAACACTTTGTTGGTATGTTCGATAATGGCACTGCAAATCGGGAAGGAAAGGGCTGCGTTTACAAGACGCCACCGTCCAAACAAAGCCCACTCCTTGTCAATGGCAAGTTACGGGACGCATTTTCTGAAAAATGGGAAGCCAAGTGTCTGTGCCTGACTGGCCCTTGGGGGCCCTTGGGGGCCCCCAAGGGCCCTGGACCCACTGACACCACTCACTCGACGTGGAAATCAGGGATAATGCACTAGACAACTATAGTAATATCACTGTCAAAAAAAAAACTTTATGGGGTGCGCGTGATGATGGTCATTTCGTATAAAAAAAGGTTAACACGGCCTTGTTTAACTTTGACAGGCTTTAACTTGTGATCATAAATCCTCCCTCCTCACAAATCCAATTTGTCGCCCCTTAGCTCTAAGAGCCTTGACATTGAAATGAGGGATAATGCGGCAGACAATTAGTCATGGAAAACCTTAGGGTCCAATTATGGTCAAATGTTTTTGTTTTAAATAAAGGAGCAGGCCCAAGCGTTAGTTCTCACCTGGCGTCAGATGCAAAGTAATACTCCACCGCCCTGCCATCTCCGACAGAGTTCACGGTGCCACCGGGGCGGTTGTGATTATTCATTTCCTGGACGTCGTCCTTTTGGAGAGCTGTGGGATCAGAAATCATGAGTCAAGTCAAGAGTTCTTCCATCCAACAAACAAAGAGAAACAAAATCAAGACTTAACGGCCAAGCGGCTTCTGGCCACAAATGAAATGGATAGCCAAATTGGAGTATTTTGCCTTTTGTCGTGACAAAGCTGCAAAATCCACGCGCTCAAACTTTGAAATAAATGCAGTTACGTCATCACTGGAAGTACTAGTTTGTTTACTTTATTATCTTGCATCGACCACAAGACACGCAAGAGTTGTTGTTGTTGTTTTTTTTAATATTATCTTTTTTTTTAAAGGAGCGTAAAATGGGGACACACCCACGCTTGTTCTGCCCTCACCCAAGGGACTTTGGACCGGTGCAGAAAGCCCATACATACATAGTTCAGGACAGCTGAGAGACAACACAGGCATACTGAGACGCTTCTAAATAGGAAGAGCAATAATGGAGTTATGTTGTTGCGCATGAGCCGCCATTGCGCGTACAGTGAAAAGAGGTGCAGGCACTCACATTCCAAGTAACTGCCGATTAAGAATTAGCATTTATTTTTGCATACTAGCGCAAAAACATCATCAACAAACAAGGCCAAGGTCCATGTTTTTTTCCCCCCTCTTTCGGGGGTAAAAGAGGGTACTTACCACCCTTGTATTGGACGGGGATGTGTTTGGTGGACAGCTCGTGTTCGCTTCGAACGCCGATAAGCAACGGGCTTCCTCTTCTGATGAGGAGGAGGCATGAGAAAAAGGGAAAAAAAGGATGGCGGATAAATGAACTATTTCAAGTAACACCATTTTTTAGCTCATTGGGACGGCGTGTCATTAAATGGCTTCTTCTTTTCTGCCGTGAAAAGCACACGTGCTCAAGCTCACTTTGCCCCGTTTGACACACGCCGACACATTGGTTATTTCTGCCGTCAAAATGGCGACGTCGATGGAAATGAAAAAGAAACCTTCAAAAAAAAAAAGTGTCTAAATCCACCCCCTTGACGGACATTTACAACATTGCCAATAGGAGTGTCAGATTAGATAGACGACCTAAGAGAAATGTGAAGAGATGATAAGAAGACATTTTGTTGCTTCAGAGTCGTTTCCTCGGCGGCTACTGCCAATTATACAGTATCTTACGTCATTTTATATCCACCAGCTCCTTCTTTCAGACCAATTCCCCTTTGCTCGCGCTTGCCTCTCCCTTACCGGGAAAAAAAAACATTCGGCCATATCAAATTTAGGGAGTGATAACCGAGAGTCCTGCTGGCAAGGTCGGGAAGCCACAAACTCTTCTGTAATGAGTCGGAGGACCGGTCGGAGGACCGCAACCCCCTCCCCCCTCGCTCAGAGGAGCCCTAGCAAAAATGAGGGTATAAAAATTTGGATGTGGGATTTTGTCCCTCCTTAATACGTTTGCGGGACCCGTTCGGGACTCCATCGGGACTGCTATCGTCCAAAAACCCGCCGTGGAGACGTCCCTCCATAAAAGACTGGGCGTGGTCTTTAAGGCAAAAGGCTGGACTTTGGAAACAATTTCCAAAGACAAAAGCGTCAGCCCATTCCTCAAACAAAGGCGACCAGTCAAACCCAGTGCAGCTATGAATCATACGCAGGAGGATTGCTTCACATGGGTGGCTCCTCGTAAAGCCGGGTGCACCCCTCCACCCCCCCCCAGACTTCACGTCGGCCAGCGCACGCTGACGTACGCCAGTGTTTGTTGCTGTCAAAACTAACCTGGCAACCACGGCCTCTGCTGGAAAATGGCGACTTTTGAAGACCAGAGCGAAAGCACCCTCCTAAGACCAGAAAGAAAAAAGAAAGAAAGAGAGAGAGAGAGAGAGAAAGAGTCCAAGTCTTACTCTTATGACATGGAACATTTTTGCTCAAAACACATGTGAAACAACAAAGTGTACTTTGACTTTTTCCACATTTTCCTTGGTGATTGGGCAAATAGGCTTCCGGAAAAGACTCGCTTTAGAGCTAGATAATGCGGGGGAGTGCTTCTCGTGTTTGGGAGTACGTCTGGCCGGCTTGGGTGGGGGTGGGGGGGGGGGGGGCTACATTATGCTCTGGTGGCGAGCCCACCGCTCCTAAGGGGATACGAGCGTCTGTTTGCCATTACGCCAAAAAAAAGGGACGGACGCCAGCCGGAAAAGGCGCCGACGCCCAAAATTGACGCAGCGGAAAACAAGCCGTCCGTCTGTCAAATGGTGGACGTCGGCGTGTTTTGTGCGGCACGCTTTGGGCGCGCTTGGCACGCAGAGAGCGAAAAAAAAAAAGGCGCAAAAAATATCCCGCCCAGGGTCACTCACCAGCTGCTTGATGACTCTCTCCACCAGCGTGGAGAAGCTGACGACGTCATCCTCCCGGTTGTCGTAAACGTATTTGATCAACTTGGGGATGACTTCCGTATCCGTCTCCGACTCAAAGGTATATCCCTTGGTGACCTGAGAAGGTGACGTCGTGAGACGGAGGGCGCGTCCACGGCAAATGACTACGGGACGGGCCCCTTCGACATTGGGCCCCGGGCCGGATACACTTACCAGATAGGCTCTCAGCTCTTTGTAGTTAGTGATGATGCCATTGTGAACCACCACAAACTCTGTCCAAGAGATTGCAGATGAGAAAAGGACTTGGGACATACCCGTCAACTCGGAGCATTTCCCGTTTTTTAGGCGCTTTTCCAATTTCAAATTTTGTAGGCCGCCGTACAACTACTTTTGTACGGGAAGAAAAAAACTTTTTACAAATAGGTCTATTTTTTTGTTGTTGTCAATAAAACCATCTCATTAGACTCCTTCTGCATCGTTTGCCAGGCAAATGATCAAAGCAATTGATCCTCCGGTCGGGTACAATCACAAGACGGTAGCCATCCACTCCCTGTGACTTTTTGGCGAAACGTACCATTGTTGGTGTCGGAGCGATGCGGGTGACTGTTGAGTGCGCTGGGTTCTCCGTGTGTGGCCCAGCGAGTGTGCGCCAGGCCCAAATGCATAGACAGTTCCTCTTCTAGGTCCAGATTGTCTTTCTCTGGAGATAACAAGTGTACTTATTGGACTTTGAAAGTAAGAGTCAATGAGGTAAAAACACACAAAGTGCTACAATGCTTGGAAAGGGCTAGAAAAAAAAAACGCACTGTGAAGTTCTTCCTCCAAAGCCTTGACCTTTCCCATCTTCTTGATCAAACAGATGCTTTGGCCGTCCACGTCGGAGCCGTCCTTGCTCTTCCCGTCCACGGCGATGCCTGTGAACCAGCGGCGGGCGGGAGATGACATTGGTCACGTCTTTTTGGACGGGTCACGCGGGCAGGAGAGCGCGGCCTACATTCCACTTTGATAATTGCCAGGGAGGAAACCTTTTGACTTTCTCCAGCCACGGACGGGCGGGCGGGGCCCAGTCACAGCGGGAAAGTCCATAGTTAGCTTATTTACTGCCTTCTTTCTTTCCTTTCTTTTTTTCCTTCTTTCTTTTGTGCTAGCCGGCCGGGATTCGACCACAAAACACGGCTCAATCGCTGGCCCACACAAAACATTGCGGTGGGGTCTCAGATACAAGAGTAAACAATCCTAGAGCACTTATTTTGATAAGCTCTCTCCCTAAATACATTTGGGCCAATCAGAGATTAGCCAAAATGCGGAGATAGGAGATATGGACATGCCGTGTCTCCAAGTCCAATTGGGAATCCATTCATCATTTGGCCAATCTATGTATAGGAAAGCGAGGGCCACATCCGGCTCAAACAGGTTGCGCAAACATAAAAGGCGCCTTTTATTTACATTGAGATCAGAAGACTCATCCCATAATTGATGATAACCACGGGAGAGATGTCAAGCAATAGCTGCTTTCAAAGTCAATTGTCAATGTCAGCAGCGTCCGCTTGTGATCATCCGAGCAAGAAGCTGTGGCTAGCTAAATGCCCTCAAAAAGGACACCGAAAAAAAACTATGGCCACATCATCTCTTGCTACAGAGCATTTGCTTCTTTTGAATGTTGGAAAATATTCACTTCAAGCAGGGGCGACGTTGGGCGAGCTTTGCCGGACCAAGCCAGTCTTACCTGCTGAATCGTAGCCTCTGTACTCCAGTCTCTGCAATCCCTTCACCAGTATCTCAAATATCTCCTTCTTGGTGCGAGGCACTCGGTGGTTTAGGTAAGCAAAAATCCCTACAGAAAGGGGACATACAGAGAGGCGCCTTTATACCCACAGACAGCAGCTCAACTATTTGGCGGTCGGTCGGTCGGTCAGAGTGTGTTTTGAGTGGGGTGGGGGGGGGGGGGGGCGTAAGGGGGTGCTTCGGGGGCTCTCCTCCCAGGGAGCTAAATCAGACAGTTCCACCTCGGCTCGTGAGAATAGGGTTAGGCTAATATGCTTGGAAAACATTCTTATTTGACAATAATAAACAGAAATTGAAGCAGAAGACATTTGGCAAGGTGAAGGAGGCCAAGTTAACGATTGACTGACTGATTGTTGCACCCAAGTCAACACAATCACACAATCACAAAAGCACGACAAAGTACTCGGATTGATACTACTTTCGAAAAAATCCGAGCGCATCCCGAGTGGGGTTGTCACGACTGGAAGGAGTACTTTTGAACACGTCGCCGTTTCGGAAGAAGCCACTTAGAGGTGACGCCCCCCTCCACACCAAAAAAAAAAATCCAAAGATTTGAAGTGAAATGTACGGATCAAAATAGACACAACAAATCCGATTCTATGCAAAAGAACCACGCAGACGACTCCACGACTCCGAGGAAGGAGAAGAAGGTCTGGCGACTTACTTACGTTGTCATCAAGTCAGAGGGAAAGAAAGAAAAAAGAAAGAAAAAAATGGAAGAAAACACACACACACACACAAACTTACCGCACATGGCTGAAATTGTCGGGATGTCGATCGATCGATCGATCGAAACGGATCCTAAAATGGGAAAAGGCAGAGTCTCTGTTAGAATGATGTTGAACTTCCTCTGGCGTCGTTGCGTTTGGAGACAACGCGATGGCTGCCACGGAGCATTTAAATGTGCTTGGCCTTTTTTTTTTTTTTTTGTTGCTGCACAGAAAGTTGACACTGCCCGCCCAACACGCCCAACACGCCCAGCACGACCAGCACGCCTTCCTCAACACATGCACGCGCACGCGCACACACACACACACACACACACACACACACACACACACACACACACACACACACACACACACACACATGCACGCGCACGCGCACGCACACACACACACACATCTGTCTGTCTCCTCACGGGACAGATGGACCTTAACAGGGTTCAACGAATCCAGGTCTATACGCAATACCCCCAATTTTCGTTCCCCCCTATCCACAATTTGGTCACCCTTTGACTAATGATCATTGCAAAATTCTATTTTGCCTCGAGCTGCAATCTAAGCAACAAAAAAAACATCCCCATGAATTGCCAACATCATTTCCATCTTGAAATTTCAAAAGGTCTTCTGCCTTACTAAAAAAGTCCAATTCACATCATTCAGGCGTGAAAAAAAAAAGAAAAAAACAACTCAAGGCATTTGTCCAGAATAGGAGAAAAGGCTTCAAAGCTGTAACTCCAGGATCATGCCTTTTTTCTTTTACTGAGTCACTATAGTACTTCCTATCTAGAAAAGCCAGTGAGCCAGGCAGGAGCCAAAGCGACCTGGTTTGTTTTGGAGCTAGCCGACGGTGAACATTTGAGTTTAGTTTAAAGCGGCGCCTCCCACAACGCAGCGGTGGACGACGGCAGCGAAACGGGAAGGCCCCGATCCAGCCTGCTTTCTCTGGCACGGGCCTATCTGACCCAGCCGGCTATTTTTATTTGCCGGGCGCTCCCCCGGGAGCAGTCGCTCTGCTCCGGTGAAGAACGAACGAACGAACAAACGAACAAACGAACAAACGAACGATCGAACGAACGAACGAACGAACGAACAAACGAAGGGCACGTCATTTTGCTTTTGCCGGCACTGCCGCCAGTCTTCCATCGTACGGCAATGACGCCGAATGGAACGGGAATCGGAACGAGAGCGGGGACTTGAAGCTGCCCGGAAGCAAAGACATCCATCAGTGTGTGTGCTTCTGGATTTGAGATTAGAACATTTCTTATCTGAGAGAGCATTTTCTCCACACTTATCACTCTGGCTATTAAGTGGACTCTGGAATACACACAGCCATTGAGCATGTCTTATTGAATAATGATTTATAAGTCCTAAATGTCAAGTGGTAAAAGCAGGCCAGTCCAGAGATGAAAGCGTATCGCCGCGTCCGTCAGCACGTCATTCCGTGGCTGGCCAATGGACCGACTCCTACGCAAAGACAACACAAACGTACTTGCGTGTACGTGTGGGTGGGTGGGTGGGTGGCTGTGTTTGGGTCCTTCTAAATGTTTCCAAACGCTGGGATTGAATCTGCACCATCATTTTCATTCGGCCGTGATTTGGCCGAGGAGCATTAACGGAGGCCGCGTGCTGAAATAGACAAACTCACTTGCGTTCTTGTCCGACTTGAGGGAGGCTAATATGTTTTGCCGTCTTTACAACCCTTTAATCATCTGATCTGAAGGTCATCGTCCACAACACCCGGTTGACGTACCCAGTCAAAGGTGGCAAAATGCCTGCTTTTTGCAGGCCATGCCAACCTTTTATTGACCAGAACTAAATTGAATTAGGCGTAGGCCCTAAATGCGTCTCTCCGGCCAGCCAATCACGGGATCGATCGATGAGACAAACAACCAATCCCGCTCACGTCGCCTAGCCAGACGGGCCGGGTGGGAAGTGGCCGGGGATGGGTGGGCGTCCGCCTCACGGCTCGCGCCGACTCAAGCCGGCGTTCGATCCCAAGCCCTTTGGAGGCCTTCGTGTGAGCGTCTGAACGTCGGCGTGAGCCAAAGCCGGGAAAGAGCGGGCCGCCGCCGCCGCCGCCAACCACATTCCAAGCTGGGCTTAAAGGCTTAATGATTTTTGCAACGTGACTTTCTTATCCAATCAGATCCCTCTGAAAGGTGCCGCGCTTTCCGACCATCTTCTCTCCGTGTCACAAAGCGTCGATACCAAACTTTGTCGGTGCACTTGGGCTAGCAAACAAGGAAAGCGAGACCACCAGAGGCTACAAAGTAAGTATAAGAGCAATAATCGGGCCTTATTGCTATCAAGACCTTTTCATCCGTGAAAGAGATCATCAAATGTGTTTGCTTGGATGGAAAATATTTGGATTTGCTTGTTTTTTTTTCCAATCCATAAACACGCTGCGTCACACTTTCAAGTCGGAAGTGTAACACGCGAGGGAAGCCACGCCGCAGATTTTTGGAAGTGACGCTGCGTGGTGAGTGCTTAGCACTCATTTGTTTTTTTTAGAATGAGTCAACGCCTTCTTAAGCCTGAAAATCAGCCAACGGCTACAACGTGCATTTTTTTGACTTTAGCGCAGGGATCAACACAAGAAAAGGGGTAGAAATCAATCCTTCCACGTCTATTTCTTGTCACAGACTGCCAGTGTACACTTATGCAGTTCCTGCTCAGATCATGTAGTGGTGCTGTGTGTGTGTGTGTGTGTGTGTGTGTGTGTGTGTGTGTGTGTGTGTGTGCGTGAACTTGTTCCCTCCCTGCCAACATCTGTTTTGTGTCAGGGGCCAGGGGCCTCCTGTGAGGCCCTTCTTCACTTGTCTTTTAGCGGGCGATAACAGGACAGTGTCAGATCATGGTCTCATTGTTCCGTTAGCGTCTCGAGGGAGTTGCCTATTCTCTTATTGGAGCGCAGAACAACAACAACAAAAATCAACTTTTAGATTCTTTTGAAGTAAAGAAAGTAACAAAGTGACTGACTTTGATAGCGCCGTTATCTTCGGCTCGGACTGTGGAGCGGAACCCAGGAGCGGGAAGCGAGCAGCCAACAAACGGCAAATTCTGGTCTTCACAACCTAAGGTTTTAATGGAGGAAGAAAACAAAAAAGACTAGCAAAAAACCTTACCAACAATAAAAAGTGGGAAAACATTGGAGAAAAATATAAACTTAAGTGGGAAGGAGGGAAATGGGGGAGCGACAAAAGGCCAACGTAACCAAGACAGAAAATATTGTTACATTGATGCACACAAATACGGGCTTCAAATACATAGACGGGCGTTGATGATAATCACAAACAGCTGGGTCACAAAAGGGAAGGAGAGCCAGAAAAGACACAGCAAGTGAAACTCATGAACAATCAATCACACAGGCCAACATGACGCACAAGGGAAGAAAAAAAAAAACACCCAGCCACCAAGCCCCCCCCCAAAACATGACACACTCTAGTTATGACGCAAAACCAGACGTTGTAGGAAGTAAACCTCTCGTCTTTCACAGTTTAATAGGTTCGGAGAAATATTGTCATTTGGGCTGTTTTTTTTTATGTATTTATTTATTTATTGATTGATTTATTATTGAAGTGGGCGGGTTTTATGGGGTGGTCCAACCTGGCAACCCAGTAACACTGGAGATTGTGCAATGACAAAAGGTCATGTGATGTTTCAAAGGAACAGTGTTTGGAATGTAACCCTCACTTAAAATGGATTTAAGAAGGCCAAACCAGGAAGCACAAAGAAGGAAGTTGGATTTTTGAGGGGGCCAGTTCAACTCCGGGACAGCTCACGGTGAATCAGGCCCAGATGTGGATTTGTTTCTCGGGTTGGCGCGGGGGGGGGGGGGGGGGGGGGGGGGGGACGCAACCCACGTTGTCGGGGACCACCTGGAAATCCCTCAAGACATCTCACTGGCAGTCAAAGGCTTCATCCTTCCAGTCCAACAAAATATATGTAGTCCTACATGAATACGTCCCGTCCGATAGCAAATGCCACGGTCAACAACGTGGGCAGCGTTAACCCAGATGGCCCACGTGTTCCTACTTAGCGTTTACGGCGCGCTGTCGTCATGGCGGCGTGTCAAAAACGGGTCATACGGGCGTGGGAGATGGAAAATAGTGGAAAATAATTTCGGAATTGCCCAGGAAAGAAGGCAAGTCGTTGGACCGGGGGGGACATGCACGGCTCACCCCGCTAGGGTGGTGCTTCTGCTCACACGGGCACGCCCGACTGAACCGCCGAGTCCATTGGGCGTTCGGACATCACGTCGTGTCGGGGCCGTACAAAGCCGTACGCATTATGTCATGACTATAGCAGCACACTCCACCCTAACTTCTATTTCCCTTTTTTTCTCTCTCCTGGGGAACGACCCGCAACAACGGCAACAGCCGCAACAGCGACTCACGCTTTACTTCTCGCGTGTTTGCTTTCTTTTGTAAGCGGGATAGAAGTGCCGTGGCTAACGCTTGTTGTTAAAGCAGTTAAATAAAATGTTTACAAAATCATCTATTTGTTCTGGCTCCCATAGATTGTTGTTCCCAGTTCCAGAATTGATCACATTTGGACTTCCATCTCACAAGGTAGATTAGGGTAGGTTAACCACCTCAAGAGACGACCTCGGAGAAAAAGACGGTGGCCAAGTTAGTAGAGGTTAAAGCAGTATGAGGATTGGTATTTATGATATGAATTGAAATGTGGATTTAAATGAGGTGAAATGCGATACAAAGGACTTTGAGCTTGCTGGTCCTCAATTGTCCTCATTGTCTCGCAATCTCACCAAGCCATGTCCGGTCAGGTGACGGGGATTTCCGCAACACGCCGAGTTAATGTGTAACACTTTACCAGTATTTTTGTCCCATTACCATTTAAAGGCATCCCGCGTTTGAGCGATTCCAGCTTCAAATGGTGGCTGGGGCGAGAAACGGCGGCGCGTCCGTGTTCTGACTGCCTTTTGACCACATTGCAAACAAATCTAGGTTTGTTGAATGCTCATACTGTTCGTGGCCAGTGATTGGCTGGTGAGCAGTCCAGGTGGAAGTACTGTGCCAAAAAAAGACCTGTGGAGTGTTTCAAGTGAGCTGGGCAAAAGGCTACAAATGCATCCTTGTCCATCGTGAGTCAACACTGCGTCCCTGTGGCCAAAGACGGTCATTACGGACCTTCTTCCCTTCAGTATATGACAGTATGGGTGGGGGGGGGGGGGGGGGGGGCGTTCAAATAAAGTCAGTCACCTTGTCTGCATTATCTTCATTCAGCCTCTGTTATTCGGTTTGGAGACGATCCTGGCGTTAGACCACATCCCTTTGGAAGAACCCGTTTGAAATGAGATTGGAATACACCATGGTGACTTTTGCAACGTTCCTTGAAAACAATGCCTGGAGTTGACAATGGCATGCTTTTTTTTTCTACAGAGATTTATTTACACGTGCAAGTGGGAGTCTCAATTCTCCCTTGACATAAAGTAACCAAGTCAAGATTTTCAAAATACAACATTAAGGACAAAATGAATCATACAAAACCTGAAGCAAAATACCCACTGTAATGCTTTGTAGCTCTTGTTTTAGTGTGTCTATCCAAAAGCAAGTTCAACATACACCATACAGCCAGAATATGAACTAAGAGAGAACACAAATTGAAATATAAATGTGATTTCAGGTCTGGAGTTAAATGTGTTAAGTAATGCAAAGCCAAATATTTAAGAATGAAAAACACTTCTCCAGGCTTTGGCAAACAAACAAACAAAAAAGGCTAAAGAAAACAACAATGTCACCGGTCACCTCCTCCTAACAAAACACGCAAGCTTTTCAACACGTCAATCTCATGCCGTGACTGAAAATGGACCTTTATGCACACGACCGCTTGTATTTGGACCTAATTCATTGGAAGAATTGAGATCTAGGGGGTCCACAACCCAAAGAGAAAAAAAATCAAGTACAATTTTGTACTTTGAAGGGAAACTGATACGAGGTGGGGGGGGTGTCTGCCAAAGGGACGACGGAAGCTAGGGGGCGGGAGGGAGGACTTGCGCGGAAACGTTACGCGTCTGCTCAGAAGCTCGAAGGCGTCAAGACGTTCATGTCCCGGGGTTTGAGTTTGTGTGGCCGCGGGGACACTCGCTTGGGGTCCATGGCGGAAATTTCCATTTTGGGGGGCATCAAGCTGGCGCCGTCGCCCACCGACAGGCTGTCCTGGCCGCCCGTGCCCGCAACGGTCGAGGACTTCTGCAGGCCAAAGTAGGACTGAAGGGAAAAGCCTGGAAGGAGGGCAGAGGGGGAGGAAAGGGGGCTTCGGTGATTAGGCTGGGGGGGTTCATTATGGGGTTAGGGAATTCATTTCATTCCTAAGTAGAGGTACGACTCTAGTACGTATTTTGAGATCAACCCTGGATCAATTCCCCTGACGACATTGGAAAATGATGTCACCAGTGATGATTGATTGGGGCATTTTCACACACGAATGAATGTTGTTTGGATTGGACATTCCCAAAGGCAAAATAGCAACCACGCGTGGGAAGTTCAATCACCAACGTCCGTTGCACACCAACATTTCTACGTATTAAACGGAGCCAGCTGGACTCACGCGTGGCTCACCTGTGTTGGGTTCGGAGCCTGGGTGAGTGGGGGACTTCTGTACCACAGAGCGAGTTCCAAAGAAGCTCCACCTGTCCTCTCCTCCCTGATTTCCACCCATGTCTGCGGCGTGGCTCGCACCGATGGACTCCCCCGCCGCGAGAAAGGGAAGAGGATTCCGCTGGAACCAGCTCCTGAAATCCGGCCCGGGGGGGTGTTACGTCGAGGCCAAGTCAGAAAGCGGGACACACTTTTAGACGCAAAGCACGGCCACTGCAATGTGGCGCCTACCTGCGAACGACAGCGGGTGAAGCCAGGGGACTGACACAGGGGGTGACGGACGGCGTCACGCAGGGGGTGACCGAGGGGGTGACGCAGGGGGTGACGCTCGGGGTGGATTGTGCTGATGATGTAGGCCTGTCCTCCGTGAAGTCCCCGATGGTCATTCTCAGCTTCTGCCAGGCAAATATCAAAGATTAAAAAGACAAGAAAACAAAAAAAAAGGTTTCCTCCATGGATGTTTTAGCAGGATACAAGATGTGGCATCCAAGAACAACAATTGGAGTTTTGCTGGCATCTTGTTGATTAATCATTGATCCACGACTGAGCCAATAGTCCTGCATGCACGTTTTCTGCGCAAGCTGTTGATAACGTCAGAAGGCATGACATTTCCTCGGGACCAATCACCTGTCCCGGAAAATGGGCGTATTGTTTTGATCATGTTCTCTATGAAAATGAACAGTCAGTAATGTATCAGATTATTATGTCATGAAATTGGATTGTTGGCCGAGCCATACCAGTATTACTCAACTAAACTGAACGTTTATCAAACTTTGACATTTTGAAGTCATGTGATCACGCGATGTCAAATGCTTTAGGCTGGTTGCTTTTTGAGTACAATCCGATAAAATCAACACTTCTTTAGGTGCCACGAGTACAATTCTAACCCTCATATTGAAGTGGGACGAATCCGTTGAATACACTAAAAGTAAGGAATATTAATCTTCCACATAAAAGCTATGGGAATATGTGGACACGAAAGGACGTATTCGTCAATCAAACTGGCCATTAGTGTCGCATAACAGTTAGCTAGCTAGCTGGCTACAACGCAAGCTAACCATGCTACATGTCAACTATACACGAATATTCCCCCAAAAGGCTTGACTCACTTGACAATATCCACGAGGATGGCTCCCAACTGAGCCCGAAATGTGCACATTTTGCCAAATGTGCCATTTATGGGCGATGTAGCCTCCATTCTGACCGTCAGTAGCACACACGCACGCACATTAAAAAAAAACAACAACTGCGCGGCCTGCTTCATTCGTCTCAATGTATCCCATCGTTGGATTCTCAAAAGAATTGAAATGGACCTACCTTTTTATAAGGATGTGTTTTTGACGTTCCCTGACGTTTGCCTTCTTTATTACTCCCATGATTCGAAAGGGTATCGACACAAATGCGAGCGGTGGTACTGTGACAGTTAGCGTCGCCCAGTGAGCTCATAAAAGGGTTGAAGCGATCATATCACACGTTGCCTAGCAACCAGCCAGTTGCATAATGTGTTTACCACGAAAGGTTAGGGTTTTTTTTTTTTTTGGTCTTATTTTTGTTCTTCTTCTATATAACTCCCACAGTTAGATAGGATGGCACGTAATGACATTTCCAGTTGAACTATGTCATTTTTGTATTTTTGGGGGGTATTTTTATAAGTGGGAGCGGCCCGGTGTGGCGCGTGGTTAGCGCGTCGGCCTCACAGCTCCGGGGTGCTGGGTGTCAAATTCGGGTCGTGTCCATCTGTGTGGATTTTGCATGTTCGCCCCGGGCCTGCGTGGGTTTCCTCCGGGTACTCTGGTTTCCACCCACATTCCAACAACATGCATGGTAGGCTGATTAGACACTATAAAAATGACCCCTAGGTATGAGTGGGAGAGTGAATGGTTGTTTGTCTCCTTGTGCCCCAAGATTGACTGGTCAGCTGGGATAGGCTCCAGCACCCTCCCCAAACCCCAGTTGGCCTTTATCAAATTTGCATACAGCAACAAAAGCGACATCCCAAAGAGGGCGGATACGTTTGGACGTGCCAAGGATACATTTGCATGTAGGAAAAAGATTTCCTGGCTCACCTATCCATAAGTCCCCAATCCCATACTCACGGGGTGTGTTCCATCCGCCAGCCGGTGGAAGCAAGTGTCCTCGGCAGAGAGGCCCTTGTGGGGTTTATAACCGGTATCAATCAGGCCCGCCTGGTGCTCAAAGGTTTGGAGATTCTCCTGGCTCTGTTCTGCGATAACATTCCAATTGCAAACAAAGGCCCGCTACAACTGCACATCGTGTACATGTCGCTGGGGTCACGGGGTCAACACGGACAACGTTATCCACGGAAGGCGAGGGCGGGGAGACCGAGCGACGGTCTCATCTCAGAACTTACTTATGGCGAGCGAGCTCAAGAAGGAGCTGGCTTTGGATTTGAGGACGGGAACGGGAGAGCCGCCGGGCTCCAATCTTTCCGCGCCGGTCACCTGCCCGCTTCTCACATTCGCCTGCTGGCGGGTGGTGACACAAGCAAAGGAAATGAAATGCGGCGGCATACGCCAAAGCCTCCGGGTGACCTTTCATTTGTCTCAAAACAAGCAAGGTGCTGCCTTCACCATGTGACTGCCAATCATCTGTTCTGCTTTCAGTGAAAAAAACCCAACTTTGTGTTGTGTTTCCATCAAGTCAAGCAGCTGCCTAAACGTAGCTCGTTAGTACTTTTGTACGGGGCAAAGCCAGTGACCACGTGCACAACAACAACAAAAGTGAAAGGTGAAAGCTACCTGTGGCATCTTCCTGAAGGGGTGTACAAAGTGAAAGCTACCTGTGGCATCTTCCTGAAGGGGTGTCTGGGGATGACGGGGTCCGTCCAGAAAGCGTGGGGGGAGGCAAAGTCCTCCGGCGGGGAATGCATGGCCATCTCCATTTGCTCGTCGTAGCACATGTTGTGGCGGGTCAGTCCCACGGGAGACGACAGCGCCCCGAAGAGCCCGGCCGACGATCCCGATTCTACGGCTAGTGGTGAAAACACGCCAATCCGCCAATTTAGTGTCTATTCCAGCAGCATTTGGGGAGGGTCATTGGGGTCACCGTACAAAGTGTCCAAGTCATTCCCTTTGACACATGTCTACCAGTTGGACTACCTGGCACGTCGCCCGGTGTGGAGGCCATTTTGACACGGGGTCACACCAGGTCAGCAGCGCCGGCTCCACCCGATCCGCCTTCCTTTGGCTCCGGCTGGCGTCTCCTCGGGCCGAGCGGACCGAGGAAGCCCGACTCGACGTTCGCTCTGCGCCCGTGCGGGCAAATTTAGGCGCAGTCCACAAGAGATTTCTTTGGCTATCTAGGTCGTGGGGAATAACATACCCAACACACTCGCTTGACTTTACCTCGCAGTGGTGTCCAGTTTCTGTCCACCTTCAAATATAGAGCAAAGGAGAGAGGGAGGGAGGGAAGGAGGGAGGGATTGAAAGGAGTAGGTGGGTTGGCAAGGACTGAGTAGAGAGAGAGAGGACTTACCGTATTTTCTGGACTATAAGGCACATTCTTTTGTGTTTTTTTCTTTCTTTTCAGACCCCCAATTGCAAATGATGTTGTTTTTTCCCCTTTGAAACTATAGTCATTTGAAATCTCTATTTAGCTTGTTGTTACGTTAACATTTGTTTGTACTTGCTTTCGGATAAGACCAAAAAATTGCCCTCCCCAAAAAATGTCATTTGTATATATATATATATATATCTCTTTATTTCCACTTGACTGTGTATTCTTTTGCTGGTGCGAAAAATAGGGTCAAGCCAAACCCCCCTTTTTTGTTAACGTCTTTAATATTCCACGACGTGGATCCGACATACCGAAAGGCCACAGGAACGCTTGTGGGAACTTATCGAATGATTTAAAAAAAAAAGGCCTCTTTTTTGTGGGCTGAATTGCGAAATCCAAGATATTGTATTTCATAACGCTCTGTAACAAATGGATATCCAATCAAAGTGCCCGTCATTAGACACCATGAGATAGAAATCAAATAGCGGTCAAATGAATAAGTCCCTGGCTTGTCATTTGGTGTGGACCGAAGACGGGCCTCCGACATGTCACCCGAGGGCGACAAATACATTTGAAGCAGTCATATAAAGGTGCCAATGACAAATATGTATATACGTATATGTGGATTGGGGAGAGGCAGTATACGACGTAGGAGGAATAAAATGGCAATCACTAACCTGCCGCTGGTCTGGATCCTCTGGAAATGGAAATGTGCCTTCTTTTCTGTCCCATTTGAGCGGGCGAGAGGACAAAGAGTGCGGCGTGTTTGCTCGTCCGTGACTTTTGATCCCGCTTGACGAGGTCACCGAGTGTCGGCCGAGGCAACAAACACTTGATATGGGGGGCGCCAAAGCTCAGCTGGAGTTTGGCACCAGCGGCCCGACGGAGCACTTTAGTTGACTTACTGGCCGCCGTTGACGGCGCTACACGCCCAATCCAATTTTCAACATGAAGAAGCAAATTGGACATAGCTATATATATAGATAGATATATGTACCGGTCATTGGCAGGCACTCTATCAGGGAGAACTTTTTTTTTTTTTTTCTCTCCGTCTTCTGTGCGGCTTTTCGCCAGGAGTGTCGCGGGGTGCTGGAGCTTGTGATTGAATGATTTTAAACAGAAAATTGGCTCCATTGGCTCTTTTATTTGATGAATATTATTGATTTGACAAAGTGACACGGTGGATACACGGCTGATTGGCATTCCGAGGTCACAATTCTGCCGTGGGTTTTCCACGGGTGCCGTGCTTTTTTGCCAGACTGAATGAGCACGCCACATTGTCTGTCCATTCGTTGAAGGTGTAGCCAACATCGTCAAGCAAAATAAAATAAAAACAGTGTATTACAATACTTCAACTGCACGTTACATTACAAAAAACAAAAACAGTATTAAAGCCATTCACATTGTTTTGGTCCATGTGATCTCTCTTGAATTTGGGGGATTTTGACTGGAGCTTTTTAGATTTTTCTGCTGCTGGTAGGGAGTGTGACCGGGGGGGCATCAGAGGTTAAGGTGGTCTTACGCCTCCTAAAAGACGTGGCACAAAGGAGACAACAAAAAAAATACATGTGAAGATTTGAAAATATCTGGGCAATTTGGGGCTTTTTTTCCATATCTCTATTTTGGGTGTGCTGCTGTTCGTTTGCTTGATGACGAGAAGCACTTACTGGAGATTTGTGATGATGCGTGTCACTTCTTTGGGCTTCAAGCAGAAATAGGAGCCATTTTTTGTGTTGACACTGAAAATAGAAGCAGGAAAGAACCTTTTGTACAAGTCACAAATGCTATGAGAATGGCGGCACACTTTTTTTTTTTTGATGCATCTTCAACGGTCACCAAATCATTCGAATAATAATAATAATAATAATAATAATAATAATAATAATAATAATAATAATAATAATAATAATAATAACTTACATGATCTCCACTTTCTTGCAGAAAATGGTTGCCGGGTAGATTGTCAGGTCTTTGATGTCAAATTTGGACCTGGGGACAGTGGCATCACCTTGACACAGGCAATTCTGGGATTTACTCACTAGAAAGGAGAGCAAAAGCAAGGCTTACTAAAATACATTTTCAAGGTGATAGAATCAAATCCGGCGTGGGAACTTACGTTGAGCCGCACACACGCTGACGACGGCCACTGCCAGGAGAAAAACCACTTTGAGGGTGCTATCCATGGCTGACACTTGGAAGGAGGATGGACAAAAGGTCTTTGTGTCAAATTGACACTGCCAGCCTGCTTTTATAGGCTTGCAAAAGCCACAAAGTCTTCCTCCACGCAATCTTGGAAAGTGAAACTTTGAAAGCAAAACGAAATAAAAGACAAATTCCACCCACTCACTCACCCACCCACTCACTCACTCACTCACTCACCCAGTCACTCAACCACTTCCCCCTGATGGTGTTTGTATTTCCGTGCGCCTTTTTGCAGCCCTGATTGATGTTCTCATTCAATTTCATCCGTAAAGTTTATGATCAAAATAATCTTTTGTCTTTTTTTTCCTCTTGGTCATTTATATTAGCTAAACTATACGTTTATATATCTATTTTTTTTTTTTTTTACCATACTCCTCAGAAAAATAGGACATTTGAAACCGTGACTGGAATACATGTGCCGTATTCTCCGGACTATAAATTCACACTTTTGTCATCGGCCCTGCAATTTATACTCGAGTAGAGTTTATAAATATATTATATTTATGGTCATGTTGTGTTTATTAGGCTAGAGTTATCCAAACAATAATTGATGTCACATGAACAGCTGTCTATTTTCCCCGTTGTTCTCTATTTTTAGTCTCGAACATTTGTTCTTTGTCTGGGATAAATGACAAAAATGACCTCCGAAAATGCAACGTATACTCCAGTGTGACTTATATTTAATCATCTTTGGCTGGTGCAACTTATACACGGATGCGACTTATCGTCCAAAAATCACAGTCTTAAATATGGTAAACTCAAAGAAACCATTTGATCTCGGCAAGCCTTTCAAATGGGCTTTTTTTTTTTTCTGATTGTCGAAGATTTACTATAAAAGCAGATCAAAAGACTGGCGAGACGTCAGCAGTTTTGCTTTTGAGTCTCGTTTCTGGGGAAGGGGAAATCCCTGTGAGTTTTTGTTTTGTTTTGGAGGTGGTGGTGGAGGGGGGGGCGTTATAGTTTCTCTCCCCATGTGAACCGGGAAGCGACATAGTATAAGGAAGTGATGAATGGAATAGCGTGAAATGACATGACCACTGTCTCTTGTCACGTTGACAAATGGCAAATTGCTCGAGGCATAGTTTTTATTGTTAGCATAATTAGCACATTAACAGCCAAATGTATTTCATGGCTTCTAATTGGCCACCTATTAATAAAGTAACACATAGCAAGTGGTCCGGCCAGTGCTCGTAGATATCTGTTCTACACAAAAGAGACGCGGCGGCAAGAACAAAAAAAAAAGCCGACGTGCGCTAAGACGATAAAGCACCACCTCTCATGTCTTGGCCACCTTGGATTTCTCGCGCCTCCTCCAAATTTGTCTCGTATGTATCTAGAGATGATTATTTGCTTCAAATTTGACTGCTATCTCCAAATGCTCGTTGGTATGTGGAGGTAGCACCGCGTGAGCAAAAGCCTCTTGTGAAGGTTTGTTGTCTTTAGGAGGAATGGAGAGCTCATATATATTTCAGATGAAAGTTTCCGGGTGTATTTTGGACTCATGTGACTGACGGCCACTTAATTGGGCTAAATATTTCACGATTGATCTGAAAATCGCCTCCTTTCCGTGGCTTTTTGAGTAGGCGCTGGTAAGTGACGTCTGCATTGTGGCACAGGAACCAAATGTGGCACTTTTTTCACAATCGGAATGACTAGAAAAAATGGTGTCCGGGGGTGAGGGGGAATGTCCAAAATGAATGTGACATTTCCACTTGTAGAGGGAAGGCTGGGGGTGGCTATTACAGGAAGTTGTTTGAGGCACACAAAAGCAAAAAGTGTGACAGTAGCCAGGCCCCAAAGCGCAGGAAGTCACTACGTCAGCACCATCTTCCACCGCCGAGAAGGCCTTGTGCAGTTGCACTTCTCATTTGACTAGAAAAGTCTTAATAATAATAATAATACTAATGGGACATAGGCTTTGTCGTCATCATCATTGACTGGACAAAATGGTCGTCATACCCCGATAACTGCGGATGAGGAAATTGGTAGCGCTTCTCCACAAGGTGCGCTTTCTTGGCAAAAGCCCCCAAAAAGTGACCATTTCAGACTGGTTGGCATTCTGCCGTCGCGATGGATACACGGCACCCCCCCCCCCAATGGCAACAAAGAGAAGAAGAAAAAAAAGAGATGACTTACCTCTCTCTCACTGTCACCTCACTTACCTTCCTTCCTTCCTTCCTTCAGTCAGCCAGAAGGAGGCAGATCAGCGGCCAACGTCCTTCATGTTAGCTCATCCCGCTGTAAGTTGTGACCCTGAGCCTTACAGCATCCCAAAGAATTTTGCCAGAGTTTCCACTTTAGCCTTCTCTGAAATCCACAAGAAACGATTGAAGTCAAGGAAAGACTTTTCTGGAATATTAGCGGTGCATTCCAAATGAGTGTGATTTTGAAACTCTACAGTCTACACTGTCTCCAATGCTTTGCGATGGTTTCCCAAGGGGTCACCATCAACCAGCTCAAGGTCTGCCCGAATCACATGAAAGCCTGGCCTCTAGTGGTCGATAGCACTATAACATTTTCTCTTCATCTGCTCGTCTGAAAACAGTGCTAAGCATATCCCATATTTTCCAATCTATAAAGAGAGGGATGCGCCCCCCCCCCCTGTAGCTCCCTTCTCCCGGGCGTGGCCAGTGTGACCCACCCAAGTGTTGGTTATTGTCATCAAACTCTGACCCTGTTCGTGTATTTCAAGTGTTTGGTGTCTTGGTTATGTTTGCCTTTCGTCGGTGTGCGTCTCCCCCGCGTTCATTTCAATGAACTTGCTGTATTCTTGCTCGTACTTTGTGAGATGTTTTTTTTTTTTGGTCATTTTGAAAAAAGGCCACGAATGTAGTAGTACTACCTGGAATTTGGGCAGCAGCGGCAGCAGCTCTTCTTCCCCGTGGTCGCCTGCTTCCGCTTCCTGGCTTGCGTCCACTCCGCCTCTGCAGCCGAGGCCAATCGGAAGCAGGAAGAGCCCAGACTCGTTACCATAGCAACGGGGGTTGACGGCGTGGCTGCAGCCTGCCTGACACGGCTTTTCCAAAAATGAAATTTGCCAAATTTCATGTGCTGTGGGAATATTTTTGTCACCCGGAGCAATCAAAGAGCTTTTTTTTTTCTTCTTCTGTGCAATAAAACAATCAAGAATCCTGAAAAAGGACCAAGCGTTCCCTTATCAAACATCATTTCTTTAATACTTCAACAAAACCTTTACACATTTCAAATGATAGTGTATGATAGGGGTGGCAAAGATAACAATTATCTGACGATATTGCTAAAGGAAATGAGTCAACAAAATGGGAATTAGGGGAAAAAACCAATCCCATTCCTCCTATTTGAAAGCATCAATGGAATTAAATGCATTTATCATATATACATGTATATATAAACATACACACACACATACTATATACACACACATATATAAATCGTTCCACATATGTAGAGAGATATTTTGGCATGTCCATGAAATAGCCTCAGACGGCGGTTAGGTAAGCAGAGCCTCGGTCCCTCCGTCCGTCCGTCTGTCCGTCCGTCCATCCTTCCGTCCGCGAGTGGCGCCTTGGGACCGGGCGGGCGCTTCTATATCTCCGTGATGACCGGGAGCACGCAGGCTCTCATCCGTCCTTCCCTCCAAGCCGACCTGCAGTCCCAGATCCACTGCGAGAGCAGCCACGCACTCTTGCCGGGTGTCCCCTCTCCTCCCCCCTTGGCCTCGCCGTCCTCTCCCGCCCTGCCTGTCGGCGCCGAGCCGCCCGGGACCCGGCGAGGCCTCGGGTGACCCAAAATGTCGGCGCGGGGGACGGCGAGGGAGAGCTTCTCCCGCTCGCCCTCCGATGGCCCTTGGTCGCCCTGCCCCGGGTAGGACTGGCGTCCGAAAAGGTACTCCAGCGGGTCGGTGGCGCCCGATTGTCGGCGGCGCTGGACCCCGTCGTCCCGGGCTTTTTGCCCACGGTTGAGACGCGACGGGCGCGCTCTCGTCGGCGGGCCGGCCTGGACGTGGCCCGCGGGGAAGGTGGGGTGGGCCAGGTGGCAGATGGAAAGCAGGTAATCGTCAGAAGAGAGCCGTCGCGCCTTGGCCTCGTGGCCATCTTTGACTTGGTTGCGATCTTTGGCCGCCGCCGCCGCCGCCACCTCCTCGGTGATGGTGGGCAGGAGCGCTCCTCCCTTGGAGAGCGTTGCGGATGGCGGCCGCATGGCTGAGGGAGAGCACAAGGCACCGGCCCGTGTTTATTGCCAAAACAGATACGTGCCGATCGTAAACATCAAGTCAAGCGTTTGTGGTGAGCTGGTCTGATGCATGTTGGGAAAGAATTTCTTTGGTAAGTAGCGGTCCCATCGTATCGCAAAACCGGAATGAAGCAATTCCTTTTTGTCCACCCGAATGCTTTCCCACTCTAGCACCACCGTTAGTCTTCAATCGAGAGATACCATCCCTTTCTTAGCAATTGCGGGCCTGTGACTTTGTTTTTTGACCGGCGCCTATTGTGCCTCCAAACAAATCAAGATCTCTTGAATCTCCGTTGAACATGGAGAAATGAAGAATGAAAGGAGCGTGCTGATAATTGCGCCGCCACCAGCGGCAGCACGCAGCAGAAGGCATGTAAACAAAGGAAAAGAGGAGGAGTCAAGTGTTGAGAATGTCTCCCGCCGTCTCTATTTATGAGCAGCCCAGCCCAGAGTGTAACCCAAATGATATTTTAGTCTCCTCCTCCTCCATCCCCAAAATAGAGCAAGGCAAAGAAAAATGGCAACCTCTGGCAGTTTCCCCCAAGGTGTAGCTAAATTTAGAAGGCACCTCCACGGCGAGCGGTCTTTCTACCTTCCAACTATCATGATGATACATGACATGTAGAAAGGAGGAGAAGAGAAAGAAAAGGATGCGAGCAGGACGTATATTTTCTCACTCACCTGCTTCCAGCCGTTTGTTTCCTAGCTTTCCCGTTGTGCAGCGTGGATGTGAAATGTCAATGTGGCACCTTCTCTCTTTTTTCTCTCTCTCTCTCTCAGCCCTGTGTTTGTTTATCAGGTGAGATGCTGGTTGGCCGGCTCGGTTGGAGCTGGCTCTGCTGTCGCCACCGCCGCCTCTGACCAGAGGCAGAATGCAGATTTATCCTGTCCACGCCCACCTCCCCCCAGTCTTCCCTCCTCCGACACGCTTTCACCGTTCTCTCTCTCCTTCTCTCTCTCTCTCTCTCTCTCTCTCTCTCTCTCTCTCTCTCTCTCTCTCTCTCTCTCTCTCTCTCTCTCTCTCTCTCTCTCTCTCTCTCTCTCTCTGTCTCTCCTCTCCCTTGCTTACTTTTGGTTTGGCCTCCTTCCCTGCCGCTAAAAATAGAGTCGGCATTCATTTGTTCACCTCATCATTGGGGGATTGTTTTGATGGAGACAAGACTCATTTGGCGGTCTAAGCGGACCCGAAGTGGTCTCTGGGCCCAACGAGGAGCATCCTGCATTTTATTTTGAAAAGGTGATGCTTCCAGGATTTTTTGGGAGCATCCAAAACATTGGAAATCTCCCACCACTTTTCCCACCGGTGGTGGTGATGTTCTTGATGTTTTTGAAAATGTGGCAGGGCCACAATTGTTTTCTTGGAAGCTCGAAGCCGGCCACCCGCCTGAAGATAGGGGTCACGTGTACTTGTAAAATTCCTGTCGCTCCTTGGACAAATAAAATGATTTTGAGAAATGATTTTTGAAACACAAAAAGCCAGTTCAGATTTTTTTTTTTTTTTTTAGACCAATTCTGGTTTGCAGCCCACGGGCTTTAGGTCCGTTAAGCACTTCTGCTCTCTCCCCGGAAGCTGATGTCACAAATGAGCGACAAATGATCGGAAGGGTAGTGAAAGGAAGGCAGTCGGTCGGGACCTATCTGCTCCTCGCCGGGAATGTCCAGCAGGCCGTCCACTCTCAGGGCGCCCCGGCTGTACCAGATGTAGTCCAGGGTGCCCCGGCTCTCGCCGCCGGGGCGGATCTTCCAGCTGGTGTAAGGCGGCTCCGTCCGTCCGTCGGCGCTCAGAAGCTTGTACGCCGAGTCCAGGCCCAGCGGCGAGGCCCGGAAGCGCCGGTGCACGTCCTCGGAGGGCTCGGCGTTGAAGTCCCCGCACACCACCAGGGGGCGGGTGTGGGCCCCCACCGACGACGACGGGCCCGACGACGACGAAGGGCCCGATGACGGGCCCGACGACGACGACGGGCCCGACGACAGTCCCATCAGGCGGCGCAGAAGGTCGGCGCCCTGGGCGCTGCGCAGCCTCTCCCAGCCGCTCCGGGCTTTCAGGTGCGTGACGGCCACGCACAGCTGGCGGCCCGTCAGTCGGCACTGGAGCACCTGCGCGATGGCCACCTGGTTGGTGGGGACGGCGGCGGCCGACAGGCGCAGGTAGGCGCGGCCGCGCGGCCAGAAGCGCGAGCGGCGGTAGAAGAGGGCGCAGCCGTCCGGCCCGTTGTTCTTCTCCACGTCCAGGCAGGGCGAGCGGGGCTTGGCCAAGAAGCTCCCGTGGTAACCCAGGCCGGCCATGACGGGCCGGAAGGTGTCGTAGTAATGGTCCACTTCCTGCAGACAGACCACGTCGGGGCGGCGGGTGAGGATCTCCTCCAGGATCAGGTACTTCCTCTCCTTCCAGTCCAGGGCCTCCAGAGGACACCGGACAAATGCGTCCTTCCCTTCGCCCAGGGCTGTTGGACGGGAGAATGATGTCATGTTTAATACATACGTACGTACACTTTTGGATCATTGTACTCGTGTACTTGTGCGAGCACGAAAACATGCATTGTAGTTGTCACAATGGCGGTGAGATGCAAAATGGAATGGTGAAGCTTTTTTTCTTTTTTCCTTTCTAACCCAACGCCTCAACTTAACGGACGATTGCTTGCAGGCAGGCCAAGGTATATCGTATACTTGACAAAGAACGGCATGTGGATATATTGCCCAAAGTGATTTGACGGGCGATGGATTACCTTGCGCAAGTATGTTCCACTGCATTATTCGAAGGGAGGGTCCGAGGCGGTGGCCGGAGGACGGGTCTTCCTGGGGACGGATGACATTTCTGCGAGGCCTGGCCGGACGACTCTGCAGGACCTCCTGGCACTCTCGGAGCAGCTGCTCTGGGTCGAGCTGGCTCAGGTCTTCCTGCTCCAGATGCTCCACTCTTTGCTCCGAGGTGCCGCCGCCGCCGCCGCCGCCGCCGCCGCCGCTCAGAGTCTGGGCCAAGGCACTAAACGGCCTGCTGCTCTTGGCGCCCATTGGACAAGCTAAAGAACAAATGAATATATGTATAGATACAGATGTTTTTTGGCAGGAACCCAGACATGAAAGTCTGATTGCCTAACCGCAAAATTAACCTAATAAAAGCCTTCTATACGTTGACACATTGTAATTCAATGCTTTACTTTACTACCCTATATACAATGGCACACACACACACACAGTATACAATACAATACATTATGATAATTAGCATCATGTGTGGTCAAAGTCTCAATTGTTAAAGGTTTCACATTGCTAAATAAGACTTTTTTTCTCTCTCCCCCCAGCTTATTTAATTGAAGGACTTGAATGTTACACATCAGCTTAAATAGGTTGCATAGCAGCGTCCATTGTGTCAGGAGATTCTCATGACAGAACAATTTCCACCAAACAACACCACTGATAACTAAATGACTTACTTGTACACTCGGCCATATATCTAGCATCTTAGTTGTGACTTGTCTCTTTTATTGTATTTTTGATTATTTTATCTTTTATTGGATTATATTATTCTACTAAGATACATTGGGTGGGTGGTCAAGTTGAAAATAGCAAAACCTATCAAACTGTTTTTGATCTAAACATATAGGAGAAGGAAAATGCCATTTTTCCTCTTGTTCTCGGGTTTCCCACCTGATCCAAAGCCGACTGTTTTTCTATTAGCAGTGAATAGGAAAGCCAATTCAGACCTTGATAATTCGATTTGGATCGCAAGAACAGTATACATAACCTTGGTGGAGATCCTACCAAAGAAAAATGTCATTTTCTGAATAGTGTAATAATTATGTGAACTGCAAAGTTAAAAAAAATAAATAACTCATCAGGGTAAAAAAATAAATAACTCATCAGGGTACGAGCAGTAAAATAGCACGTAGTTTTAGTAGTATACACACCAACTATGTACAAGTCACGGGAAATGGGCGGCTCAAATAACTAGTCTGCTCATAAAAACTAATTCCTTCAGGCACTTTAGGGTAAATAAATACATTTTCCCCCAAAATAAAGAAGTTTGTCTCCATTCCTTCAGCTGCAAATAAATACGAGCAGATCCAATAACACTACGTGGAATTTGACCCCAAAATAGTTTAGGCAATATCTTTATAAATACAATTCATTTAAAATACAAAAAAAAAAAAAATATGGACAAGGACAAATTACCTGACACAACTCCCGTAATGGATGTTCCACCAGATTTGACGTGTAAAGCAGTTTTGTCCACCCCCAGGTTATCACGGCGGATCTCCGCGGCAGGTTTTACGGCAGGAGCCGGTGAAATCGCTCTTCTGCTCGGACCTCCCTCCAGCGATGACATACACATTTGGTTCAGAAGAGTTGAATACCGCCGAGTTAAATTCATCATTCAATCAACTCTGTGAGACAACTGGCACAATGACAGCGTGTCACGTTCTTGGGTGGGAGATCAAGTCAGCGATTCAAGCCCCAAATGACGTGCGATCCCCAAATTACCTGTTGACTCATGATTATGACAAAGTTCGACAGAAAGCCGGCGAGTGTTACATCATATAGGGCGAACGGAAACTCGGGGGGCGCAAACGAAGTTGGAAATCCAATTTAGATATTAAAATGGGCAATTAAATCCCTTTAAACTCACCATTGGTCACAGGGACTCGTGTTGTAGTTCTTCATTATGTTTTACATTGTGTTCGATTCGCATATTTTATGTCAAACGAGGTGTGCAACAAACCGTGCTCCCCTCCACGACATGTTGGAATGAACCATGTTGACGCAGGCGCGGGGGGGGGGGGGGGGGGGGGGTTTGGTGCGGAACATTCATCACGCGGACCAGTCAACTGCAACGTCTCACCGTTGTGTCAGAGCCAATTAGAAAGAGAGTTAGGACACTCCCATAGAGACCAGTTCGTAGTATACGATTTTACTTCTGGGTTATGGAGCCTCGAATAGCTCAAAACATGGCTTCCTTCGTATCGATAATATTTGATAGAGATGATCAGGGGGAAAAAAGGAAATTCTCTTCCTTATATGTGAAATATGGGTTACTGTGTGACTGCCAAGTTTGACCATATATTGGCTATTACAGAGACTATGCCTAAATGATGTCAAAGGTCAAGCCATAGGTCAATTACACAAAATTCATCAAAGATTGACTGATACATGGCCTTCATTAAATGAGTCCACCACATACATTTTTCATACAGCAATGTTCATCATTAAATAATCAAGTGATTTTTTTCAGTCAGTGGTTTATTTGTTCTGCCAGGTACTTCCCGTTGGCACACTAAACAAATAATGAACGAATGAAGCTGCTTTCAGTCATCAGTGATGGCTTCTGCCAGCCTTCCCATTCCCACCTGAGCCGCCCAATCAAAGAGCTTTTCACTCAAGTCACTGTCTGCCATCTTAGACACTATCCATGGAATCTTTTCTGCCCCCGTGCTAATAGCTAATATGGAAGCAAACCACAAAAAAGCATGAAAAATAAAGTTAGATATAAAAATATGTTATTTCAAAAAGGTAGGTGTCTCTAAGCATAAGGACACGTGCCATTAGAAGGATTTGGTGAACTTACATTTGATACAAATCTTTTAGCGATGGTAGCCTAGCTGCTTACAGTGTGCTAGCATAGACTTGAGTCTTCATTATCCGGGGCCGTAGTTGTTGAAATGTTGTCCAGCGAAAGGGGGCATTTGAACGTGACAAAGTCACGTTCTCATATTAAAAATGAATCCATTACTGTTTGAAATTAAAACCACTCCGCTGCACAATCCAGCGGCACCGTAACGGACGGCTTCACCCACATTTTGCCGCTGTGATGATAAGATGAAAGCCAATTCTTTTTAGCCAAGCATTTTTTTGGGTCTGAAATCGTACAAGAAGTAACACAAGTATATTTGAAATGTGGTGCACAAATCTCGTTTTTTTTAGGGGCGTATAAATGTCTTGAGTCCCTTTTCAGTTGCAGCTTTAAAAAAGCAACATTTTTAATAGTGCAGGGGAAAAGGCAGAAGTCTTGGGAAAGGAATAAACGTGTAAAAGAAAGATGATGTCGACAGAACAAACTCAAGCTAAAAGAAACATACTCGTGTATCAAAATGCTTTGTACATTTCCATTTACAGTCTTAAGTTTCTATGGCGTTTTCAGCGCCACCGCCGCTTAATTCACTTGCGTTCTAAGGCCGCCCTTGTTAGCGGAGCTCCCGTCGTCGTCGTCTATTGGCGTCATGATTTCATTCTTGGTATTTGCGGGTGCTTGCAATCGTCCAGCAGCCAGTGCGACGGCCGGCCGGCCGGGTAGGGAGGGATCTAGGTAAGCTCCTGCAGCGATTATAGTCTGTCAATGGAGTTCAGGCCCCCAGGCTCCTCATCCTCCTCTTCCTCCTACTCACGAAGCCGGGCTTTCGTCCTCTGCCGCCGCCGCCGCCACCACCGTCACCGGCGGGAGACCGGGGAGGGACGGCGCCTCCGACGACGTGGCTTGCGCCTGACTCCCGGACCACTTCTTGAACTGGGTGGGACTTTGGATGGGTTTAGCCAGGATGAGCTGCGGCAGCGGCGCACCGCTGGCCAGGCGGACGGTGGTGGTGGTGGTGGTGGTGGTGGACTTTGCCAGAGTCTGAGCTAATTGCGCGCTCACGGGTTTGGCCTGGACCAGCTGGGTCAACTGGCCCGACGAGTTGGCCTGCATGAGCGTGGCCAGCTGGTTGGCCGGGATGGTGATGATGGTGATTTTGTCACCTGCTTTGGAAGCAGACGGGAGCACGGTGGGCAGGGTCTGGATCACCAATTTCTGGGGCGCGCCGGCCACCGCGACGGGGGCTCCGCCGGCGCCGCCGGCGGCGGTTAGGATGGAGGAGGAGTTTAATGTCACTTGGCCCAGAGAGTTAGTCATGACCACGGGCATGGCGCGGATGGGCCTGTCGGGGACAAGGGAAAACAAAAAGTCAGTGCAAAGATAGCAAGCGTTAACCAGTAAGCTTAGAAATGGTGCTTTTGAGGGGGGTTCCCGATTGATATCCAGACCAAACGGGATTCGGTCACGAGTTGGAGTTGCGTTCAGTAGCATGCAAAGGTGGCAACAGAGTACTCGTTGAGGAGAGCCGAAAACACGTGGGTGCCAATTAGACGAGTTGCCAGACCTGGCAGTGCTGCTGTTGGGGATGATGGTGACGTAGGTTTGCTGAGTTTGGAAGGCGGCGACCGGGTTGGCGCCCAGGATCTCGGAAGCGTGCTGGCCGGACAGCACGTCTTCGCCCTCGTCGTCATCCTCGATGACCCGGATGTTCTTTGGCATGTCTTTGAATTGGTAGGCCAACCTCTGACCCTCCACCTTGGCCAGGATGCCGCGCTGGTAATAGTACCTGCAGGTGAACACACGTTTGGCTTTAACTCCCACGTGCGGGTAGGCCACTTTTGGCTGCTGTGGCGTTGGCCGACCTCAGGGCTCGGCCCATCGTTTCGTAATTCATATCGGGCTTATTCTTGTGTTTTCCCCAAAGTTTGGATACGGCCTTGGAGTCCACCAACTTGAAGATGCCCTTTTCCCTCTGCATCCACTTAATGTACCTTGGACATGTGTTTTTGTCCTGCAACAGCTCCAGCAAAAACTCCCACAGGTAAGTGGTGTTGCCTAGGAGGAATAAAAATTTTTTTTAAAATAAAAACATTCTGGCTCACATTTTGACACCCACAAAGTTGCCACAAACCTACATTTTTTGGATGGTAAATAATAAAGACAGGTATCAAAACAGAGACAACATTTGTTTTTGTTTTTTGTTTTTGTTTTTTGTTTTTGTTACCTTTCCCTTCCCTTTGTCTCTTTTTAATCCCCAGTTCAAAGGAGCCATTGGATGTAGGTTGGTGCATCTTTGTTTTTCGTCCACCTAGTATTCAAAGAAAAATCAATCCATCATTATTTAACAGACAATTCCACTGCAGGAGCAGAAAAGTGGTGCAGACTGAGACCTCCTCTCTTCTTTTTGGAAACGGGTTCACAATCGGGGGCGATGGGGAAGGGTTCTTCCTCCTCCATGGGCACGCACTCTGTAGAAACCTCCACCACAGTCTCCATCATCACGTCCTCGGCTGGAGACAGTTCAAATCATATTCCTCCTCGTGGTCACGGATAAACGGAGTCCCGTGAGAAACTAGTCGCGCACGCGCCGACAGCTAACGTAACGCCAGTGTTGTTACCGGTGTTGCGGTCTTGCAAGCCTCCCGGAGACTCCATATGCAGAAGAGCTTCCGCTGCTTCAAATGTTTTATCAAAACACACCATGTCCTGACTGGAAATCTCCACTAAAAAAAAAAGACAAAAGGGAGGTGGCATATCAGAGACCATAATCCAACTAGCAGACCTGAAACACTCCGCCTGTTATTATATTTTTTAGACTGCTAATCGCACCTGAGGCTAAAGAATAGACAAGGCGGAGTACAAAAAAAAAAATTAAAAAGGTACAAAGTCCATTTTTGGCAGGGCCATTTTATGATTTGACTCACTTACTGCCATTAAAATAAAGCATTTCGACCATAACACGCCAGAAAATGGGCACAGCGATGTAATATAAATCGAGTGTCAAATGGCTGATTTAGGAATGTGATCTCACCCGTCTCCGTGACAACCTCCTGCTCCTCAGCCACATCCTGCATCAGGTAGGTGTCGTCGTCGTACACCAGCACCTGCGCGGAGTAGCACTCCTCCACTTGGGCGCAGGCCACCTCCTCCACGATGACGGCGGGAGATTGGTCCTCCCGGACGGCGGCCACGGGCCCCGTCTCTTCCGCCTCGTCAACTCCTTCCACAATCAGCGCCTCTTCGTGCTGCTGAATGACCTCTTCGTGCTGCTGAATGACCTCCTCGTGCTGCTGAATGACCTCCTCCTCACCTTCTCCCACAATCACCGTCTCTATCTCCTGCTGAATGACTTCGCCATCTTCCTCTTCCTCGGTAGGCTGCTGCTCACACTGCAGGTTGGCGAGATGGAAAAAATATATATATATATATATACGGTGGTTTCCTTGCTCGACTTCAACGTAACAATTATGCACAAATCTGATAAGACTTTTTCCTTTAACCAGTGCATTTTGCCACTCCTATAACGCTGAGGAATGTCATACTTGTTGAGGCTCCTCCACCATGGTGACATACTCCACTATATTTCCTCCTCCATCTGACACCACCACAGAAGTCATCACTCATTCCTTGGAAAATAAAATTGAATGAAAAGCACAATGAATCACTCAACCGTAACATCGGTGTATCCTGTATCTGACGCTAAAGTGGATCCAAACACATAGATAAATAGATGAATAGAGCAAACGTCAATTCAATGGTAACTCCCCATAAATATAAACAGCTTGCGCAGGGAGCAAATAAGTCAACAGATTTGAATTGTTTTCGCTTGTGCATATAATTTGATACTTGCTACCACGTTTATACACGTTACCTCATCGTTAAACAATAACAATAATGACCATCATTCTATGAATTGGACTTTTTGGACGCCCATCACAAATGCATACATACAGCGGATGACCCCATGTCGGGTGAACGGCGTTGATTTAAATAAACAATTGACGTTTGTCGACGGAGGAGTTGATTTATGGAGAATTACGTACGAGATCACAAGTCCACAAGCTCCGTATCAGCTAGTTCCGAGTGCGTCGCAGGCTAATGTTTACTTTATTGTACGGAGTGTTGCAACGCGACGCTGAGCCAAAATCAGAAAATACTTTGCGACGAAAATGTTTTTCATACGATTGCTAAAAACTGCCATTGTTTGGCTGAAATATTTGAGGAAAAGACGCGTGTTTTAGTTTAAGTCTGCGATTGCATTGACAGGAAAGAGTAGCTCGTGTAGCATTAGCCAACTAGCCACACTCTAGGAGAGTTACCGTTACATCGGGAGAAAGGTTCTTGATTCCCAAGAGTAACAAAGTACTTTATTTGTGGAACGAAGACACATGATTGCAAGCCAGTGATGTGCATTAAGTTTCATCTTACCTTGCTTTTCGGTGCAGTTAAATACGACGCGCCACGGCGAGTGCTACCGGGGCCTGATTTAGCCGTAACTTGACTGGTCAAAAAAGGAAGAGTTGGGAGGAAGAAAACCGATTGCACGTTTCCAAAATAATAATTGGTAAATCCAGTCACCGTCAAAACTGTTTGCCGACGACCCTTCAAATCGTGTTGGTGTACCGATTATAAAGTCGCTTGCATGCCTTGCTTGTGTTTTGATCTGGCTCGATTGTAAAGCTAGCAAGCTAGCATGTAGCTATCCGGCGCGCAGTCTCGTAAACTACACGGAAACTGCGGGTCAAAGCGTCGACCGCTATGACGTTACCCGGACGCGATATTAGAATACAAATGCAAATGATGGCAGTCCCTATGTGCACAAATGTACGAAAAAGCTCCCGAAATGGGAGCTGGAAAAAAAATAAAAACATTAAAAAAGAAATGCTGCGACATTAAATGAACTGTCAATTAACCCTGACCAGAGCATGTTGTCACAATTTTGATATTATACATGAGTGGAAAAAGCTCACACACGCACATGAATATATATCAATATATATCTCCGATATGGCGTTGCCCCTCGCCCCTGACAAGGATAAGTGGTGTTGAAAATGAATGAGCTTAGACAAAATATTTATACATATAGCTCTTTTTAATGTCACACGACCCAATGAAAATTGACATTAGTGGCCTAATGTTTTGCTTAGTGAACATACTGTGTATCCTAAAGAATAGAATGAAAACAGGAGAAACTATTGAGGTAGTTGTCTGCTACTGGGTTAAACTTTTTTTCCCTTCCTTCTAATAAAAGGTAAAGGCAAGGTAACAACTGGATAGGAATGGTACAGTAAAACAAGAACACTGCTGTGACAATATAGTGAAATTCTAATGGTGTATATCGTGTAAACGTCCCACCCAGAATGAATACTTGATCATTTGAAACATGTATCAGTGTTGAAGAAAAAGCTCAAACGCCAGCAATGTTTTCGACTACAAAGATGTCTATGTTAACTCTGTGGCTCCCAACTGACGGGGTGCGTGCGAGTGGGTGAGAGCGTGAGCTCTGAAAGGCTAAGCCATTTCTAAAGCATTAACAAATCCCAAAGGGTTAACAGGGCCTAAATGTGACAGTGAAGAGATGCACATTTGACCTAAAGACAGCACAATGCTCCTGAGCTTTCAATTCCCTGACAGATACAAAACATCCTATACACGTAGTGAGTAGTATGTGCTTTTTGTTTGCACACATGACTTGTGTAGAATTTTTTAAAAAAGCTCCAATTTACTGTGTCCCAGATAATTTGTGACAATTCACTTGCTAGTATTTGATATCATTATTCTTAGGCTGTGTTTGAGATATATAATAATCACGATTGCATATGGCGTAGTGTGGGGTTGACCTCAGAATGTTCAATGGAGAACACCCCTCTGTCCCATTTGTGCATTTTCTGGATGGAAAACAAGGCACATTCCTCTCCTCCCGCTCGTACACAGGAGCCATCATTCCGTCCGTTTGCTGTGATGAAGGAGACAAATACAGTGATGAATATTTTCCACCTTTCAGAAGTCGGATTTAATTCCTTTCGCCTTTTTCTCACCACTACGACGAAAAGTATCATTGCGAAAAACAAGGAATTTTTCAATCAAGTCTTAGACCAGGCCAATGTATGAGAAGAAGTGTCCTTTGTACACTACCTTGTTTGAATTTACTGCATTTGGATCCTGAGAACATGGCGGTTATCCTGCGGAGCACAATATCAACATGCTGGTTAGTTTACATTGACCAAATGGTGGTGACTGATTTTTTAACATCAAGTTGCAAGCACTGATTCTTGATGCCGTTTATCGTTTTACTCGACACTAAAATCGTTCAGTTTTTCTTTTTTTTTCTTTTAAAAGCCCCGATGAGCTTTAAAATGGGTGAGGGGAAAATGACGCCATTGAATGTAAAAAACAAACAAATGACGCCATTGAATGTAAAAAACAAACAAATGATGCCATTGAATGTAAAAAAACAAACAAATGACGCCATTGAATGTAAAAAACAAACAAATGACGCCATTGAATGTAAACAAACAAATGATGCCATTGAATGTAAAAAAACAAACAAATGACGCCATTGAATGTAAAAACAAACAAACAAATGACGCCATTGAATGTAAAAAACAAACAAATGATGCCATTGAATGTAAAAAACAAAAACAAATGACGCCATTGAATGTAAAAACAAACAAACAAATGACGCCATTGAATGTAAAAAAAAAACAAACAAATGATGCCATTGAATGTAAAAAAAAACAAACAAATGACGCCATTGAATGTAAAAAACAAACAAACAAATGACGCCATTGAATGTAAAAAACAAACAAATGATGCCATTGAATGTAAAAAAAACAAACAAATGACGCCATTGAATGTAAAAAACAAACAAACAAATGACGCCATTGACTCTTACTTTCAACAATCAAGGCAATATGGCATAATTACCTCATCTTCTGGTCCTGGGATGATCCTCCCACTCAACGGCGCCACTCCCAGCACTTTGGGAGACTTAGCGGCGGCCCTGGGTGTTCCTTCCAAAACCACAACCATGTACTCTTTCTTGGGATCTTTTTGCACACTTTCCTCTGGCGGTGAGGGAGCGGGCTCCACATTTGCTCCTTCTGTCGGAGGAACATCCTCAACTGCCGCTTGGACTTCAACCACGGGAGCAACCTCTGCGGGGACTTGGACATCTTCAACCTCCAGTGTAGGGACAGCCGAGACAGGCGGGGACTCTTGGCTCGCCGACAAACACTCTACAGGTGGCGGGGCCTCTTGGGCTGAGGGTTCCTCCGCCGCTGGTGCGGCTTCTACAACCACCGGGGCCTCCTCAACCACTGGTACAAGCTCCAGTGGGACCTCTTCCATCGGCGTCCAGGCCTCTTCCGCTGGCAATGGTTCCACCGCCGTGAGTTCTCCTTGTATTGGTTCCTCCTCCTCCTCCTCCTCCACCGTCGGCGGAGCCTCCGCAGATGCCGAGGCCTCCCGGACCGGTGGGGCCGCCTCCGCAGATAGCCGGGTCTCCTCGACTGCGACAGGTGAGGGCACCGGCTCGACCACTGGGGACCCCTCTACTGCCGGGACCGCTTCTAGCGCCTCCTCCACCGGCTGGCAGTCCATGACCTTGAAAGACGCCGGCGTGAGTTCTACTTGCAGGGGGAGCTCCCCAATGGTTAGCGGGTCCTCCCGGACCAGTGGGACTTCCTCCGCAGATAGCGAGATCTCCTCGACGGCCGGGGCCGCCTCTCCAGATAGCAAGGTCTCGTCAAGCGCTACAGGTATGAGCCCTCTCTCGACAAGCGGCAGCTCCTCTACTGGTATCGGGAAATCTTCAAGCCGTGGGGCCACGTCCCCTAGTGTTAGACACTCCTCATCTGGCCCCGGGGCCTCTTCCACGGGTGGTGCAACCTGCGCCGCTGTCGGGGCCTCTTCGTCCGGCGGCGCAACCTCCCCACGGCCCGGCAATTTCTCCCGCGGCGGCGTGGGCTCCACCGCCAGCTCCACTGCCCGCCGGGCCACGGCTAAGGCTACTATTTGCGTGGCTAGGGCCGCTTCCTCATCCAGCGTTGCCGCCACTCCTTGGGCCGGCGCCACTTGATGGTGAACTTGCGTTATCTCCGGCGGAGGGCGAGCGCTCGGCACCACTGCAACATAAAATCCAGCCGGCCCAACGTCAGTGATGTTCACGTGGCGTCGGGCTCATTGGAGAGTGCTAGTCGAGCCTACGGTTCGTTTTGCGTGGTGGCCGGAAGCCGGGGGTGGGTGCCGGAGCACGTTTAACTCTGAAATTTGGAGCGCAGCTACCTCTGACGCCGCGGCACGACGGCCATGTCGACAAATTGAGGACAATGGTAAGCGTTGAGGAGATAGCAGCTTTATTTCCAATCCAATATACAGTAAGTGTTCACAGTTACAAGAATAATTCTCTGCACGGAAGTACTGTAGTTAGCTACCACCATATCCAAGTAATGACTTGTTTTTTTTTTTTTTGCACTCCCCGTAGACCTTTCAGCAGGCGTTAAGTTCAATTTAGAGCCATTTTTTTGTGTGCATGTGTGTGTGTCCCTTGAGAATGGGAAAGGAGCCCAGGCAGGCCTCAGAGGTAGCTGTGGCCCCCTAATGGGAGGAAGTCATACCGTTGCTTTGGGGGTCCTCGGGAGCAACTTGCTCCTCGGCGGCTCCGGCGCTCTCCTCAACAACTTGTTGGGCAACCGTTTCCTCTTCCTTCTCCTCCGCCGCCGCCACCTCGGCGGCCACCTCGTCGGCCACCTCGTCGGCGACCCGGTCGCCCTCGACAAGCGATTCCGAGACCACGTCCGACACGCCATCGGCGGCGTCTATTTCGGCAGCTACTTCCTCGCCGGCTTCTTCCGCCGATCCCTCTTCATCCCCTACGACACAAGGAGCAGATGAATATGACGGAACGCCGCGGCCATTCATAGACGGGACATTTGTGCTAGTGCCGGGCAACACGGAACCGACCCAAGTCAGCCAAGGTCGGCCGGATGGTGCTAACCGTTAGCCACGGTGTACATTTGGAATGATTTGACGAAAGATTAGCAAACGGTTCACCGGGGCGTTTTTTTTTTTTTTTCTTTTGAATTGTCCCGTCATCCATGTAGTTAATGTCATCAACAATGACATACAGAAAAGATCATGTGGAAAGAGTCGTAGAATGACATTTGGACACACGTATAGAAATATCTACTAGCTTCGTACACAGTAATAGTCTCCGACTATTAATGCCGTGTCTGTCATCCGTAACGGGATATAAAAATAGAAATATCCGTTTTTTTTTTGGTCAACGATATCGCCCAGCACTAACCAAAGCGGCCTCAGTGAAGAGACGGTTGGTTTAAACGTGGACTCTGGACATGCGGGGGTTCCAAAACAGCCTGTACCGCAATGAACGGGGGGGGGGGGGGGGGGGGGGGGCACATGCTCAAGACTATTTTCAAATCCAATATTAGGAAAAAGTGCAATCGGGAAGAACCTTCTTCCTTTTCAGCTCTTTTCACAACTGATTGTGAAAGGTGGTGTGAAGCCCAGGCCGTTGCAAATCAAAAGAGACACTTTTCAAACTCAAAAATAACCTCGGTAAAAACTGATTGGACAATATAAAGCGCATGCCAGCCAGCACAAGGGAGAACAAAAGGAAAGTGGAGGATTTGCTCAATGAGATGACAAAGTGGCATAGTTGAATATACTTTCTTACCATTCAATTTTCAAGCTATCAGGATTTCTGCAAGTGGTGAAGGATTAGTGAGGACAAACACTCGGGGGAGTAATTGTGGGTCATGGGGGGGGGGGGGGGGTAAAATGGGGGGGGGGGATTTTGGTCCCACACACAATCGATAATCCAAGCTTGCCACCACAACTCCCCAATATCATGCCATCATATTTCAAAAATCATTCTTATTGATTAAGAGCACAACAATGCAGACTACTTTTGCAATCGCAGTCAAACGCAGGTGTGTGTGAATACAGAAAGGAGTACATATCTCCATTTTAGTGGTGCAGTTTAATTGGGTGTCCTCAATTGTAGTATGGACGCCGCTATATATTGTACTTACCCCGAGGGGGCCACGGTTTAGGCGTCCATTCTTGCTTGGGCCTGGCTTTGATTTCATTAATGCGATCATTGAACCTGGCACTGTCGGTAGACACGGTATTGACGGCCTATGGAGACAAATGGCACAGCGTTAGTGAGCTGCCATTTGGACCAAAACTTTTTTTTTTTCAAAACACATTTACGCACATTTACAACAATTAGCCTATTATTAGGACAACTGGCCCCACTTTTCTTTTTTTGACTGACATGCAAAGGAGTGGAAGACATGAGCCTCCATGGCGGCCAATTGGATTCAAAGGAATCTACAACTCACATATGACACGGCACCAACGAAGGCTCCACCACAAAGCACAGCGTAGACTATGTTTTCCCCAGAACCGCCAGGCATCGATGACATGGGCCTTCTTTGCAAGCCTGGAAAAGCGGGAAGAAGAAAAAAAAAAAAGGATTTCAAAAAGGAAAAAAAGAATGACATAAAACTACAATAGCAAAGGCACGGACAGAAGACTCTCAATCCACCGCTCACCAAGTCAAAAATGCAAATCCCGTTAAGCGCGGCAAGGCAAACTAAGACGAGTGACCTTGCCATAAAGCAACATGTGAAGAGTAGCTTTGTCATCATCCCATTGGTTCTTTTCCTCGCTCATGGAGCTCGTTTTTTCAACAATGTCATCATCCGTGCAATTTGGTGGGCTGAGCCAGGACATGGCACGCATGTTATTAGTAAAGCTGCTATAATCCCCCCCTCCTCCTCGAAATGAGAAAAGTCATGGATGTCTTCGGCAACACTCATTTCATTTATTACAATGTGTCTAGAAAGCGGAAAAGAATGTGCTTAAAATGGGGAAAACCTCATTTTGGGGCCATCGGGTCAATGTAGGTTTCATTAACCTTGGCGCATGATAAATAAACATTGGGCTGCGGTCACGCACATGTACCACGTGACTCTTGGTAGCCATCGTTTCTATACGGCTGGGGTCAAGGTCAAGTAGAAACCAAGTGAATATTACCTGACCCTTTAAATGACCTCGTAAATATTGCAAGCGTGCCAAAACAATCAAATGATAGAACATGCCACCGGTGCTGTGGACGGGGTTTCCTCCGGAACAACGTGTACTATTTCAGGGGGCGGCACGACACGCGTCCAAAACGACCGATTTAGTTCGCTTTAGCTGCTTCAATGCGCTCACCATCCCGAGGCAACTTGAACGCCGTTCTCCTGGCTAGAGTTCCGCACCTTTGCCACACGGACCTGCAGGCAAACATCTCCGCGTTGTGTGATGTGGTGGCTGGAGGGTGACTTTCTCGCAAGTGCCTTCCGTGGCTGCACGGGAACGTGACAAGGGGGCGGGGCTTCGCTCGTCCTTTTCTTCTTCTTCTTCCTTGCAATTCCGGCAGACTCGACATCCGTGTGGCGTAACGCTGCCTTTCCCTGACATTGGTTTCGCCGTCCCTCGAATCCTTCAGTTCATATTCGGCGCCTTGTTTCCAATTTGTCTATTTTCAAAGACTGTTTGATCAAATATTGGGTTACTTTGGACAGGTTTTGTCGGGAAGCGTTTCGATTAGTCTGAAAGGAGCAAAATGGAGGACCGGTGGATAAAACTGGTACTGCAGCAAGGATTATTCAAGAGCTGACAAGCCTTCCGCTTCGGGTTGCCAGATAAATAGTTCGCAGTGGAGAATCATTGTGCGTGATTTGAACCGCGAGGGTCGCAGGGGGTGCTGGAGACTATCACAGCTGTCTTTAAAACAATGATAACACGGCGAGATCGGGTAAATGGGATAAAAAAAGATATTTTATTGTAAAAATGCACAGTTTCAACAGGTAAAATAAAACATGGTGGGCGTTTAGTTTATGTGATTAGACAGCCATTAACAATATGGGAACAAATTCCCAGTGGAAACAAAGTGGGAGGGACAAGAATTTCTTTGTGAATGTGTTCCTGCAGATGCACATTCATTAAAACAATTTCAACTTTCATAGGCAGAATGAAGACAATCATGCCCCACCTTCCAACTGTTACACATAAATTGAAAATACAACAACTAATAATGATGCTAGATAGAAGAGAAAAAAAAACATGGCAAGATGTTGCTTCTGTGTCTCATTTCACAATGTTTGGAAAAGATATTTTACAGACTTGTTTCACGCACACGAGCACTACCAAATGAAGAAGCTGACATTGTATTTATACTACAAATGATTCTGACGCCAAGTATGTAGCCGTTGTCCTTGACAAAGCCACGCGAATGGACTCCCTCCAATGTTGACGTGGTTTTACAGGCTGTAAAATTTGAGACTTCGGTCCATTCCCGCAGAGCTGAGGAAACGAGCGTTCTCCCCGAAGGCCACCCCGCTCACCAAACCTGTGTGGTCTACAAAGGCAATTCGTCAACGACTGTCTCGAAGCCCGGACGTCGTGGACCGCAATTCGTCAACGACTGTCTCGAAGCCCGGACGTCGCGGGCCCGACCGTCCAAAGCGCCCGCTCACCTGTGAAATTGAGGACCTCGGACCACTGTTTGCAGATGTAGACGCGGATGTCGGACCCTCCTACGGCCAGGTACGTACCGCTCTGGTCAAAGACCAGGGATTTCACCTGGAAGAGCAAGAAAAAAGGTCAAATGTGCTCATCCGCTCAACGTGTCCTCTTTCTAGACAAAATTCCACTGAGAATGCATTTGAAATCAAAATAAAAGAAAGCAATGCCTTCATGACTGATGTTCTTTTGTGTATTCTACCTCATAGTTGTTGTCCAGTGTAATAGTCTTGAAGTTTTTCAGTTTCCTCAAATCCCAGAGTTTTAGAGAGCTGTCCTGTGCACCTAAGATCAAAATAGGACAAAGATTTAAAAAAAAAAAAAAAAAAAAATGGTTTGGAGAATAAAACTGATGAGCATTTGAGTTATTTGATTTTTTTTTTTTTAAACACAAGTGGTGCTCACCAGTAGCCAGATAGTATCCATTCTCCGAGAAAGCGATGGAGGTGACGGGACCAGAGTGACCGGGGAAGTTGGCTACGTTGGTGCGCTCCTTCAGGTCCCAGATCTTGATCTGAGAGTCAGCCGTTCCGGTGCCAAAGATGAGACCGTCGGGGTGGAATTGAGCACAGGTGAGGGCTGTGAAAAATGGGAATGTTAATACCCATTCAAAATAGAAATACTTTTTTTTTTTTATTGATGCTACATTGAGAATGGCCAAAACTCACCACAACCCGCACTTTCGTCCGTGACCTTGGTAAGGACTCGGCCAGTCTGGATGTCAGAAAAGGCCCAATACTGGAAAACAACAGCAACAACAAGTCATTCTTTGTACAACCCCCCCACACCATTCTACAAAGTCTGAGCTGCCTGTGAGGGATATAGATATATAGATATATATATATATTTTTTTTTTTTAAGTGTCTGAAAATACCTGATCCTCAGAGGAGCTGAGCAGGTAGTCCCCAGTGGCATGCAGGGACAAGCCGGTGACGCCCGCCTCGTGGGCGCGCACCACTTGGACGCAGTTGCCCCCAGCGACCGACCACACGCGGATGGTGGTGTCGGGAGATGCGGAGAAAACCACCGACTGACAGGGGGGGAGGGAGCACAACCACCATAAATACGCCACAGCCATTCGACCAGATGTGGAAAAAGAAGACGGTAGCCACCTGAGATGGATGGTAGATGACAGACGTGACCTTCTTGCTGTGACCCTTCAGCGTCGCCACTATCTGCTCCTCGCTCTTGTCGAACACCACCACGTTCTTGTCGGCGCCGCCTAGGGAAGCGCGGCGTCAGAGCTTTGTTTTCCCGCCACCGAGCAAAGACCGTCTTACCGGTGAGCACTTTGTTGGTGTCTGAAGGACACAGGTCCATGGCCAGAATCCCTGGCACGCTAGCACTGTGAAGACCCTGAAAGCCAGAAAAGCGCACACCCCCCGTCCGTCTCAGACTTGGCCACGTGGGCAAATATCAAAAGGACCACTTTCCCCGCCCGACGGGGACTTACGGCGTGAGAGGCCACTTGGCGGTATTTGCCCAGGTCTTCGGATCGAACCAGTTCCTCCGGAACAGTTTTTCCTCTCTGGAGAAAAAGAGCATCGACGACGGCTCGAGACCACAACTTGACAATGGTTTCCGTGGCCGTATTGTCCACCTTACCTTCTTTCTCTCGGTGGTGAGAATGGTGGCTTTGTCTTGAAGCTGGAAAAGCACCATAGCACTCGTGTCAAATATAGCCGTGGAATCGGGGGAGGAGCCTCGAGCCATTTACCTTCTGAATGATCTCCGGAGTCATGCCCACTTGCTCGCTTATCTCCATAGGTTCGCCAGCGGCACCCTGCATGCAAAAGCCAGACAAAAAAAAACATCCGTGAGGGAGAATTTTGGCGCACGCCACAAAATTGTTGACTCACCACCACGGCGGGCTGAGAGGCGGGCGCCGATTGAGGCGTGATCAAACCGGCCTGAGGTTTGAGCGTGGCAAGAGCTGCGAGGGTGCGACAAATGGCGGTCACTTTTCACAAGGACGCCGGGGAAGGCGCGGCTCGGGCGAAAGCTACCTTCTCTGGCCGCCGTGACCTCTTTGGTGAGTCGGGCGATGACTCTGCACGCCGCGTCGTGTTGGTAGAGGGCGTGCGACAGCTCTTGGCGAGTGGTCTGCAGCTGCTGCCTCAGGGTGAAGCTGTGAAGCATGACGGCATCCTAAAAGGGGTCACAAAGTGAGGCCGTTTCATTCAATGGCACTTAAAGAGAAACTTTCAGGGCGTGTGGATGGAACTAAAGGTGACGTGGGGAGCACTAATGTCATAAGTGAAAAGTCTTTCAAAACACGTACCCATTCGTCTTGGAGGGATTTGAGAATGGCAGGAATGCTTGTCGCCGACGGTGCCTTTGGTCGAATCGGATGGGACACTGGGAGAAAAGTTTTACAATGTCAGAACTCGTTACACATGAAAAAAAGATTTATCTATGTATACAACCCTTATTATTCTCATCAATATTGCTGCCCAGGGAAAAACGTTTCAATAGCTGTTTTCATGTCAATTCCCTTCTTTTATTAGACACCACAAAACTAAAAGTGAGTGAGTAAAAAGCGACGGCTAACTTTTGAATAGAGTTCCACGGTAACGATCGCGGTCCCCGAAAGGATTGAATATTCCCTTCTATTTTGTGACAAAACCTAAAAGTGCCACGCGTTTTTTTCAATGACACCACAAGGCGCGAAAAAGAATCAGATAGAGAACCGTACCAAATTTGACCAAAAAAACGGATGATCCCGCATTTTGAAGCCATGTTTACCTTTGATATCGACAAGTTGTTCCTCCGACAGCGGTTGTCCATTCATCGGGTCGGTCCCATTCTCTACGATGTACTTCTCGATGAGCCGGCGTTCAAAAACTTGGCTGGAAACCGGAGAGACGCACGGGTGCTCCGGCACCTCGTTTGAAACTGAAAATGCAAGCCATTCACCAATTTTGTCACTATTTGGAACCCACGACCAAATGAACGCGGCGGCCCATGTTGGAGTTTCGGTAACGCTGCATGGCCGCCAGCCTCGGCTAATTCAGCTACTAGCCTTAGCACGGTCGCAAAGTGAGCTTTTGAATACTTGCGTCCACTTACTTGCGCAAACCAACGACATTCTCCCGGCGAAGTCTTTCAAATCCCGTGTGATGAAGGTCTGAGGTGCGTTTGGTTAGTAGAATGCCGTGCGGGGCTGTTAATGTTGCCAATACTATATTTTGTGCAAGTTGGAGTTAGCACGCTCTTCTTTCATTGCCGCTCCGACCGCAACTTCTTTGGGTAGGATATCCTTGGGATTTCGGCGCTGCACTGCCACCCGGTGGTTGGGCGTAAAAACGATACCAAAGAAAGGAGCAATATTGGCCTCCATGAATGTACATACCTTCATAAAATTTCAAGATATTTATAATGTATCACTGATATATTAACTTTCGTGAAATCCCCAGTCTTGTCCACTAATTCAAAGATACACAGTAAAATAAGGACATTAGTCGATGTGCTAGACAAAATAATCAGTTGTGAAAGTGGTAACTTATACATATTTATTTTAAAAGGAATGATACCAGGAGGGATTTGGTGATCATTAGTTTGTTCTTGGTTTACAGGTTACAGCATTTGGTGTGATTTCCATCCAACATTAAAACGGTTGTACATTGGCTCAAGAATGTGGATAAAATCCCATTGTCACATCACAACCATTTACTGATTATTCATTGCAGTTGGATGAAAAGAACAACCTTCTTTCCTAAATTAGTACAGTTAGTCAATATTCTTTTCTGCAAGCACACTTCAAATGGCCTAATGACTACTGACTACAGCCCCATATGTACATATATAAATATCTAGACGTAGCGAGCTCGCCGTGCGCGCACGCAAACACTCGGACAGATGCGGAAAAATGTACAGTAAGACATACAGCATATTAGGGTGGTCCTGAGGGTCTGGAGGTAGATCACGGCGGAGAATCTCTGGCTGGAGAAACGCGTGGAATGTGAAGGATAGATACTACAGTATTCAGCTCATGCTGCAAAAATAAAAAAAATATTCTATTCACTGAAAAATAACGCCATGCGATATGGATGTCAAACCACTGGAGGTACGATGGAGGTTTGGTGGTGAAAGGCACAGGTGAGTATTTTTCTTCCCTGCGCTCCATCAGAAGTCGAGCTTGTGGGAAGTGTAGGTGCCGCAGGTTTCCGACGGGTCTTCGTCCAACGGCAGCGCGCTCAAACATAGCTGGCTCCTTTTCCCATCCTTCTGGATGTGAAATTGAACGCAATCCTCGGAGGAGCGCAGGCAATCGGACGCTCCGGCCACCGGGAACAAAATCTTCCTCTCGTCCTCTTTAGGCGTTTCCTGCCAAAAAGCAAATAGCATCTTGGGCCGAATATAAGACGAGGATTTTTTTTTTTTTTTGCATTGAATTAAGAGTCAGTCGTCTTCAAATCGGGCTCTAGACGTGGTACCCGTTCATAACACAATAAGGCTTTAAAGTCAATGCTGACCACCTTGATGGTGAATTCAATTGAATATCGTGCCAATATTGTCATTATACAAGTATAAGGAGATTTAAAGCTTGACCATGAAGTGCGCACATAAATAAGTCTTTTTTTCAAACCGCAGTCTTGAGAAAGAGGTGCTCGTCTTATCACCGGGCTCGTCTTATATTCGGGACAATACGGTAGTTGATTGGTTCCTGTAAAATATCTGCATTACCGGAGTGGTGGAATGGCGACCGGGGGAGCTCAACGTCGCCGATCGTTGCCCGTCGTTATTTTCAGCTCTGGCGTGAGCAGGAGAAAGCCGGGCTGGAGTTCCTAGCACGACGGGAGCGTAACCCTGGAGATACCGGCGGCCATGAGGGGGGGCGGGGGGGACAATGTCGGCTTGTATAAAGTACGTATGAACCTCTCCTTACAGAGTGAAGCGGACTGGCACTCGGCGTCCATTTTCTGGGGCTCCCCAACTGCTGCCCGTGATTATAATATCCTGCGGGCTGAGGACTCGGCTGGCTGTAGTTCTAAAAACAATAATGGGGTGAAATGTGCTTGAGAAAAGACAAAGTGAAAGATTTCAAGACTTTCAAGTGGGCCTTGTCCTCATTTCACTGGGCAAATCGTGCCGCCTCAATTGGAAGTCAATTTTGAAGAGAGGAGAGAAAAGGGTTGAATTTCAGCCACCCCGCTTGCGGCTGTCGGCCTACCTGGATGTCGACGCCCTGGGGGGCCTGGACCTGGGCCTGGCCTTGAGCCCGGCCTTGAGCCCCCCCTTGGCCTTGGGGGGTGCGCTTGGCCCTCAGGCAGGCCATGATCTGGGACAGGCTGCAGTTGGGGTAACGCTTCATGAACAGGATGAAACCAGCCAGGGACACAAACATGCCAGAGGGGACCGTGATGGACTTGAGAAGAGCTCGCCATTTGCCTCCCCTTTCTGCTCAAATCACAGAGACAGTTCCATTTGCCGGATGCGGCTTCAAAAACACGCCACTCCTCGGGCGGAGTCACAAAGTTGGCCGCTACTCACCGATCACCTGCAACCAGGTGGTGGACACCAGGTTGCCGTCATCGTCTCGGATCTCGTAGACGCCGTCGTGTCTGGAGCTCAGCCGGGCCACCACCACCACCTCGTGGATGGAGCCGTTCCCGCCCAGGGTGACCAGGCCCCGGTACCGTGGGTCGTGGTCGCTGATGTGGCCCTGGCGCATCAGCTGCACCGGGCCGGGCGCTGGCCTGGACTCAAACCATTGCTCCGGGTGTCGGGCGGGGGTAAACATCAGGTAGGCGCGTGGCGTGGGCAGGAAGAGGGCCAGCTTCAGGGACTCTTTGGTGTAGCGGGTCACGTTGAAAGTGTACCCTGTGCGGGGAGAAGAAGGCGGGCGCTTCAGAGCGGGCGGCTCGGGACGACGGGCGGGGCTGGCGGGCGCTCTCTCACCGCGGACGCTGAGGGTGCTGCGGGACAAGACTTTGCCCTCGGCGTCCCTCACGGTGTAGTTGCCCTGGTCGGCTTGCGTCACGCCGTCGGCCAGCCACGCCTTCTTCTCCGGCAGCAGCCGGCCCCGACCGGCGGCGCCGTGACCGCCGTGGGTGCGGTTCCACAGGACGATGGGCGCGGCCTCGGAGGGGGCGCCGCGGGGAGACAACTCCAACACGTATCCGTTGTCGGGGATGTGGTGTTCGTAGGTCTCTCCGTAGCGTCGGTGGTAGGACTTGATGCATTCTGAAGGGTGACGGGAACGAAGAAGGGACATTTGTCGGGCAAAAAAGACGCCCCGGAAGCCCCGACTTGGTATGGGCCCGTTTTGTTCAAAGAGCCATAAAGGAAAGCGTCCAACCTGAAACGCTCAGACGAACCGTCTCGTAGGTGAATCCGGAAGACAGCTTGATGGAATAAAGACCCTGGTCGGCGTGGGTGACATTTTTCAGGACCAGCATCTTATCTTTGGTCCATTCAAATCGAGGGTCATTCACCTAAAAAAAAAAAATGCCAAGACGCACGTTTCTTTTCTGCGTTCACCAGAACAAAAAGAGGGAAAGCGCAACTGCGTCCGGCAGGCCGGCCGGCCGGCCCTCACAAGGGTCTTCTCCAGGAGGAGCCGCCTCGGTCCCGCCGAGTTCTGCGTGAAGGTCACGGTCCTGGACGTGGAGAAGACGGGCAGACGGAATTCCTTTCCGGCGCAAACCATCTGGACGTCTTCTCGGTCACCTGCCGGAGTGGAGAAGGACGTCACAAATGGCTTTTGGGGATTTCCTGCTAGAAAAGGTGAAATATGGTGACATTTTGTGTGGGCTCACCCAGTACCACCCAACCTGGAAAAAACAAAAACAAAAATAATGTTTACTGTTTAAGGATGTTTGACATTCTCTGTCATTCAGCATGCATGTGATTCCTCTATTTTCCAAACCTTATTGAGCTAAACCAGTTTGAAAAAAATGTTTGATGATGTTCTTAAAGTCACTATAAATCCTCAAATATAATAATGATGATTTGCAGGAGAACTCACCAAGAGCGAGGGGGATGCTGCAGAGCCCTGCGAGAAGGACGCAGGGAGACATCTCCACCTATAGGAAAAACAAGGCATATCTTCAAAGATGCAGCGATGGATTCAAGGAGCACGGGACGCATCCCTTCTTCTCTCGTACTCGGACAACGATCGCCCACGCACACCTGCATACATGCACGAGCAAGGTGAAGCCACCGTGTCTAACGGGCGATGGCTGATGACGCCCGCCGCGCTCACACAAAGCACGTCCACCGACCATCCCGGACGATCATTTGGCGATGATCCATAAGTCAAAACAGTCGGCACTCACCTGCAGAATACGCCGGTAGCGAAGCCTCGGGAATTTTTCTCGGCAATTTTTCCCCACAATGAATAAGGAGAAAAGAAATGTGTAAGGTTGATCCGCAGAGCGCATGCGCATTGTCCTGCTCCTGTTATTTACGGCGACTTGTCGGCAGTATTCTCCAAAGGTTTGCACGCTAAAAGAACAGCGCAATTCGGGATGGCCTTTGAATGAATTACGCAGCTTTCGTAAATACAGATTCATGGCGCGGGGTACTCACAGTATATCACCACATCCATGCATTTAACTCAAGTGTACATCAGTGTCTGTTACGACACGTTACTAATAAGAGAACGGGCATACTACACACATCATTTTACAGTGTCATTTAATAAACAATGAGATAAAATGAGGCGGTTTCGTCCAAATGTACCATCAATATAAAGTGTTATCACGAATGCATCTCTCGATGTTATCACAAGACTGATCCTCATCTGTTTCACATAATCTTCATATCTGATTGTATTGTGTCGTGTGCAGTTTGCGCATGTTTTTACGCAGACGTGACCACGCCCATGGGAGGGGAAAGCCTCGCCCAATTGCTGTTTCCCGACCGTAAAAAATCCAGTTGATTCCGATCGGGAAAAGGCGTATGGAATAACCGAGTAAGTACAAGTTGCAGTCCAATTGCCCAATTTGACCGGCCCTTTTTGTCCGCCTGCATTGAATGAAGTCGCCGTGTTGTTTCTCTCTAGGTCATGTTTCTCGCATTCCTTCTCCTACCATGTTTTCTCTGTGGTGAGTTAAAGCAGCTGTCTCACACACACACACACGCACACGCACACACACACAGACAGATCGCTACGACTGCATCACAACTAGTTTTACAATTGTCGTTGTGATATGAATAGTATTACGTCAAAGGTGGAGTTGCTTCGTCCCACAAGTGGCCTTATGTCATAACTGTGTATGACACACACACACACACTTTCTAGTTGGTGTTTTGCGTTTAGTGAGCTAGCAGCATAAATATGCCTACTAGTTAGTATGGAAAAAAATCCACATATGTGCCAAAAAGTCGTGGTACAGTTGACAAAAAAAAACAAGTTTGAAACGGAACTAACGGTGCTCCCCCTGCTGGCTAACTCGGACCGTGCAGGCAACCGTAAAGTTAATGAATGGAATTATTAGTCAGAATGAATCAAAAGAAATCAATATATGTAAATAACAATAATCATGGGTATATACTGACCTCAGGGCATTAGGTGTTGACGTTCTCACTTGACAGTCCTTTGTTGCCAATTGCAGGTACCTTGGCGCATGAAGTGTGCTACGGTGGAACGTTTCGCTTTCCAAGGCAATATTCCACCGATAGATTCAAGGGGAAGCTTTACTTCACTCCCAAGAATGGTCAAGGAAAGAGACTGCTGTTAGAAAATGGCACGGTAGGGATCTTAAGACCATTTCAAATGATAAAGCAGCCCAAAAGTCCAACGGAGGTCACTTCTTGGCTGCAGTGTCAATTGAGCCCTATGCTAATGATCTCATTTGCATTGAGGAAAAGTCAAAGAAAACAAAACAAAAAAAACAAAAAAACACGTAAAGCCTCTTTCTGTTTTTCAGTCCCTGGAACCACGACTGAAAATGATCTTTGGAAGTCTGTCTTTGATTCAGCTGACGGAAAAGGACAGCGGATATTATACCGTTCCGTTCAGCACCATCATATATATAGAACGTCTCACGCTGAAAGTTAAAGGTAAGCTCTGCCCACCTTGACACACCATTTGCTTCACAGAACAAAAAAAGACCTTCCTGCTACCTACTGTACAAATAAGTCATTTGTAATGACCGTATTTTTGGACTAGAAGCCAAATAGAAACAATATCCACCAGTTGCAATTTTGGGGGGCACTTTTAAAAAAAAAAAAACAAGAACAAATATTATTCCTTTTTTCCACAATTCTTGCCAAAAAAAGACACAATGTGACAAGCTGTTGGCAGTCATAGTGAAAAAAACTCAAAGATAGTCCAACTATGAAAAAGTACAACTTTTAGTCCAGAAAATCCACAAGAGGGTCTTTATGGTTACATTTCAACTCAGATGGCGCCAGTGCCACGGTCAAGGTTTTTGGACCAAAAGTTGCTTTATTGAGAAAGGGAAAACACAAACGGCCAATGCTCACTGTTGTGGCAAATGCCCCCCCCCCCCCCCCTATCTCCCATTAGAATGCGGCGGCGTCGAAGAGACGCATTACCACCATACGTTTCGCCTGAAGATTCCCAGCGACTCGGAAATGGTGGAATTTTACAAGAGTGAGCCGGCGGCGGAGCAAGCGGTGACCCTTTGGAATCGGAGCGACCCCCAAAGCTCGTCCAGGGGCCGGATGAAGGAATCCGAGTGGCAGATGTCCGACCTGACGCAGGCCGACAACGGCTACTACAACGTTCGGAAAAAAGACGGCACTCTGCTGGCCAGGACAAAGATCACGGTGCAAGGTGGCTATCGCTAGCACACACTACTACACAGTAATACCTCGTTTGCGGCGCTGAAAACTTACTTTCCCACACCTGCCGCCAAGGCCCCACGACCGCCTCTGAATGCTGTCCATTTCATAGTATTTGGACTTTTAAAGCCCCCTCTGGGGTATTATTTAAGCCTCCAAGGTAGACAAGGCACCTTATCGGCGGACAAAATTTTCTCCGACGGCGACTTGCCCTCTCCTCCGTGCTCGTATTATCCTTCCTGCGCTCCAAGCCTTTCTCCTATCTATATATATTTGGGTGGATGGGCGACAGAGGCCCCGCCAAGCGGCGAGGTATTACTGTACACGGCGTTCTTTGGGCTCTGGTTCTTTGGCCGTCGTTCTGGGGCTCGGAGCTGACAGCCACTCCTTTCCTTGTCCGTCCCGCGCGCGCAGCGCACACCAAAAGCTTCAACCCCCCGGAGGGGAGCGTTTTCCAGATGACCTTCCCGGTGCACTTCACGCCGTGGGACGTCAACTTTGAACCCCATTGGGAGAACCACCAGCCGGCCAAATACCTCATGCACGGCGGACGTGCTCACCCAAACGGGGATATACGCTCCACCTCTTCGCTGGAGGAAAGGATATTCTTCGAATACGACCGGCTAGAGTTCGATCCGGTGAAGCTCGGCGATTCCGGCGTCTACACCTTCCGAGACGCCGACGGAAACATGGCGTTTTGGGCCGACGTGCAAGTGGAAGAGGGTGAGAGCCCGCCGGGGTTTTTCCCGTGGCCCCTTTTGGTGGCGGCGCGACCTAACTCACCGGACGCGTCTCCCTTTGGACAGTACCGACGCCGGCGTACGCCTACGTGGTGATCGTGGGGGTGGTGCTTGCCGCCGTGGCCATCTGCTGTTGCTGCTGCAGGAAATGCTGCTGTAAAAAGAAATCTGCCAAAAGTCCCGCCGCGGCGGCGCAGGAAGCGACGGGGCCGGCGGCTCCGGCCACGTATTACCACGTAAGTTGCACGTGGCGGTGGCCCGGGCCCCCCTGCTGTGACTTTTTAAAAGTCCCCATTTTTCTCGGCAGGGCACGAATCCGGCCACGGGACCATCTTACTCGGCGCCCCCACCCGCCGTCCCCGCCGCCACGTACTCGTACCAACCCGCCGCCACGTACTCGTACCAGCCCGCCGCCAACCCCGTCTTCCCGGGGGAGCCCCCCTCTTTTGGAGCTCCCGTAAGGCTTTTTTTGGGCTTGTGGTGCCATGTGACTTACGGGCTCCTTTGAAATTTTGGGCTTCAAAGAAACTAGCAAGAGATTCTAGCAAAGTAACCTTTTGTAGTGCAAAATGATTGACACATAGTGACAGGCTTAGAAAGTAAAAAAGTTGCAACGGCATCTACTCGAGGCGAGTACTTCAAGGAGAGCGTTTTTAGAGATTGGTTGAGTATTTTTTTCCCTAAACACTGCTTAACACACACACACACACACTCTTGAGTTTCAGGCATACAACCGAGTGGATGTCCATCCTGATCCAACCCCCACACAGCTGGAGGTAGACACCCACTGGACCAAAATGTCCAAATCTAATTTGTCGACAAATGGTGAGCTATTGTTCAGTGGTAGGTACTCACATTTTGTCTTGGCAGGTGGCTCCGGCTCCCACTTTGACTCCGGCTCTCACTTTGACTCGGGCCGCGCCTCCCGCGGACGATGACGACGGCCCCAAGTTTGAACTGAAAGGTCTTCGCTTCTCGTCGGCTCCTCCGCTCTCCACCGATTCCACCTTTGTCAGTGTTTACAACTCTGATAAACTCAACTTCTGAGAAGCGAGCCACGTCCACGGCGCCACCGCAGGTACGTACCGTACTGTGCCCTAGGCACGCACGAACGCACGCGAGGGGGAGTAGAAAAAGCCCATTGAAGCGTTCTCGAGGCTTCTGCCTCGGTGTCGCCGGCCGCTCCGTGTGATTAGCCATTGATTTCAGCTGGTGTCAGCCACCTGCGCCTCGTTAAGTACACTCTTAAAACGCAAGTTGGGATTCCGGCATTCACGTCCGTTGCTTTCTTTGGACAGGGGCAAACCAGGCGTCAATTTGGCCCCGGGCGGATGAAAAGCATGGAAAAGAAGACCTCCCGTGGCCTCGGTGTGGTCCAACCCATCCAAACCCATTTCACGGATGCAGAAGACAATTGGTGTGCATGTTCCATCCGAAAATAGATTAACAAATCATGCGCAAATGATCGCCGCGTGAGAAAGAGAAAAATCGGCCCCAAATTGAGTCGACGGCGGTGTAAAAGGTGCCGCAAAATGACCACCGCCTCCCAAAATATGGAAAGAGAAAAATCGGCCCCAAATTGAGTCGACGGCGGTGTAAAAGGTGCCGCAAAATGACCACCAACGCCTCCCAAAATATGGAAAGAGAAAAATCGGCCCCAAATTGAGTCGACGGCGGTGTGAAAGGTGCCGCAAAATGACGAGCACCTCCCAAAATATGGCCTCCCATCCTTTTGAAAGTCACTCATTGTCACCCTTTGAACCCTCTCCACTTGAGTTTTTGGATATTTTTTTAAAAAGCTAAAGGCATCAGTTGACTCCAGGTCATTGACGTTGGAAGCTGTCGATGGTTAAGGACGCTTCAGTTTAAAATGGCTACCAGCCGGTGTAATCCCGTTACCGTTAAGTGTTGCTGGGTGTCGGCATGTAAAAGGAAGGCGCTCTTGTTGACGTGGCTTCAGGTCACATTGGCCCAGGCCAAGGTGGCCTCGGCGTTGGTCTGGTCTCGCTAACTTTCGTCACCTCAAATTCCTCCACTTTGCTTCATCTAGATTCCAATATAAGAATCTGCTTGGCTTGATGTATGTTGTTACTAATGCTCTTTCAAAACCCGCCTCTAAATGTCTCGTTTTCCAATCAATGTCAAAAGGTGTCCTAATTGTCGTCATTGTTACTGGTTTTCGTGTCAAAGGCAAACTCAAAAGTCACAGGACCAATCATAAGGCAAAAAATAAAGACACTTATCATTTTAGAAAGAAAAAAAGGGGTTGGGGGGGGGCAATAGCTTTTTCCGAGTCCCCCTGTCGCATTGAATGGGCCCCAAGAATGTTTAATCAGAAGCTCAAATCACCCATTTTAAGGTCAGGGTGAACATACTACCTCATTTTTTTGGACAAGCTTAAGCGCTATTGTTTTCTTAGGAATCCAAGCCAAAACCGTACTGCCTTTTCATAACCACTGTTGTATGTTAGCTTCAATATTCCTGCTGCACTTGTGTCTTTTCCTTTGCATTTTTTTGGTGTGAAAATGGTCAATTGTTGCGTCTAACTCAAGTGTACATTAAAGCCACTAATGCCTGTTGACTTTTTGCCATGATTCAACCCTATTCTATTCACTGGCTTAACTGGTTGACAGGTTAGGCCTCTTTCAAAAATGTTTGGTTGCCGACACCACTGGATTTCCATCGGTGGAATTAGGAGAGTAAAGGTGGGCGGGCCGTCCTAAGAGCCAGAATGCCCAGTGGACTCGTCGCCTTATCTGCATTTTTGGCTGGACTAGAGCGCTGGCTCACGCTCTCCAAACAACGGCGGCCGCGGCGAGGTCACGGCGACCCGAACGTCCGCGCCGGTTGCTATTAAGCCGACCACGGCCGGAATCTACGGCGGCAAATTTGCGGCGCCGGTCGCCAAAAAGGCACTCACTCCCTCACTCACTTGTGAACTTGTGATGGGGGAAATCCACTTTATTGCCCACGAGGCCACGGGATGGCTTCGGAGCTGGCTCCGCCTCTTCAGTTGCTCTTCTTCTTTTCCACCGCCCTGACTCGGCCCTCCAGGCTCTTGAGGCGATGCTCCACGCCGGAGACGGCCGCCCCGGCGCCGCCGTCCGAGCCGGAGGTGAACATGCCCACCAGGACGTAGCCCAGGACCAGGGCGCCCAGCCGCACGGCCGTCAGGTCGGCGGCGGCGCCGGCGTCGCCGACGATGAGCAGGAAGAGCCACAGCGCCGCCGCCATTTTCACCAGCCAGAAGACGTGGCGCAGCGTGTCCAAGGCCAGGCGCAGGAGGACGCTCAGGAACCAGTAGGCCAGGAGAGCCAGGACCCCCCACTGGGCCACCGCCGTCACGCCCTCGGGCGTGAAACGAGGAAGCGCCGAGGCCGCTGAAAGGTCAAAAGGTCAGCGGTGGGGCGGGGGGCGGTGGGGCGGGGGGCGGAGGGCTCGCTCACCGTCAAATCCCGCCACCCTGAGGATCTCCGCCACGTAGACGGCCATGACGTTGAGGCCGGCGGCCACTCCTTCGGCCAGAAAGCGCACCAGCGTCCCCAGGAACTGGAAAGAAGAAGAAAAAAAAAAACATCCCGTCAGCTCCGGGTGGAGATCATTCATCAAAGCGTCCTTGATTTTGAACTGATTTGTCTGATATTCCTGGAGATGTCCCGTCCGCCAAAGAGCGCCCGCTATTCGCCCTTCCCACTCAAAATATTCATATTTTTAAAGCATCCGAGTTTGAAGAAGCAAGACGCGCCAACAGCTGTGCTTGTGTGAGTGAAAACAGCCGTCGCCATCTATTCCTGTTCTCACAAGCCGTGGCCGTCAACCCCCCCCCCCCACACACATGAAATGGCATTGCTCAAGGTTAAGGCTAGCTAGCTAGCTAACCTCGATCCGCTTCCACTTCCATAAGTAGACTCCAATTGAAAAAAAACAAAGATTTTTTTCTTCTTCTTTTTAGACTATTGTGCTTAGCGTGTAACTAAAGTGAGTTTTACATTAGGATCAGACTGCCGTGTCCCAATTTGCGACTTGAGGACGACAAGCGTTTGCTAAAATGCTGTTCTCCAGTCGTGGGCTGCTATTTGATACTGGCGTCCTTCTCACGGCTAACAACACCATGTGGTGACAAGGTGCCCTTGCTCAAAATGAAAGCCGGAAGCCCCCCCGGAAAATACCAGATACTCTACACGTCGTCTTTAAAATAAGCAGAGGTGAGGCCTTCATTTAGCAATCGTATCCTGCGCCACGACAAACAAACAAAACAAAGAGCTTCAAGAGAAGCCAAAAAGTAAAAATATGTAGCCTGTTTAAATGTCATTGATAAGTAAGAAAACATGATCTCCCTCGACGGCCCATCTACTTAATGGCGCCTTTGGCAATTTAGATGCCATCTGAAAGCATCAAGGTCTGGTCATGAACCTATCGAGTGGCACAAAAAGAAAAATGGAAGGGAATGGCGTGGCCGCCGGGGGCCCGCGGTGCGGACATAGCCTAATTGTCTGTCGGGGCCCGCCGTGCGGACATAGCCTAATTGTCTGTCTGCCCAATAGAAAAGCACTATCCAAATCCAAGTCAGTATTAACCTGTTAACCGGCACAGATGCTCAAGTGGAAGCCAGTCGCAGGATTCTTACCGTGGCCACCGAATTGACGTTCTCCTGACCCACAAGTGACACTACGGACAAGAGTGCACGCTGGGAATGGAGTGCGGCGCAGTGAGTAGATGAGAAAGAGAACCCAAGTGAGGAGGAGGAGGAGGAGGAGGAGGAGGAGGAGGAGGGGAAGGAAATAGGACAGAAAGAAGAAAAAACAAGCACGTTGCACAGGACACATCATTGATTAGTGATCAGATGAGTTTGCATCCAACAGAGCCGGCCAGCCTCAGAGCGCAAGCTAACATTTTAGCCACAAACTAAAGCCATCTTTAAACCTCGGATGAAATGTTAACTTAATTCTGCCATGTTTGCTTGACGACTTCAAGCAAATACATGAAGTCAGGCCTAAAGTATTGAAACAAATAAGGTGGGGTACAAAATGACCCCCTGTCCAATATATATATATACATGTACGTCAGCAGTTAAAGAATCAAGAAAGCGAAATAAAAAGGCCAAATGCAATAGTAAACTTTTGGAAAGCAAAGAGCACGCATCGTTTTTGTTACCGTTGGAAAAATGACACCCCCCCCCCCTCTCTGGCCGGCTCTGTGGCACAAGTTAGTGAGTTTCTTATGAGTTAGTTAGTAAAACGGAATTGATTAAAAAGCAAAGAAAGAGCAGACACATGTTTGTTAAAGCAGCTGGTCATTTTACCTCTGCGCTTGATCGGACGACGCCGATTCCCACCAGGGACTCCGCGTACCGGTGGAACTCCCGGCTGCTTCCGTGGAGGATTCCCCGCAGGCTGGCCGTCGTCGGTCGGCTCTCTTTTTCGGTCCCCGCCGACGACGACGACGACGACTCGGACTGGTGTTCTGCTCCGACATGGACGATCGCCGAAGCCAGGAGAAGCAGGAGGCAATACGGCCGCAAAGAAGGGAGCGCGAGGCGAACGAGAGACGTCATCTTCGCACAGTTTTACAGCAGGAAAAGGAGTTATGAAGATGATGGCAAATGTAAAAGATGCAAAGCCGGTCGAGCGGGTTGCGTGACTCAAGTCGAACCCGACCCAGGCATACAAAGTTGCAAAGCAAAGAAAAAAAAAAGAAAACAATCAAGCAACAGTCGAAAGCAGTCAAGAACACAAGGGGAACTTGCTGTCTTTAAATAATGCGTGTTTAAGAGTTGCCGATTTAATTTTAAACCTTGGCGACGTTGCAGATATCCTAGCTTACTTCTAAACGCTAAGCGCCTGCTTATTTGGGGTTAGACAACTTTCTATTTTGCGGCAAACGTAAAAATAAAAAAAAGGGAAAAAAACGACTAAAGTTGGCTGATTTATGTTTCAAAAGTCTTGCCGAAAACGACGCCAAATGGAAAAAAATAGCCGTGGCTCGGAGCTGACCACAAGTCTACTAAATGTGATTTGAGCTCGGAGCCGAGAAGAAGAAGAGTAAAACAAAAACAAAAATCAAGAGGAGGCTGCTGAGATATCAAGTAAAGCGGCAGCTCCAATAAAGTAGAGGACTACGTATAGTATTCCAATCCTGCCTGCGGTGGTTAGCCGTTTAATCTCACGAAACGAAGGCGACGTGTGACTCCTCGAAGCCCAAGGATTGACACAGAGGTGCATTGTGGGATGTGTAGTCTGTATTGCGAACTCTTTTTCCGGCTACGTATTATGACGCCATCTACTACGTTGCCAAGCAAGTGGGAAACTTCTTTTCAATTGCAATTCATTTGCAACAAAGTTTCTTGGGATATTTTATCTCCAAGATAAACCGGGCCACACATTGACTTTCTCCATGATCAAAGATCTAAAACTCCCGCACTCCTGAATAGGCAGCCTTTTTTGGGGGGGGTTTGCCTTGTTTTTTAATAACCAGGGACAAAAGTTGCTCGAGTTTCAGTTGCAGTTAAAAAACAGACAGCGACAAAATAAACACACAGACGGTTACATTTTGTAAAGAGGAATTCACCCGGCAGGTCTTTTCGAGGGTGCCGAGCATTCGTTCGTCCATCCCCGCGGGGGTGCCGCGGCCTATCCGGCAGGGAGGGGCGGTTGCTGGCCAATTGCAAGGCGACGTAGTCAGTTTTAAAAAAAAGAGGAGGAGCAAAAGTGGTTTCTGCTCCGCCCCCGGAGCGCGCACGCACGCACGCACGCACAGGTCGGGACCACCGGCCTAGCCGATGTAAATGCGATGGAAGTCGTTGGCCCCGAAGGCGGCGTTGCACTTGGGGCACTTCCTCTGCCGCGTGTCGTAGCGCGTTTTCACGCACTCGAAGCAGAAGACGTGGAAGCACTTGGTGAGGACGGCGTCCTTCACCCGCGAGTTGCAACAGGGACACGTCAGCCGAGCCTGCGGGTCACAAGACAGACCGGGGTGGGGGGGGGGGTTAATTACTCTCCGTGGAAATGGGAGGGGGACACCCCGCTCCTGCCCAGAAAGGAAGACACGGAGCCAACGAGCCAGCGGCTTGTCGGGACGCCATGGACTCACTCACCTTGTACTCGCTAATTTCTTCGTTTAGGATTTCGTCTCCGTTGCTGATCTTCTCGGCCGGTTTCTTGGCCTTTTCAATTTTCCTCCTCAATTTGGAAATGTCCTCCTGGAACGACAGGACAGAGTGATTATGGAGACGGCGGTCTGGGGGTCTAGGCCACGGGGCCACGGGGCCACGGTGCCTTGTACCTGAGCTCGGCGGGAGTTGAAGGACTCCTTCTCCCTGGAGATGCTGTTCTCTACCACCTCGTGTCGAACCACCACCAGTCTCTGCTGAACCTGTTCCAGCTGAATTCGCGCGTCTTCTGACAACAGCGTGGACTCCTGAGCCTGCCAGGTAGACAGAGGAATGATCATTAAAAAACTATATATCTATATATTACAAATTCCACACCATTCACTGATTCCAACTCATGGCTCCAATGTGCTCATTATTATTATTATTATTTTTTTTTTCAAAATGTGCTGGCTACCTTGCGTTTGTTCATGTCCAACGCTTGCGTCCTCAACGTCAACTCTCTCTCCGCAGTGCTGATGGTGCCCTGCAGGAGGCGCTCCTTCTCCTCGAGCTTCCTCACCACCTGCAGTTGGGCATCCACCTGACGGAATGGCAAAAAGAAAGACAAAAGTATGCTCAGCACAGGCGGTAGGAAGGAAGATGTAGTCCATTTCCTTGGGCCGGCCAAAAGAGACGAGAGGCTCGCCTGCGTTTTTAAAGTCAGCAGCTGATCGGACAACTCCTCCTTCTCTTCTTTCAGTAGCTTGTGGATCTGGTTGGACTTGATGCGCTCGCTCATCAGCTTAAAGTTGGCGTCGTCCTTTTCCCGCAGCTGCTGCATCAGGCGGATGTTTTGCTCCTGCATGTCCTCGAAGGCCTGTCCCGTCACGTCCATCTCGCTCAGCAGGGCGTCCTCCTCCTGTCCAGCCAAGCCAGCTCAAGTTAGAAAAAAAAAAAGGTGTGTGTGTGTGTGTGTGGGGGGGGGGGGGGGGGTGTTGACAATAACTGCAGCAGCGGTGTACTTTTTTTTGGCTTCCGGAAAGGTTTCAACTAATTAGGAGCTCATTTGGACCTTTCCTTCCTTCTTTGACAAAGCTACCTGTTTGGCTATAGACAGCTTCTTGTTGAGGACGTCGATCTGCTCCTCGACAGAGCGAATCTTTCGGAGGGCTTCCTCGTCGGCCATTTTTTTGCCCTCCCTCCTCTCCCGCTCCTCCAGCTCCCTCAGCCTCTGACGCAGCTCTTCCGACTGCAAGGGGGAAAGCAACAACAACAAAAAAATCAATCAATCGATAAACTTGGCGGTCTTGGCTGAGCGGCGGGCGGGCGGGCGGCCTTCCTTTGTCGGGGCCGGGCGCTCTCACCTCCGACTTGGCCTTCTTCTCGGCCGCCATCAGCTGCACTTTGTCCCTCTGCTCTTTGGGCGCCGAGCGATACATGTCCAAGAGGAGCTTCATCTCCCTCTGCGACTCTTGCGCTTTCCTGCGGGGGTGAAAGGGACGATTGACGGGAGCGGGCGGGCACCGAGCGGGCGGGCACCGAGCGGGCGGGAAGCCCGGGCGGGAAGCCCGGGCGGGAAGCCCGGGCCAGAGGCACACTCACTTGAGTTCCACTTTGACCACCTTCAGCTGCTCCAGCTCTTTCCTCTTGGGCCCCCCCGCCGCCGCCACCGTCGCCGAAAGGCGTTCCCCGGACGACTCGTCGCCTTGGTGGCCGGCGGCGGCCGCTTTGTCCTTTTCTTCTTTGGCGACGGCGGGGCGGTTGGGCCGCTGCTGCTCCCTCTCCTTTTCCCTCTCGCGCTCTCTCTCGTCTTTCTTGGCCTCCTTTTCCTTCTTCTCCCGCCGCTCCTTCTTCTCTTCCTTTTCCTCCTCCTTGACCGCCACCTCGGGGTCGGCTCCCGCTTCGGCTTTGACGGAGGTTCCTGATGGGAGTCTATTTTGACTTTTGGCGATCTCATCCCAGTCCGGCTCCGCTCCGAGACTGCCCTCCGGCCGGCCGGCCGGGTTGAGGGGGAATGGGAGGCTGGCTTACCGGTGCCGTTGGGGGCAGAAGCGTCTGGGTGGGCTTCCGACTTGAGCGCCGGCTCCCCGGAGACGGCCGGCGCGGCGGGAGACGTGGTCTCCTCCTTCACCTCCGTCTCCGAGCTGGACTGAGTTTGCAAGATGGCGCTCCCCTTGGAAATGCGAATCTAGAAGAAAAGCAGAAAAGCTCAACGCTGGCTGTCATTCCGCCACGACTTTTCTATCTCCTCGCCACTACTTTTCTAACTAGGCGCGGAGCCTCTCCGCAAGGTCACCTGGTTGAGCTCCGCCTGCGTCTCCCTCAGTCTCAGCTTGTATTTCACCACCTCCCCCTTCATCTGCTGGTTGTGCGTCTGCAGGGTGCTGATCAGGTGGCGCATCTCCCGGTTGATGGGGCCTGAAAGGAGAAGGCGGAACAAAGAGCAAAAAAAAAAAAGGGGGGGGGGGGTTCCCGCCTCCTCCGAACCACGGCGCAAATCCTCACCTGCCTGTTCGTTGGCGGCGAGCGTCTGTTCGAATTCGATGCGGAGCATTTCGTACTCCTTCCGGACTTGAGCCAAGGTGTCTTCCAGCTGAAAGACTTCGGTGCGAACCTTCCTCTGCAGGGTCACCTCGTCGTTCTGCACGTAGAGAGCCCTTGGAGATCAAGTGACCCGGACGGACTCTGAGCGGCGACGACGGCCAAGGGGACTGGCCCAGGGGACTGGCCCATGGGACTGGCCCATGGGACTGGCCCATGGGACTGGCCCAGGGGACTGGCCCAGGGGACTGGCGCAGGGGGCGTCCCGAGCTGACCTCCATGTGCTCCAGCTGGCGAAGGCGCGCCGTGCGAGTGGTGTTGAGGCGGGCGCGCGTCTCGTCCAACTGGGCCTTGAGGATCAGCGACTCGTTGTAGAGCACGGAAAACTGCGACTGCAGGCAGCGATACTCCGACGTGTCCTTCACCAGGCCTTCCGCCCGACTCAGCAGTTCCGTCTGAAAGAGTCCAAGAGTGCGCTGCCGTTGGGCCCCATTAAATAACGGGACAACATGGTACCCTATTGTCTGGCATGTCAGCCGCCTCCACGTATAAGGCGTGCCCTTCAAATGGTGGAACTTTTCCCATAGTATATCACACGCCCCCTCATTCACCATTTTCATCTCCATATCCATGGTTTTAATAGAAAAATCGGATTCCCAAAGGCTGTTGCCCGCACGTGGACAAATACGGCGTATATGCCAGAAAATAGGGTAAATGGAATGAGAAAGTCTTTAGGGGTGAGGGAATGGCCGGCCGGCACAGTGAGGAAATATGAGCTAGCTTGGATCTTAACCACACCTTCATGTTGTTGTTCTCCTGCAGCACGTTCTGCAGGTCCTGCTGGAGCTTCTGCATCTCGGTGAGACGATTGTCGGCCAGGTCCTGGTTCTCTTCTAGTTCGCTGTTCATTTCCTCAAACTGCGCATAGAGCAAGTTACTTAATGGGCACGTGGCGATATAGATATAGAAATATATATATATTTTTTAAACCAGCCAAATCAATGCTTTTTACCTTCCTCTTGTTGATAGTGATGGTTCCACATACACTGCTGGCTTCCCCACACACTTTGTAGCCTTTGCTGTTGACCTGGGGTGCGCGAGAGAATGCGTGAGAGAACGTTACGGGCCACAAACAAGTCTCTTACTCTTTCAAGTATCTCGCTCATGTGGGCGTTGAGGCGATTTTCCCGCCGACGGATCTTCTCCATGTCCCACTGCAGCTCTTCGCTCAGGACCTGCAGCTCGCTAACACGCTGGTCGGCCTTGTTGGCCGCGCGGCCCAGAGGTCGGCACTGCGCCGGGGAGGAAGACGCCACCGCGGCGGCGGCGGCGGTGGCGGTGAGCTTTGTCGGAGCGCGACGAGTCGACGTGAAAACGGCGCCTTGGCCTACCTCGCCGGTCATGTGACCGTGTTTCTGCTTGAGATCCTCCGACAACTGCCGAAGACGCTCATTTTCGCCGGTCAGCAGCGTGTTGATTTTGCCGGCGACGTGGAAAAAACGTCCCGCTGAGATAGGACACGGCCGCCGTTAGCGTGGACGTTTGGGGGAAAACGGGGCTGCTCCGGTTGGTGGCTAGCTCACCCATTCCGGCGTCCATGTCTGCCTTGAGTTGGTCCACTGTACTCTTTAGAGACTTGTAGATGTCCCTAACGCGAGAAGCTTGCGTGTGGCTGGACTGCACCCGTTCCTGGAGCTCCGCTTCCATCTCCTCGCTGGTGCTGCTGGCCAGGGTGGCCAGGAAGGAGTTGGACGTCTCGCCCTGGTGTCCTGTTTGCGACAATGGAGGAAAGTCTTTTCCTTTGTCCAAATGATTTCAAGACAGCTGTCGCTCTTAAACCAAACAAAACGCTAACTAAAACATTTCAAGTGCTTTCCATACATTGTTCCTTGTCTAAGTTTTCAAGCCTCCACCCCCATCACCTCTGTCCTTGGCCCTCTCCTGGTTGGAATCTCCATCAGGCTCTGGTGTTTCCGGCTTCAGGTTCCTCCCGCCTTCGCCCGTCGGAGAGGTTTCTGCGTCGCTCGCCGATTGGTCATAGAGTCTGATGAACAGCTTGATATTTTCATCGAGCTGAAGGCAAATGAGGTGAGGCGGTGGGGGGGGACGCCGTGACATTTCAAGCCACTCTTGCTACTGAGCCGGCCGGTAGCAAAGAGAGCTCACCTGGTTCCAGTATCTATTGAGGATCAGCAAACTGGCGTCGTCGGTGGCCTGGCGGGTCTCCAGTCGTTCGATCCGCTCTCTCAGTTCATCTTCTATTCCCTGCACACCAGCAAAGCTCCTTACATCCGAGCCCGTGCTCACTCACGTATGACTTGCCTTGACTTATGCCTAGCGCCGTCCCCATGGGCCACTCTGCATCGCCATCTATTTACCTGTCTTTGATCTAAAGATTCCCCCAGTTTCCGGTTCTTCGCCTGGAGAGCTTTGATATCTTGCTCTTCCTGAAAAGACAAGAAATGACATGTTCAATCTGGCTCTCTTCCTCCTAATGAAGTCGAATGGAGCACATCAAGCAAGCTAACCGAGTTGGAAACCCCTCCGAGTTTAATGACCGTCTCCACCGCCGTGCTCCCACCGCCAGCCGCCGCACTGACACCGGGACTCGGTTCCTCTCCATCCCGCTCCCTTCGCTTCTCCGGGTGCACACCAGAGGACGAGGAAGGGCCGCTGGGGTCTGCGGGACGCTTCTGCCCTGACATCCCGAGCCACCTATATCGACAAACCATTTAGGAATAACAGTGAGAAATACACTTCTCTAATGTGGCTATAACGCAAGTAAATAGAAGGCAATAAGGAAGTAAAACGCTTGCTGCCTGGCGCCCGGACTTGACATCATTGACATTTAGCAACGATACGCACATACATTACAAAGACAGACTTCGTAAATAGCATCAGGCTAACATTGTGCTAATATTTGTCAAGCGCTAATATGTGCGTTACCGTGCCCAATAAAGAGTAAAGATTTGAGCAAAATTAAGGTTTAAGCCTGCTTAATGACATTAGGATTTGGTCAACACGAGTAGGACTTGAAGGAACCATACCGGGTTAAGATGGATACAGCAATAAAAACAAGAAAATAATCGAGCAAATGTTGTTAGCGCGGCTTCTTCCCTCCCAGAAACGGAAACGTGCAGCGAGGTAGAAGGCGTTCAACGCGAGTTACACCCTCTGGTGTTACGGAGGTGCATTACAGTCAGTGGCGGTTTCAGAATCGGAACTTGATAAAACATTTTGTTAGGCAACAGTTTTATGATCGGTCAAAAATCGTATAATGTGCCACCATTAGAAAATACAAAATGTATACCAACGGCAAAAATAATGATCTGTGGGGACAGATGGGCCCCCAGGGCCCCTTGTATGTCACACAAAGAAAGTTTTTAAATATGTACAAAGTATTCAAATGAAAATGGCGCAACTATTGGAAAAAAGTTCAACTTTCCAAATGCTTTTGCATGGTTTCAGACAAAGACTTCTTTGGTTTCCCAGTCCAAAAAACGGGCTGTGTACTCCCCCCACACTCTTCTTCATTCCTTACATAAAGCGACTCATGGACCCTTAAGTGAACTCTGATCAGTAATCCCACAGCGAATTGTGCCCCCGGTCCAGAGTCCGAGTTGAGTAAAAACTGATTCTTGAGAGTCAATAGATATATCACTGTTTGGACTAACTTAACCCTGATGCACTTACCTCTAAGATGTGATGTACTCATTCCATTTTTAGTGTGTCATTTGGTCTTGTTGAATACTCCACATACAGCATGTTCGCACGATCATTGCTAACGATTATATCATATACTTTGTTCGCCACTGTGTTGAATCAAATGCAATAATCGTACCCTAACTCAGTACGATTCTCCATTTCGACGCACTTATCTGGCAACCCATGCCCTAGGTAACTATCGTGCGCTTCAATACTTGGTTGCACTACCATTCTTAGCCACCAGTCCTCCAAATTGATCCTTTAAAAGGGGGCTAAACAGAGGTGGGTTATCGAATATATTGACGTGGCGATTGCGACAGTTTTAGCCGTGCAGACAATGGATAATGCGACAAAGGCGACAAACGGGAACAAGACGCTCGCAGGGAAGCAGCGTGCAATTTCCTAAATTTGCATCAGCAAAAAAGAAAAGGCTGTATTGCGACATTGCGTTCAAACGGAGTGTCAACTTATTGCTCAGATTCAGATAACACAGTGTTCCTTGTGATTGTTTTCAGTTCAGGCCGCGCCCACTCTGCCCTCAAAGTCCACACAGGAGGACTATTGATGGCACCGTAAGCCCGCCCATGTACGCCCATGTCCGCCCGCTTTGAGCCAATTGTATTTCCGGGGTGAAGCACCGCCCCCTCCTCTCGCTTAAATACACCTTTGGGTGCCGTCATCGCATCGGCCCCCGCTTTCAGGTTTTAACACCAACGCGACGACTTTTCTACTGTCAAGTAAGTGAAAAATGATGATGCACTTTTTTTTCCTTCCATGGACTAACTATAAAAAGTCTTATTTTTATGGGGTTCGCAATAGTGGGGGGTTTCTTTCTGTCCACATTTTATAAAGCTCTTTCGACGTGGTACAGCAGCTCATGCAAACTCGCCTTATTTTTTGACTGAATCAACAATTTGGGCGAGTGCTGACGCGTCAGGGCGAGTTTAAATAGGCCAGTCGATTTCGCGATTTGGTGCTGAAAAAAAATCCAATCCAAGTTGGGAAAGTGAGCAGCCGATGCTAATTTCCATTGGAAGTCGTGCATTCCAGTAAAAATCCCATCGTGTTTAAAAAAAAAAAAAAAAAAAAAAAAAGTCATGCTAATTTCGATTGTGTTCAACAACAAACTTGTGTTAAATGTATCGAAATGGGGGAAAATGAAACGGATTTGTCACGAGCCGTTCTTAAAGCCAACACTTTTTAAGCCGTTTGTTGCAGATGAAATATGTTATTAACCATGATTGTATTTAAGATATACGCTTTATAGATGTTTTGGGGTAAAATAGAACTTTCCTTGGTCATTAAATAGAAATGAGATGTGATTATGGTTTTCAGTAAGAGTTCGAATTTTTGAAACTTCATTCTAATCAATGCATTGCCTGTCTTTGACGACGATAGACGTCCAATTCATTTGGTTTGCCTCGGGGATCATTCCCTGCCGTCCTCTCTTTCTAAATAAGTTGGATGTCACTGCGACCAATGAGTCGAATTGCTGCCGAAATACAAGTCGAACGTCCGTTTTAAATGCTGCCGTCATTATCATCTTCATGCATCTACAATGTATTTTTGTCCCACCACTGGTTACATTTCAGAGAGGAAATAAGGCAATCGCATTTAAGATTTGCAAAGGTGACACAACGGGCAAAGGAGAAACTTCTTCCTCATACCTTGAGTTTAGTAAAGAACCCGTTTGGCTTCCTTTCCAGGATGGCTCGGCAATTTCCATCCCTCTCTCCTGCCCAGAAGAAGGAACTCTCCCAAATCGCCCAGAGGATCGTGGCCCCGGGGAAGGGAATCCTGGCGGCGGACGAGTCAACCGGTCTGTCGAAAAGGAGCTCGGTCACAAAAGCCGTTGGGAGTCAATGACCCGCCTCTCTTTTTCTTCCCCCCCTCCCCACCCCACCCCACCCCCCTTCAAGGCACCATGGGGAAGCGTCTCCAAAAGATCAACGTGGAAAACACGGAGGAAAACCGCCGATCCTTCCGCGACCTCCTTTTCACCTCGGCCGACCCCGTCCCGGACGCAATTGGGGGGGTCATCCTGTTCCACGAGACGCTTTACCAGAAGTCGGACGGCGGGAAGCCCTTCCCCCAACTCATCAAGGAAAGGGGCATCGTTGTCGGCATCAAGGTGAGGGAGCACGCCGAGATGGAGATATCATTTCCAATCTTTGGTAGAGATACCATTTCCAATCTTTGGGGACTCCTAGTCTGAAAAATGCACTTTCATTCATTTGGACTGGGTTGTTGTGTGACTTGAAAAGAAGTGAACATCCGTGGTTTCCCCTTTCAGGTGGACAAGGGCACCGCCGCTTTAAACGGAACAGACGGGGAGACGACGACGCAAGGTGACGACGATCCCCCGATGCTCGGGTCTTCCCTAGCGCATTGATTATGACTTACTTATTTGTCCCCCATTCAGGTCTGGACGGCCTGTCGGAGCGCTGCGCCCAGTACAAGAAGGACGGCTGCGACTTTGCCAAGTGGAGGTGTGTCCTCAAGATCTCCGACAGCTGCCCCACGGCCCTGGCCATCGCCGAGAACGCCAACGTGCTGGCCAGATATGCCAGCATCTGCCAACAGGTCAGGGTGCCGGAGCCCATCCCCGCGCACTACACGGCCGGCGGGCGGGCGGCAGTCGGCAGGGGAGAGCCTCAATACGTTGCAAACGACGTCTACTGAGACCGGCAATAAGTGACAATTTAGTCTGCCAAGTTAGCCTCCTAGCGTGGGTGTCTTTGGCAGGCACGGGGAAAAAAAATGCCACCCTCTATCTCGGAAGCGTGAGGCTAGCGTGCTAACCGACGGATGGCCACGTAAAAATCATGCAACCAGCAGTAAATGACAAATGAGCTGGTATTTTTGTATTCGTTGAGGGCGACTGAGCTATTTTCAAATCTTCTACAATGCACTTATTGTTACATTCTGAATTGAAAATGCTAACAAAAGACGCTTACCTGGCCCACCAGAACGGACTGGTGCCCATCGTGGAGCCGGAGATCCTCCCCGACGGAGCCCACGACTTGCAGCGATGCCAGTACGTCACGGAGAAGGTGGGTTTTGAGTGCGCCCGTTCCTCTCCCGAGGACCACACGGCTGTTGAGCGGGGCTCGCGCGCTCACGCCCGCCCCCGTCCGTCCGTCTGCAGGTTCTGGCCGCCGTGTACAAGGCGCTGTCCGACCACCACGTGTACCTGGAGGGAACTCTGTTGAAGCCCAACATGGTCACCGCCGGACACTCCTGCACCCAGAAGTTCACGCCCCAGGAGGTGGCCATGGCCACCGTGACGGCCCTGAGGCGCGCCGTCCCGGTCGCCGTGCCGGGTGAGTCTTTTCCGCCGGGGAGCCGGGGCGGCGGCGGCGGCCGTGTTGGGCTTTGCCGACAGGCGGGGCTTACCGTTTTGTCCCGGCAGGCATCTGCTTCCTGTCGGGTGGCCAGAGCGAGGAGGAGGCCTCGCTCAACCTGAACGCCATCAACCAGGTGGCGCTCCCCCGCCCCTGGAAGCTGACCTTTTCGTACGGCCGGGCGCTGCAGGCCTCCACCCTGGCGGCCTGGCAGGGCAAGGCGGCCAACAAGGCGGCCGCGCAGGAGGTTTTCGGCAAAAGGGCCAAGGTGAGTCGGCCTGGGCGAATAGAGACGGACGGACGGACGGCGCTCCGGGTGGACTGTTAGAGCGGTTATCTAACTTTTCATTCTGCCGGGTAAATGATCGCTGCCAAGTTGTTTTGTCGCCGGCTAATGATTAACCCACCGTCGTCCTCAGATCAACGGCCTGGCCTCCACGGGAAAGTACGAGGCCAGCGGCTCGGCCGACCAGGCCGCCACCAAGTCCCTGCACACCGGCAACTACGTCTATTAAGTATGCTCGGACCTCAAAGTGATGGACGCACGCCGTGGCTCGCTCGGACCAAATTTAGACGACCCGAATGGCCGAAAGGGGAGATGGAACGTGTTGGGGGGGGGTGATTGTCTTTTTTTCACATTAAAACGCTGTTTGCCTCCATGAAAAAAAAAAAATGGTGTTTCTCTCACTTACCTTATTTTACGGACTTTAAGTAGCGCATGTGCGCCCTTCAATTTTTCACTCTAGTTCCCCATGGCTCATGTGTGGTCTTTTGGGCTATAGTGGAAAAAAAAAAACTGCTGTTACACAACGTCTGTTCTTAATTTCTGAATTAAAAACAAATTTTGGATAACAAACAAAAGAAAAAAATAGCACCGATCATCTAATTATGATAAAACACTAATAATTGACTGGCACAGTTTGGAAAAAAATCAACTTTGTAGTTGGTTTATTTCATAAGGTTCCATTATATATATAAAAAAAAATCCTGATACAGGTAACCTCCTAATTACCTACAAAAAAGACATGCTCCTTCCACATTCATGATCCAATCATTAGAAATATTGAACTGTAGATGGCTCTGCCCTTTAGGCACACGCCAAAAAAAAAAAAAACTAAACCGTAAAGGCAACACGATTCCCCGAGCGGACTTAAAAATGGCAAAATAGCAACCAAATTGTTACAGAGTATAGTTATTAACATTAAAAAAATGGCTTCAAGTACAAGTGAGTCTTTGATCTGTTTGTTTTTAATGTTGCACTGCCTTTGCCTGTCCTAGAAGGCAGATTGCAGCAACATTAAAATAAACATACGCTCATTAGAAATCCTAGGTTGAACCATATAGTGACATTTTTACGGCGTCAGGTGAAGAAGCTGGCGCTCCAGGAGATATGCCGCCTTCCGGCTCACCTTTTCTTGGCCGGAGTACTGGAGCTTTTCCAGCACGGAAAGGCCACCTTGGCTCACAAAGGCTTCCGCCACCTAAGGAAGAAGATGCGGAATGCGCCGTGAAGATGAAACCGCCACGCCGTCGGCCATTTGACTCACTTGAGGACCGCTAGATGAGAGCATGAAAAGGATTTCCAGACCGAGTGTGATGACTTCTTGCTGTGCGCTTTTCAGCGTGGCCAAGAGAGAAGAAATCAAGCCGAGCTCGGCCGACTTGACGCGCAACTCCTTGTTCTTGTGGGCCACGTTGGCTAGACTTCTCAGGATCTGGGGATCAAATCACACAGTGGAAGTGGCGATGGTATCATAATAATAATAATAATAATAATAAGAGAAAAAAAATGCCTTTCCAGTTCTCACCCCGACCATGGCGTCGGCCATCCGAGAGGAGGGCAGCAGCTGGATTAACATCGGGACCCAATTCAGAGCCGTGGTGGTGCAACAGAATAAATGAGATTGCGCTACACAATCAAAGAGAGGGGGAAAAAAAGAAGTCCATTTTCGGGGAAACGAGATCCACTTCTATACATCCATTTAGAATGCCACTGTTTTCCGATAGCTCTGCCCATTACAAAACATGTGTGGCATGAAGAATCACCCGTGAGATTGTTGAGGACCCAGCCACTTTCTCGGGCCAAATAGGGTCGAGAGTGGACGTAGGCCCCAAGCAAAGCGCACAGAGCGCCCGCCAGCCCCATCTGGCCCAGAGGAGCGCTCATCTCCGCCGGCAGGTCGCGGGACAGGAGGTTCCCGACGCACCTCAGCAGAGGACAGACCAGCTGACAAAAGGGGAACCCAAAGGGAAGAAAAAAATGACTGGATGTCAGCCAATCAAAAATAGCATACTGTGGGAATTCTCATCGAGTAGAATCAACTTTCACAAAGTTCCACAATACGGCAACTCACCAGCTCGAGCCCCTCGTCTTCATTTCCTTGCGCCACAGCGACGCCCAGGGACACTAGCAAAGTACTGCACTGCAGCAGAACCCCGCCATCCGACGGCGCTCCGTCCTTCCGCCTGCCGAGGAGAGTTGGCTGATTGTCATCAATTCCAACCCGAGGCCAAGACGCTTGTCGTCGGGCGCGAGGCGCGAGGCGGCCGGCGCTCACCTGCACGTCAGGTAGTGCAGACACCACGCGCACTCAATGGCGGGGCCCAAAGAAAAATCCCGGTTGGGAGTCAGGGCCGTTAAAAGGTGTGATGGCAAATTGGAGGCCAGGACCAACCTGCAAACCGCCAGAGAGAGCCCCCGAGCGAGTCGACATTTCACTGTTCGCCGTTGGCTACTTGGTAGCAAGCTCGTGCCGCCACCACGGACGCGGGTGGGTCGTCGGTGACGCTTACGGGATTATTTTGGCCGACGCCTCTTTGGTTTGGAGCAGCTGAGAAAGCGCAAAGCCCGCGGCTTCCACCACTGCCGCCTCGTATTGTTGATTCTGAAGAAATGCGTTGGGATCGGTGTTATTTCTCCAAACTTTTTCCAGGTCTTGGGAAAAAGGGGGCCGTCTTATATTCGGGCCGTATCTGTCAAGGGACCGTACCTGGAAGCAGGCGGCCAGTGCCGGGATGATTCCCTGGGCCACCAGTTTCTCTCTCGCCACGTCACTGTCCGGACACAGGTTTCCCAGCGTGTAAAGACAAAGCTCCTGAGTCAAAAGAGTAGGCGTCGAATGAGAGACGGCTCTTTTGCATTGGAAACGTTTGAGGGAAATGGCTACCGACGGTGAATCTGGGGCTCTGTCCGGACAGGTAGGTCAGTAGGTAGGAGGTCGCGGGCAGGCAGGCCGCGGCCACCCTGGGCCGAGGAGACTGAGACAGCCGGTGCAGACAGCGGAGGGACTGCAGGCGACACCGAGTGTCGGATCCCGTGAGGAGGGTGACCGCAACGTGAATGCCGTTCTCCACCCTAGACACAAAACGTGTGGCCTTAGGCACGAGAAGGAGGACGACGCGGACCCTCAGTGTGCGAGTACAACAACAAAAAAGATGGCGCTTTTCCACGCAGACCCTCAGTGTCCGAGTACAACAACAAAAAGGATGGCGCTTTTCGACGCAGACCCTCAGTGTCCGAGTACAACAACAAAAAAGATGGCGCTTTTCACTCTTACAAGTGATCTATACCCACATTTTAGTCATCCATAGTTCGAAAAATAACAAACTGTGGGTCCAGTTTACTCATAAAAAGTAGTCCTCTGTGGGTACAATTGAAATGTTCCTCATCTTCCGAGGGCTCGGGTGCTCATAGATGATTAGAACGTGGGTACGCACTTTTTTTCCCCTCCCTAACCTGGCACCAGCGGGGCTACGTATAGAATTAGTTGTGCAAAAAGCTTCGTTACAGAGAAAGGTATTGAAGTGTACAAAGGCCATACTTGATGAAGGCAAGCTGAGCCGACGGATCGTGGAGAAGTTTGCTTAAAGTTCGGAGGTGAGCTTCCTTTTCTGGACCACCGTGCTGGAGTTTGTGGACCAAACTGACAACATCCTGCAGGGCAGAGGACAAATTCCAATTCAAGTAAACATCACTTCAACAGACCAGACTTTTGCTGTCCCTCACCGTGTCCTCTGGACTAGTGTCCGCGTTCGATTCTTGTTGGCCACCATCTTCATTCAGCAAAAGTCTCTTGCTCACCAGTTGTTTATCTCGGCGGGCTTGACGAAGAGCTGCGACGGACAAAAATAACATTGTCACCTAGTTGATAGCGATTTGACCTAGCTCATAGCTGCTTTTTGCCATTTGGACAGTTAAGCTATCGACAAAATTGGAGTCGAACAGGTCACAAAATTAGTAAAAGTACCTTTTTCGTGCTCTTGCCTCTTTAGACGGAACTCGTCCAGATTTCTGACGCCTCGGGCGGCTTTATGGCGAACTCTGCTCAGCCTCCACATGAGGTTTGTTTATAAATAAGCACAGGGAAGAAAAATGACAAGCAACGAGACTTCTTCGTATTTTCCGGAGTGTGAGCGCCAGCCATTTTCACCTTTATCGCCACCTAGTGTCAGACTGATGAAAGACATGTGGCCCAAGTTCCAACTGCAAGTGGGAATCCTTCAAATTCTGCCCAATTGCAAAAATAATAATAAATAAAACATGGGGGTAACTTTGTATGCTATTGGAAGCCTGCAAAATTGTCCTTGAAAGACCTTAACGATAGGTGTAGGAACTTTGCACCCCCCCCCATTTCATGTCCAGATTCAGATTTTCTGCAGTCTTATTTCAAAGCCAGAATCTTAGCCACTTCGTTTCCTTTAGCGGTCCTTATTTTGAAATTAAGCAGAAGAACAGTGATTCTCTTTCAAACTCACGTGGATGATGACAAGGTGGAGCCGCTTTGAAGACCTCGACGACGTCGAGACGGATCCAAAAAAGGAGCTGTGGCGTCACCGGGTGGGGTTGCTTTGGGTGGGTGGGTGGGTCGCTTTTGGACTTACTTAGCCGACGGGCGTCGCATGACTTTGGAGACCAGTTTCATCTTAAAAGACTTTTAACACATTTGATTTTAATTTTACATTTGAAAAGCGTATCGTAAAACAGTTTTTTTTTGTACCATGTTTTGATTTTTACATTTAAAAAAAAGAAATTCCATGGTCTCCCTGAAAAATGGAAATCTCTCAAAAGCAATCGGGGAGATCATGCAGTCTTCTTGGGGTAAACATTTTAAAATGAGACAAGGGTTAAAAATAGTAGCAAAAGACACCTTGTTAAAATGACCAACATGGATCAGAAGCAGCTGGTCGTGTAACTGTGGACGCGACATGGTGACAAAGCCTATTTTGACAGACCAATCACTTGATTGGATGACCAATGCGACTCCTCCACGCCCTCCCTCCCTCCTGGGTTTTAGGACGGCGTTTTCGGAAGCTTGTTGTCAAATAATCTCAACAAAGAATGTTTCAATAGGAAATGTCAAATCATCGTCTGAGTCAAGCAAGAATGTTTCATCGAGACCTTGGATCCGCGTCACGGCCATCCATGTCATAGAGAATGGATTTGTATTGCCCTAATTAAACAGTTGCTGTAGAAGCAGAGTGGCCGGAGATTGGAGAGAGTCGAAGACTGACTGGAGTTTTAGGCAGAGTAACTCCGTCTGTTCTCTGTCCGTGATTTTCTTCTGCAGCAGGGTCAAAATCTCACTCATCACTCTTGGCGAGCTTACTTGTGTCCGGGTCGGCGATTGTTCACGGTGGAGCGGACGGTCGTCGCCGCGAGGCACGTCGTCTTTCTCTGCGGAAAAAGCCACAAGGAGGTCAAATGACATTGCTACCTTTCTCTACTTGTTGTGTTTTCTGGACCAAAAGCGGCCCTTTTTCATAGGCTAGCTGGCCCTGCGACAAACACTGGTGTGCAACTTGCTTTTTTGTTGTTGTTGTTGTTGTCCAGGAAGATAAGCCGGGCAGCCACAGTTAGCTTGTTGTTTTCCAATGTTTTGGATTTAAGATTTTTTTATTATTTAAAATGGCCATCCCAATCATGCACCACATTATTTTTTCCCCCCCTCTTCATTGCGACTTATGATGGGAAAATAATAGCGGCGTTACTATCCACTTACTTTTCCTTTTCTGCGGCGAAGGACTCGGCGTCTCCGGGGGAAACAAAGGTGGCGTATTGGTTGAGGCCAGCTTTTTTTTCTTTTTCCGCTTTCCGTCTGCATTGGGATTGGCTCCCTCTTTTAGACAAATGCTGCTATTTTCATTTTTGACAAGGTTGTCCTTTTTTCTCTTCTTTGCCGCCATTGCCGCCGCCACCACCACTTCCTCGGGATGCGCTTTTCTCTTTTTCGCCTTTTCAAGGCCTTGTGGAGGAGCTCCCTCATCGGGAAAACTTTTTCTCCTTTCGGCCTTTGCTTTCTTTTCCGAAATATCCGCGGTTCTCGTCTGGTGGTGGTGGTGGCCGTCATCTACGGAGTGTGGTTTTCCCCCCGTGGATGCTTGCAGATCATCTTGGACGGGGTCAAGAGGCGTTTGGATTTTCTGCACTTCCTTTTCCTCAACTAATGGCTCAAAGATGTTTTGGTTAACGTGGCTTTTCTCTTTCTGCTTCATTTTTGGTTTGACCGCAATGTCCGAAATATCCGGGTCACGCGAAACCCGCTTTCCCCTTTTCTCCCCTTTTTGGTCTTTTAGAGGAGACTCGGTGGCCTTCTTTTCCGTTTTCTTGCCTTTCTTTTTCCCTTTCACCTCCTCCACGTTGTCCGTGGCTTTGACGATAGGCCAGGGCTCTTCTTTGGGTTGAGAGTTGAGTTTAGAGCCGTTGGTGGTGTTATCTTGCGCGGCGGGTTGTCCCAGAACTTTGTTTTCCCAGCTGCCGCTTTCAATCCCATCGTCCGGCTTTTTGTCTCGGGAAGTTTCTTTTTTCCCCCTCTTCTTGTCCCCTTTCATCGTTTGTTGTTCTCGGAATGACGACGACCCTTGCGTCGTAGGCGGCGGGCAGTTTAAGGTAGTCTCGGGTTTAGCCTTTTCCGGGGTGTTCTTTTTGGAGGAACTTGACTTGGTTTCTTTCCCCGAGCCCCCCCTTTCTTTAGCTGACTGTTTTAAAGGCGTGCTTGTTTCAGGCTTGGCCGGAGGTTTTCGCACCCTCTTCTTAACACATTTGCCTGAGCTCGAGCTAAACTCCAAAGCGTCAATGTTATCTATTTTCATAACGTTGACATCTGTGGACAAAAAAAAAAAAAAAAAAGTAGAGTTAAAACAAAACAAAAAATGTGTCACTTTAGTAACTCTAATGTGTGTCGCTCCTAAATACCTACTTTGTGTGCAGGCTTAAATGTAAACAACTGCGACTGGCTAGCCAAATCAATTCCAGGTGCCCGTCGTTGGCTGGGATAGGCTCCAGCACCCCCGCCAGCCTTGTGAGGATAAGTGGAACGGAAAGTGAAAGAATGTCCAAAAGCAGATTGCAATATGTGCCATTTATGCAATTCTTGGTGTGTGTGTGTGTGAGGGGGGGTGTCGTTTCCATCCCAAAAGACTATTGTTTGTCACTCGCAAACACTTACCGGTCATCTGTGAACGCATTTCTTTCCATTTCTCCAGGTCCAAGCTGCTGTCAGAATCCGACTCTGTGGTGGTGGCGGCGGCGGCGGCCACATTTTGTTGCTTCTCCTTTTTGACACTCGTTGACCATTTTGCATCTTTTTTGTTGATTTTAGGTGACTGAAAAATATAAATGATGGTCATTTCAGTATGGCAGTTCATTGATTGAATGTTTTTCGGCCATGTGAAAACTCACTTTGGGCTTTTGCGCTTTCTTGGCAGTTATTTTCTCCTCCTTTGAAGCAGCTGGGTAAAGACAAATGAAACAACACGCCACTGCAATTAGCATCATTGGCCACTACGCGAATGACGCTAACTACCATCTAGAACTGTCCTGAAAGTTGCGCACAAGGTTCAAAAACGAGGGCAAAGTTTATCTGCGGTCTTTTATTTTGAATTTGTGGTACATTTGTAGCGCGAATAAGCAATGCTATCAACTTAGCAAACCGAGGCTGTCCTTATTTTACAGCAAATGCACAGACCTAAGCGCTACATTGGGCGTGCAGAATTTGAAAATGACACTTCAATGTTTATTGTTCCTCATTAGATACCTTGAACTGGAGTTGAGACTCGTCCATTGGATGTAGGGTGCTTGTTCTTGGACTGTCTGCCAGGAATACAACTACGTATTTGATATTGACATGGTATTTATTTGTCAACGCAAAAAGTCACGTACAACACAGTAGGTACTCACTTTAACCAGGAACTGTAGATGTCCACTAATGATGACGATAACGCTTCGGTTCCCATCTCGGACCCCTGAATATGAGTCATAGTTGAATTTTCCCTCCAATTTGACCACATTCCAAATATAACAGCGGGAAAACACATTATTACACGTACCGACGTATAGCTGTTTGCTGTATACGAATGAAAACATTTGAGTGGTTATTTTTCCTCACAACCTTATAAGCTTACCACCTATACATTTGACTCCTTAAACCATTATTACCGAGGCTAGTTACCCCGTGAACCTCCATCAACAAAAACACAAATCAAAGGAAGTCATGTGAAATGTGTACTACACATACATAATAACTTAATGATTAAGGTATTGGAAACACATGGAACGTTTGAGCTTGTTTTATTGTGCGTGTCGGTGTGTAGCTCACCTGTGGGCTCTGTTTAAGAAGCTCCTCCGCCGCCGAGTGGAAGCCATTCTCTTTCAAATGGCGAAAAATGAGCACAATGAGCTCCTTTTGGGACGCGTTCACAGGCATGTTCTCGGCTCCACGCACAACAACAAACGCAAGCAGAAACGTGCTTTTCCTTGCATTGTGATATCATTCAAACGGCCATTACGCCTAAGTCAATGATAAACTTCTTTTTAAAAAAGACCCTCATGTGTTTTCTTCAACTTTCAACCAGGACACAGTTCACGTGTCGCGCGGTGTATCACGGGAAGCATTGCGTCGTACCTCCTTCCGCTTTGTCTCTGCCTGATCACGACCGTCAGCAACTAGGAACAGGATCGTGACTTTTGTGACTGCGCATGTGCGTCACGTCTGCTCGACAGCGACCATTTAGCATTAGAATGACATGATTTTTCACTGTAGTACACATCAAAAGGACACCGTGGTACTCTATTTTAATAATAAATAAGTCTTATTTGGGCCCCAATGACGTCTGCACATGCGGGGGTTGCGCCCTCGTTTTAGGTCAATAAACAATAATCTAATATTCTCATTGATTTAGTCATTACAACTGTATATTCTAACATTCTGGAAACAAGAGCATCTTTGTGTGGAATTATAGGCCGACAAGTTTTTTTTTTTTTTTAAAGGCTTTCTTTTCAGAGTTTTGGCACCACGCTGCTGAGCAGGAAAAGCAACCACATCCATCAAATTCCCAGATTAGAAAATGGGGGTAAGCAGTGGGCTAGTATGTGCAGGTTTACTGGCAGAGCTGTGCTGATTAGAAAGGAGTCAGTGTTTGTGGTGAAGGAGAGCAGCCATATTGAGTAACAGTGCCACTTCCTTCAGCCAAAACCTAAACATCTGCTGGTCACCGCTGCAAAAATGTTTCTACCGAAAGTTTGAGCTCTCATGAAATAACAATGCAAACGTGCACTAGCGGTTCATTCATCAGTCAAGGATGTCTAAACCCCATTTGACCTTTGGTCATTTCACCGGTTTGAATGAGTCGGCGTGGGTTCATAGATTTATTTATGGGCAACCCCTTTTACTCTTTGACCCACTCCAAACTAGGGGCGCTGAATTTTTGACTCGGATGATGTCCGATACTCCATAGAAAAAGTCGCCCCGGGCCCCGATAGCGAGTATCACCAGTATACTTTAAAGCTGGGCTCTCTACCTGGTATGTATGTATGCCTCCATTGCCGGCAAACAGCCGCAGCGGCATTTTCCTGCTCTTTACGGGAGGCTCATTAACCGGCGGGCAGTTTTCATAGCCGCAAGTTTTCCCCTTGCCAACGTCAACACGAGCGAGGCCAGATATGTTTTGCATGGAATGTTTCTGCCATGCGCTGGACATTAGCATTTACGCTCAAAGCCTCATCATCAGGAAACCAACAGGAATGGCAATACGGCATTGAAAAAAAATCACTTCTAAACTTGTTCTAAAAAGAAACATACAGTCGTCATTACAGTCACTACAGAAACAGCGGCAATATTAAGGGAACATTTTTGAGAGCCACCCAGTCCACTGTGTGGAACAGGCTCTGCCATTGTGTTTGTCCAACAGTCGTGGGACTGGAGATTTCCTGACTGAGGCTCTGTCTCTGGACACCCAAAATGGATGTATTTATGCTGGGTGAAAGTCAAGAAAACATCAATAAAGGCTAATATTTTCTGGGATATAGCCAAGCCGTGTGCATGGGCGCACATTTGATCTAAGCTGATAGTACAGATGGTGTCTAACAATCCCAACTGGTGATTAATGAGTCCTTATTCAATGAGCCAAAATGGAATACGTTTGAACATGGAAATAAATTCAACTGCCCCTTTAGCCGTTTACACGTAGGTTAAAGTCCGGTGGAATGGCCGGAATGTGATCTGCCTTGAACAGTCCCACTTGGCCGTAGTAGAAACATGACTGTGTGCTTAAAGGTGGTAGGAAGCTCATGTTTTTTTTTTTAGTAGCCAACTGGCAAGGTAAATGGGCGGCGTTTACGGGACCACTAGGGGAAGGAAAATGTTTCTCTAAGGAGCTTTGAAAGCTTTTTTGGAGTGGCAGCGGACTGGAATGAACGTATGGCCGAGGCTCACACACGTCCCCGTCAAGCTGGCAAATTGGAGAAATTGGAGAAAGCCTAACATGCTCGGCTGACCTCGCCTCTTCGGACCGGACCGCCTGGTCTAGAAGTGACGGAGAATGATGGCGGCGGCGGCGACGACGGCGGCGACGACGGCGGCGACGACGGCGGCGGCGGCGACCACGGCGGCGGCGGCGACCACGGCACTGGCCACATTCTCGGTGATGAGCCTTCTCAGCCTGGGATACCCTGCCCGGGATTCCAAGGCTCCCAAGCGGGTGGAGACAGAGGCGGCCGAGACTTTGCCCGTCGGCCCCAAGCCCCCTCACATCGTCTTCATCATGACCGACGATCAGGGATTCAACGACATTGGCTACCACAGCTCGGATATCAAGACCCCCGTGCTGGATAAGATGGCCGCCGATGGAGTCAAGTTGGAAAATTATTACGTCCAGCCCATCTGCACGCCGTCCCGAAGCCAACTCATTACTGGGAGGTACGGTGGAGCCGAGCAGAGTCCCGCTTATCGATTGACCATTGGTTATCGGCGGAGCTCACTAAAAAAAAAAAAAAAAACACAAAAAAACGGCACTTTCCTTTGCTATATTTTTGTACCGTAATTGGAATGCGAGGACATTGAAGTCAACCCGTAGCTCATTCTCTGTTCTCAATAATTGGCCGCTTGTTATTTAGTCCGGCGTTCCAATAAGGTGTCCCCGTGTTCCCGCAGGTACCAGATTCACACGGGCCTCCAGCACTCCATCATCCGACCCCGGCAGCCCAATTGCCTCCCCTTGGACCACGTCACCCTCCCCCAGAGACTGCGGGAGCTGGGCTACTCCACTCACATGGTGGGCAAGTGGCACTTGGGTTTCTACAAGAAAGAGTGCCTGCCCACGCGGCGCGGCTTCGATAGCTACTTTGGCTCCCTGACGGGCAGCGCCGACCACTACACCTACAAGTCCTGCGACGGTCCCGGCGCGTGCGGCTTGGACCTCCACCGGGGCGAAAGGCCGGCCCGGGAGCAGAGGGGGACCTACTCCACCCATTTGTACGCGCGGAGGGTCCGTGGCATCCTGGCCGGGCACGACGCCGGCGCCCGGCCGCTCTTCATCTTCCTGTCCTTCCAAGCGGTTCACGGTCCCTTGCGGTCCCCGCGCCGGTACATCTACCCGTACCGGGGCCTGGGCAACGTGCCGCGGAGGAAGTACGCCGCCATGGTCTCGGCGGTGGACCGGGCGGTCGGCGACGTGACCTACGCCCTCCGCAAGTACGGCTACTACCGCGACAGCGTGGTCATCTTCTCCACGGACAACGGCGGGCAGCCGTGGTGCGGCGGCAACAACTGGCCGCTCCGCGGGCGCAAGGGCACCTACTGGGAAGGCGGAGTCCGGGGCCTGGGATTCGTCCACAGCCCTCTTTTGAGAAAGAAGAGACGAGTGAGCAGAGCCCTGGTGCACATCAGCGACTGGTATCCCACGCTGGTGGGCCTGGCGGGCGGCGACGGCTCGCTCGGCCGGCGGGGCCTGGACGGCCACGACGTGTGGGGGGCCATCAGCGAGGGCAAGGAGTCTCCCCGCCGGGAAATCCTACACAACATCGACCCCCTGTACAGGCGCGCCCCCGGCGGCTCCCTGCGGGAGGGCCACGGGATCTGGGACACGGGCGTGCAGGCCTCCATCCGAGCCGGGGACTGGAAACTGCTGACGGGGGATCCGGGCTACGGGGACTGGACGCCGCCGCCGCTGCTGGCCAGCTTCCCCGCCGGCTGGTGGAACCTGGAGAGGCAGGCCCGGGCCGGCAAATCGCTGTGGCTTTTCAACATCTCCGCAGACCCCAACGAACGTCTGGATCTGGCCCGGCGCAGACCCGACGTGGTCAGGGAGCTGCTGGCCAGGCTGGCGTACTACAACCGTACGGCCGTCCCCGTACGCTATCCGCCGGAAGACCCGCGAGCCCACCCGGGCCTGAACGGGGGCGCTTGGGTTCCCTGGGCGCCGGACCGGGAAGAGGACAGCCGGGACAGCCGGGACAGCAGGGACAGCAGGGACAGCGGGGACAGCGGGGACAGCAGGGACAGCAGGGACAGCGGGGACAGCGGGGACAGCAGGGACAGCAGGGACACCTTCTATCCCAAGGAGGAGAAACGGGCCCGGAAGACGGAGAAAGAGAAGAAGCTGAAAGCGTCTCACGGTCGATCCTTTTTCAGGAGACTCAACAAGAGGATCATGTCCAACAGGATATGAAAAGCTCCGTTCACCAGACCGTCGGCGAGATCCGCAATGCCACCATTGTTTGATACAAATGCTAATGGATTGGCTCTGCTCACCGGTTGGTGTTTTAAGGCACGCGGTGGTTGCAAAGCACGGACGGGACCCCGGCCCGCTACTGTTCCTCGGCCGTTTGTCGGCGGCCCGGACAAAAAGTTTCATTGCAATCAAATAAAAAACAATGTCAAAAACAAAAGTGTTTTCATTGAATAACAGTTTGGAAGTGACTGTTGTGGCGTGACGGCTTTCCCGCGTAGGTACTCCTTAGCTGGTGGTGGCTCAACAAAGGTACGGCGAGTGACGGCAAGTACGTATTTTTGAGAGGATGATTCCAATTGGATTCTTCGTTTTTTGTCGCCCTCTGGCAGAGGCGCACCGAGATCGGGCACAGCCGTGGGTATATATATATATTATATATATATATATATATATATATATATATATATATATATATATATATATATATATATATATATATATATATATATATATATATATATATATATATATATATATATATATATATATATATATATATATATATATATATATATATATATATATATATATATATATATATATATATATATATATATATATATATATATAATATTATAGATATTTCCAGAGCGGCACTTTGATTTGCGAAAATGAAGAGCTGCTTCTCACAGACTCCACGTTAAAGAGGCTTCCAACACGGAAGGTGATGGCGGACGGCCACCTTCGGGGACCACCGACAGACGGCGCTTCAAAAGAGAAGTCACACTTGACTGGACTTCCTTCCTCTTGCTGTGTTTCCTGTTAAATTGCAGAGATTTGGACTCTCTCTTGGTAGACCTTACTATATAAGGCAGGCAAATGGAGCCGGCTTGTTTTCTTCTTTTTCTTCTCGTTGGTGGAAGCGCTCATGGTAAGCTTGGCTTCAGAAGTCAGACGGGAATCCTCAATGTTCTGCTGCCCCTTTTTTATTCTTCTTCTTCTTCTTCTTATTATTATTGTTATTATTATTGTTATTCTTCTTTGTTATTTTCTTTTAGCTTTGCTCCCCTCTGGCGAATCCGTCTGCAATGGCACCCATGAGAAGTCGGGCTTCTCCGTCACCCTCGGGGCCGGCCTTTCCATCCGGGTGATGGCCAACGCCAGTGGCCACCGGGTGCAATGCAAGAAGGTGCACCCCGGCCAACCCCTTCTGGTGTTCACCGTGAAAAGAGAAAAGGTGATGATGGAGGAAGCCTTCGGGAACAGAGTCAACTTCTTCGTGGCCAACGGGACTTTGAGCTTTTCCCGCGTGGAGAAGACCGACTCGGGCCGATACATCCTGGAAATCTTTAATTCCATTGGCTGCAGCGTCAAAAAGCTTGCGGTAGAACTGGATGTTTGGGGTAAGTCGGGGGGGGGGGGGGGGGGTTTCGGGGGGGTTGGGGGGAGGATTTGACTCGACAGATATGTATTGAATAAATGGCGGCGGCTTCCGTGCCAGATTGTTGTCTATACTCTTTTTCATTTCAGAAAGCCATTTTTCTCTCCTCATTCCCCTTTGTTCCGCACTGGCTGCCCTACTGGTCATGGTGGTCTTGTCTTGTTGCCTGTGTAGGAAAAGGAGGCGGAGCGGGAGGTCAGGTATGACGGACACAAAGGCGCAAAGCAAAGGCGCAAAGCAGCCAAAGGCGCAAAGCAGCCAAAGGCGCAAAGCAAAGGCGCAAAGCAAAGGCGCAAAGCAGCCATTCATTCACTCACCATCATGAAAATGGTAATAACCCTTTTGATTCTGTGACTTTTGCCAAGGTTCTGCTCCATCCAGAGAGCAAAAGAGGCCAGTGGAATTTTGGCAGATGAGCCATGATCGGACGCAAGACACTTTACATTACGGAGCCAATTAGATCAGCCATTCTGGTGGAGGGGATTGGAATCATTCCTTTTAATTTATCGCCGTATGACGTCTTCATGGATTGGATCACAAATGTTGGCAAACTCTCATGTGGGAATAAAAGTCATTTTATGACTCGGGTGTGATGATGAAATGAGTCTTGTCTTTTTTCTTTGACAAATGTCCTCTTGTTAAATATGCAGATGCCACCTGGCCATGTTTTTTTTTTTTTTTTTTTTTTTTTTTTGGGAATTTTCTATTTTTTGAAATGGACATTTGCACTTTTCCAAATGCCCCAAAAGTATTCTGCTTGGTGCACAAACTCTGTGAGTGCCACCTTCATGACGGTAATCAGTCATAATAATGAAGAAAAAAGAAAAAACAAACTGGAGTTGATTTGCCACTGGAGTTGATTTGAAGGCCATTTCTTTTTGTATCCGTCCAAGTAAGCACAGCACACAAAAGAGGGCGCTCAAGCTCCTTGGACTGAAGCTGGCTGGACTTTTCTCCATTTTTCCACTCCTCATTTACAGCGTATTTTCTGAATTTACAGAATAAACCCAACACTGGCCTAACACATAAAAGGACAATAATAAATGTTCCCATGGATGAGACGATGAGCCCATTCTGGCTATCGGACCGCTTTTGTCCGATACGAACGCTCGGGGTCTTTCCAGATGCCGGCTGGCTGTAAGATAAGATTGGAAGATAAGATGACAAAGTGGCTTTGCAATTGTTTCCACATATTGCATCTGTTTTTGTCAGTAGAAACACATGGTTGTCATAGAGACTTTGCCTGGAATATGTCTACATTTTTCCCTCCAAAGTCTCCATGACAACTTGGGGTGGTACTAAGAGTTGGACTGCATGGGAGTTGTACTGGGAGCTGTTGCAAGGAACAGACAGTCTCCCCGTCACCAATCCTTGCATATAATCTGTCTTCAATCCGTGTCACGGTTAAATGTCATAGGGACCTTCAATCCATATTACAATCATCAGCGTCACCACCATCATAGGTGTCACTAAGTGTCACTGTTTGGCTGCAGATTTGTCATGTAGCCAATAGGGAATATGTATGTCCTTTCAAATGCACTTGTTATCATTTTACGCAACTTCACAGCTTTTCATCTCATTGCCTCTAGGTTGACAAAAAGAAGAAGTGCAACTTCCCTTTCCTCCTTCTGTTGGGTCTGAAGTTACAGATCCCCATACTTACCAACCGTGCACAAAGGAAAAAGGAGGCACGAGACTGTGTTTAATTTTAAAGCAACCGCGCGGCTGGGGAAGGTTGGAGGCGCGAGTCCATGATGGACACGCGCTCGGCTCTGCGGACCTTCTCCTCCTCTCAAGTCCCAAGTCGCGCTTTTATTAAGTTTCAGCAATGATGTCATGGAAACGCTACAACAGTCACTGAGACATGTTAAAGACATCATTATGATTATTGACAGGTTGTTCTTTGTTATAGGGAATTTGGATGTCACCAATCCTTGCATATAATCTCTCAATCCGTGTCACGGTTAAATGTCATAGGGACCTTCAATCAATATTGCAATCATCAGTGTCACCACCATCATAGGTGTCACTAAGTGTCACTGCGGATTTGTCATAGAGCCAATATGGAAATATGTATGTCCTTTGAAATGCACTTTAATGTTTTACGCAACTTCACAGCTTTTCATCTCATTGCCTCTACGTTGACAAAAAGAAGAAGTGCAACTTCCCTTTCCTCCTTCCCTCCCTCTCCGTCGTCGTCGTCGCCGCCGCCGTGGTGGAAATCAAAAGAGAAAGAAATTCCAAAAGTCATGGCGCGCGTCATGAGAGCCGCGGCCGGACCGCTGATTTTGCTGCTGCTTACGCTTTCTCCAGGTCAGTTCTTTTGGCGCTTTGGGGGGGGGGGGGGGGGGGGGGAATGGTCAGAAGACGCTGGCGTCATTTGGCCCCAATCGCTCTCTAACTTAGTGTTCAAAGGCTTTCTTTTTATCACATTGAAAAATGGAATGGTGGCTGATGCTTGCTTTGAGTGGATGGAGAAAGCCTTTCACCAAGCGTCCACCAAACACATTGAGAGATGGCGGCTCCCTCCCAAACAGTACACCGTTGGTTCACCGTTGGTTCACCGTTGGTTCACCATTGGTTCACCATTGGTTGACCTGCGTCTATTTGTCATATATGGTGTGTGGTGCCACAGAAAAATGGCTGAAAGTTTTGATGGTTGTATTGCAGGTGGCAGCCAGCCCTGTGACGCCACCAAAGAAGAGGCTCGCTGTTATGGACCACTGGGTGGAGAAATTCAAATCCAATTGGTCACCAGCCTCCAAATGGCCTTTACCTGGAAGCGCGGACGATACATTTATATAAGCAATAGGAACGGTGGTGTCATTGGCGATATTACTGTTCCGAGAGTAAGCTTTAGCCCCGACCACGGGACGGCAAAGATAGTCCAGCTGGAGAAGAGCGATGCCGGCAACTACAATCTTCTTTTCTACAACCAGATGGGAAAGCTACAGGGAAACAGGTCAACGCAGCTCCTCATTCAAGGTCAATTCATCTCTTTGGTTTTTTGCCTTGATCTGCATCACTATATACACCTCTGCAAGACTCAAATGCTGCTTGCTTTTCTTTCAAGCCCTCTATATTTTGCTGACACTACACATATATATATATATATATATATATATATATATATATATATATATATATATATATATATATATATATATATATATATATATATATATATATATATATATATATATATATATATATATATATATATATATATATATATATATATATATATATATATATATATATATATATATATATATATATATATATATATATATATATATATATATATATATATATATAGCCGCGCAGATACTTGGCATTGACACAAAGGGTGTCCACCACGGGGTGTTTCCCTCCCTTCCTCCCTCCCTCCCTCCCACAGCTCCCATCACCGCCGTCCAGCTGATCTCCCAATGCCTGGACGGAGGAGGGCAGTCGGTGTGGTGCACCTCCGACGGGGACCATCTCCAATACGGCTGGCGCTTAAACCAGCGAGACTTGCCGGCGGCGGCGTACCGGCTTCCCGGCGGCAAGGTCACTCTGGAGCCGGGCGTGTCGGGACGACTGCTTTGCTCCGTGGCCAACGAGCTGAGCCGACAACACCGGGAAGTGGACATAGTACCTTGCGGTGAGTACCCGGCGAGGGACGGACGGTGGACCACAGCCCGCTCTTTTTCTTTTCCTTTCTTTCCAGTCTTTGTTAACTGCAGCTCCAACGGGACGCTCCTATCCGGCTGGATGTCCCAAGCCGACGGAGCCCCGTGCCGGGGAGCCGTCGGGGAAGGCCGCCGTCGCCCGTCGGACCACTCTTTGCCCCTCGTGTTGGGCGGCGTTCTCTCGGCGCTCGTCATGCTCCTGGCCGTGGCGTTGGCGGTGACCTACCTGCGCAAGAAAAAGGCCGGCGGCGGCGGCGGCGGCGGCGGGAGCGACGGTATGGATGGATTAAAGTGGTCCCGCTCTTGCCCCCCCCCTCCCCTCTCAGTGGTGGGCGTTTTGATCGATTCTGCCGTTTCCGTACCCCGTGGCAGATGAAGGGGAATTGACGTACGCCGACATCAGGGTGCACCGGCAGCCCGGGCCTTCCGTAAGAGTCAACCGAGATTTGGAAGTGACGTACGGCCAGGTGAAGATTTCCCAGCAAGACTGGCCGGGTGGACATCAAATAGGCGCTTTGTAGCCAAATCCGTAGAAAAAGATGATTAAAAAAAAAAAAAAGGTTTTTTTTTTTTTGGTCCAAACTTTCAAACGGACATGGCATTTTTGGCAATGGGCCTCCTGATCTCTTCATGGAGGAATAGTTATTGAATGTACTTTAGATGAGATGAAGAAAAAAGCTGAACTATTTTCTTTGGAGTGCAATTCAAGTTGATTTGTCTCACGTAGTACGACTGCAAGCTTTAGCGCTAGTTCCCCCTTTTTTTTTGTTTTGTTTTTCTAGCTCATGTGACCACCAGTTGCACAAGCCTTCCATTTTTCAAAGACTGGATTGGAAAGAAAAATCCAAGAATCCAAATGATGAAGTTGGAGGAGGCCTATCTGTTCTGGCTGTGGGCGTGGCCTAACCTTTGATCACGATGGCATGACAGACTGGACTTTTTGGCTCTGTATCGCTCTTTGCATAACGACCCGCCATAAAGACTTACGCAATGTGTTTGTGGGAATTAGAATAAGGCCTGTGGCAAATCTTCAAGTGGAAAACAAGGGAGCAAAAATGCTCTTTTGCCTTTGACTTTTCAACTGGATTGATCAGGTTGGAGGTGAAAGGTCAAGCACCCGGGTCGAGCGTTTAGCGCCACGGCGGCCAAGGCCACCAATCCCGGCCCCATCCGACATGTTTATGATCCGTCACGGTTGTCCTCAAACACCCACCCGAGATTATTTTTAAGCCAACGTTGTGCGTTGAACCTTTGACTGACATAATGGCTGGGCCCAGCAAATCATTGATCGGGCCACGGCGGCGGCGTCGTCGTCGTAAAACGCCTTGGACTAGAGTTGGCCCCTTTTATCTGGCTCTCTGGCTATTTTCTATTAAGTCCACTGGTTTTGGCCCTCGTATTGGAAGAGCCCTAACTTTTTGTTTGGTCTTTTTTCCATGTTTCATCTGTATTTGCATTTGAGCCCCCCGAGGGGGTCGATGAAATGAATGGAAGCTGCCATTGTGACACGTTCATGTGACCAGATTCGGCACGGCGAAAGATATCAAATCATAAAAGACGCTTCTCCCAGAAGCCGTAAACTTTGCTAACGGGAAATGTCGTCCCACGTCCAAAAAAAAAAAACTCATTTGTCAACGGCACCACCGACTATCACCACCGACCATGCAGGTGCCGCAAAAGAGGGTCAGTCTGCCATGATAAGTTTATTCAATGATACTTGACTCACTTTTAAGATCATTCAGGAAAGGGCCGTATTCAACTGACAAATGGCATTTTTTTTTTTTTTTTTATTATTAGGAAAAGCCAAAGGCTTCAACACGTCAAGGGCAATTTTGCAAAAGTCTTATTACAAGGAAAAGCATTCCAATGTGAAACTTTTGACTTCCTCTTTTCAACCGAAAGATGAGAAGAAGGTCTGAAGAGAAGTCAGTACTTGTGCTACAGACCCAAAGATAGAAAAAAAGAAAAAACAACCAGAAAAGCAACAACTTTGTTTTGTTTTTTTACAGAACATAGTTTGTGCGTGCGTGCGTGATTAGGCGGGCGATAAAGGCCGAGTCACAAGCTGTTGAGCAATTTTCAGCGGGGTTAAGCGCTAATGAATAAAAAAAAAATGGGCCTTTTCTTCCTTCCTTCCTTCCTTCCAAAAGAGCGCGATGAAGAGGGGAAAGTCTTTGTACAACAATAGTATTTAAAAAGCTATTATATACACACCAGCACAATTTTCAAGTTTGTTTTCTTCCCGTGGACGGCTTCCAATTGAAGGAAGGTTTCCAAGTCAAAAAGTTTGTGGGCTCCCGTGAGCGCGGCTCGGGCAATTTCGGCCCGTGGTTGCCTTCATTTTGTTGGCCGCGAACACACCTTCCGAGCCGCCGTCACACCAAATCCATCTTGTATTCGTCCGACATGGCGCCGGATAGAATATGGCCGCCCGGGCTGCCGGCGTTGCGGCTGTCGGCCGATCCGGAGGAGGCGGCGGCGGCGGCGGCGACCACGCCCACCGGTGGGGTGGAGCTGGACGTGGAGGGCTGCTGGGAATCTTGCAGCTTTTTCTTGTTCAGTTTCCTCTCTTTAGCGCGCCGGTTCTGAAACCAAATCTTCACCTGGCCAAGAGGGGGAGAGAGAGAGAGAGAGAGAGAGAGAGAGAGAGAGAGAGAGAGAGAGAGAGAGAGAGAGAGAGAGCAAAGATTACACTGGGGGACTGGCAAAGTCAATTTCTTAGAGAGCAAAGATTACACTGGGGGACTGGCAAAGTCAATTTCTTAGCGGTGGAGTACCGTCGGTGACAACCTTGCCAAACACATCAACCCATCAAGTGATGGACACTTCAAATGTACGCTCCAATCGGGAGCCCACGTGTGATCTGCTGCAAGCCGTGACAATGTTTTTAGATGGCTTCTACAAGTCGTTGAGTGAGGCCCAATTGGCTTGTTTTTTGAAATTTTCTTTTGCTAAAGCGGCCATCTTGAAGGCCAGGACGACTTTGCGCTGGAAGCCTCGGGCCTCACCTGTCTTTCGGAGAGGCTGAGCGCCGAGGACAGCTCGGATTTGCGCCTCATGGTGATGTAGCGGTTGAATTGAAACTCGTTTTCCAGCTCCTGCCGCTGGTGGTCCGTGTAGACCACCCTGTATTTTTCCTTTGTCCGCGTCTTTCCCGCTGCGACGGAGAAAAGAAATCATACAATTATTGCAGGGAATTCCAATTGTTTTTGGAGCCTCTGACACTCCAAATCCAAATCGTGCATGCTAGGCTAACTGTATGCTAACTCGTTCCGTCGTCTCGGTTCTCTGGCCGTGGCCCGCCATCGGCCGTCCACCCATCCGGCGTGTCCGGCACCCCCCGCCACCCAGAAAATGAATGAATGTCGAATAAAAGCGCTTTTACAAATACTTTGTACGGGAAAGGTCACCAAAACAGGAGTGATAGGGGCCAAGTTTATGAATAACCATGGGGCAGAAAAACAAAACAAAAAACACACACACACAGGCGTCACTTTAGACATTTGTCTGGTGCCACGTTCAAGTTCAGGCGCCACTTGCAGACCCTTTGCTTCTATTAATCAAAAGGAAGTAAATCTAACGTCAAGACTCTCCCGCGGCGGGCGGGCTGCTTTTCTTATCGCGCTGACTTTTTGTTGACGCAGGGGGCAGGCGGGCGGCTATTCATTGACACACATTGGCAGGACGGGGCGAGTCGGCCATCCACCGGGAAATCTCCGCCGTGGGGGGACCGCATCCATTTTCGGTCCGGGTCCCGGGGGAGGGCCGGGGGACCCCCCCAAAGGAGTGGAGACTCCGAGCCCCGCCTGCTTCGTTAGCTCGCCGTCGACGTCCCGCGCAAGCTTGCGGAAGGGAGAGGCCAAAAGCTTGATGGATGTGTGTGTGTGTGTGCACTCGTGTGTGTGTGTGTGTGTGTGTGTGTGTGTGTGTGTGTGTGTGTGTGTGTGTGTGTGTGTGCGCGCGCGGAGTCACTCTGACTTAACTCTGCCATTAGCTTGTCATGTCGTCAAATAATGTCCCGGCCTCAAGCTTGGAGTAAATCAGCAAATTTAGCCAAAGTAAATCATGGAGATGCTAAGCTAGTATTTTTGTGGCCTTTTTTTCTTTTTGTTTTTTACTGACATCATGCCCTACGCTACAGTCGTCCCCATCCTATTCTATATTGACCACAGGTGTACGTCCATAGACGTCCCGTCCATCGGAAGTGGTTGACACGGAATGAAGATTGTTTTATTCTCTTCTCCCCAGCCCTCCCAGTTCAAATCAATGAGTCAAATGCTGTCAAAGAAAACTGAGTTGCTATTTCTCAAAAATTGGAAGCCATGGAGACAAACAGTTTGGGATTCTACCGCTGCTAAAATGACAACAAAAACTAAAAAAAAAGCCTTACGTTTTCTGACAAGAAAATAACAAGATACGTGTTGCAGATATATTATTTGTGACCATTTGACATACTTTTTTGTTGGTTTTGGACATTCTTAATTGGAGCCATTTTCCAACGGCAATGATTCGAAAACCCTTTTTTTTTTTTTTTTTTGCTATTGTTTTTGCCCGGACATAACGCTAAGACTTGAGATTAAATTCAAAATGGTGGAAAGCCAGCGTTGCCTTTTTTTGGAAAAGACTCGCAATAAGAAAGAGAAACGTTCCGACCACCCACGATTCTAACCTGACGGCGCGGTCGGCTTGGCGGGCTCTTGGGCTCTCCTCCGGGAACCGAAGGGGTCCTGACCCGGAAACAGATTGTAGGGGACGAGGCCCTCTCCACCGGGGACGCCGTGCGCTCCGGACACGCCGCCGGACACGCCGCCGGGCACGCCGCCGGGGTCCACCGGGCCAAAGTTTCCGACCCCCGGGCCGGAGCCCGGGAAGCCGAAAGAATAGTCCTCGCGGTAAACGGGGTTCCAGGCGCTGGCGGACGGGTCGGCCAGTCCCGCCATGTGATGGTAGGGCGCAAAGTCGTACGGGGGCGCCATGTATTGGCTGTTGATGGGCAGCGTCTGAGGGGCCAACCTGCTCGGCTGGGGGTACATGCTGGCGACCGTCTATCGGGTGAGCCGCTCAAAGTTCCCGGAGCATGGTCGCTCTTTATTCCGCCAACGTTTTGGCCTCGCCGAGTCCACGCGGCAGGCAGGCGAGAAGGCAGGCAGGCAGGGAGGCAGGCAGGCAGGCAGGCAGTCAGTCAGGCAGGCTGGCTGGCCGGCTGGCTACCTGAGCAGCAAGTACACACCTTTGTGGATTTACAGCCAGGGAGGTCGAAAGTACCGCGGTGACGTCACGCCTTACCTGAGACTCACCTGGCTTGTGCTCGTAAACGGCGCCGGTGGGAGCGCACGGACCTTATCTCGGCAGGAGCACCTGCCGCTTATTTTGAACCGCTGTTTTGGTGTCTGTCCTTTAAAGTGGCCGAGGACGGCAATCCGTTCGGAATTGGCCAGAGCTGAGTGAGCGACCAGACGCCGCTGAGCGCCGCTCCAGAGGTCGACGCCAGCTAGGACCACCAGAGAAGCCACACTGGTGCCTTCGGAGGCCAAACGCCGATGACTAGAGAGCAATAAAAGTCGATGATTTCTATGGAGTGTGCTGAGAGCCAATCCGCAAAGAGAGGGCATAGATTGGATGTGGAGAAGGTCCACACACCCCTGTTCAAATGCCATCTTAATGTGATAAGAAAATCCCAAGGTGATATCAATCGGGAAGTTACAAATACGACTTGCTGTGGCAACTAAGAGCAGAAAGAATCACCGTGTTTTACAGACAATAAAAGTAGACTCCCCCCCGCCCCCATCACAAACCAAGAATAAACTTATGTTAAAGTAAAAATAGTAAAACATCAGCAGATTTTATGACATTGATACAGCAGTCTTGTAAAGCGTGGAAAAAGTGTGATTTGCTGCCGAGGCGGAGCAAGTCATTCCAATTTGATTTGAGTTGAAGTGGGCAAAAGTGAAAGTAAAATGACAGCAGCCCCCCCCCCCCCCTGTGCTATATAGTTCTGGTGGCTGATAGTCACTTTTATTGTGCCTATAGTTAAAGTGTCGTGATCATAAACTGGAGTTTGTATGCATAATATAACCACTTTGACCTACACATCCGATCTAACCCCGAGTAATTAAACACGGCTACTGTTCAGGGGGCAGCATAAGTAAAATCTATTCACTTAACCTAAATGGGAATAAAATGGAGATTCTTTCCATGAAAAACTTTGTTGCCAAATACACATTACTGAGGCTAATGATAATAGTAAAAGCCAAAAGGAATACAGTAGGCGAATCTTTAAAATCCAGACGGTAGGGGGCAGCGAAATGCATTTTTTTTTATCCTGCTTAAATCATCAAGGCCTTTTTTGTTCTTTCTTTCTTTTTTTTTCCTTAATCACAGCGATCCCTTTAAGGTGCGCGCGCGCCCCATTAAACATTTGCCGCGTAAAAATAGAATTCAACCTGAATTGTGAAACGGTAATTACGGATCAGAAGATCACAAACACTGTTTAGCCAATGATATGAAGCCTTTCACGTCACGTGTGTCACCCTAAATTTTCACGACATTGATTGGGTGCTTTCCTTGGGCCTTATGCGCAGGTGCCTTTGCTTCGCCGATTAGCGTAAAGCTAACGGTAAGCCTTTACCACGGCGAAACGAGACAAAATAAAAGAGTAATGCGGTTCTTTTAAGATGGAAAGGCGTCGGGAATGAGCAAATAGAAGAACAAGCGTTGAAACTGGGGGACATATTTTGTTTTTCGAGTGAGAAAGGTAAAAATATGGAGCGAAGCTAAAGTTGTGAGCGAGTTAGTTTACGCATGGAAAAATATAGACTGGATGGAAGTCAAAACTACCTCAAGGACAGACTAGAAAAATAAGGTGAGTCACATTTTTGCTATTTCTAGTGCCATTTAGGAAGATATTTTATGTATGGATATTGTTGGCGTTTGGTTTTTTTTTTTGCGACCGAGTACTCACAAACGCCACATTCTCTCTTCTTTTTTTGTGTCTAGGAGGATATTTTGCATAAAGACGCGGAAAACAGAAATGAGAACCCAGGTCAGTTTTCAGTATATTGTTTATTTGCTAGAGAAAAGAAAGCCTCGAGTTCTGAAAGCAGTTTTTAAACTATCCCGTAGTTTTGAATATATTACTGGAAGGTTTGTTGCAGTACCTATTTGGACCGCTAGAGTGAAGAGCGAGTAGACTTTCAAGACGAGCGTGGAGTGTGTAACAAATACATAAACCAATACTTTGTATGTATATAAATCATGTGTACTTAGTAAGCGTTTATTCCATGTGGACGGTGTGGTTGGCACACTTGCAATCCTTAAGACACATATTGGCATCGCTCGCTAGAGCAAAATTCACGTAGCATAAACGGCGTCATCGAAGACATCTTGACATCACACCGCTGTTAAATAAACACACCGTGCTAAAAATATACGAATGTACTTGAGCACGACAGCTGCCTCTCTACACTCTTTGAGCACTTCAGTTTTCTTATTCAAGTACTACTTTTTGCTGGTCAAATAAACCTAATGCTTAAATGTCTATAAAATTCAATATTTATCTGAGCCCTCGTATACTCTTTCTGTTCATCAAATAAAATTCAATGTTTATCTGAGGCCTCGTACACTCTCTTATTTCTGTTTATCAAATACACACTTAAATACGACCCTCACGTTTCATTTGATATATTTTTTTTCAAAAGATTTCATTTTGACCCAATAAAAGAGTCCACATGTGCCAACATATAAACACCAATGTAAATGTGTACACATAAATGGCACTTGCTCAGACCGGATGCAATGACACTTTACCGACGCCAGGAGGTGACAAATCCCGCTCTGCGAACTCTGCGGAGCCAGGGCATCTAGGCCACTATGTTGAAGTGGAAATGGGGCCTAATAGTCTAGACAACTATAGTGATATAATTGAAAACAAATTTTTGGAGCAGGGCTCTCGTGTGCCCCCAAATTTAATGGTGCCTACATTGCCCACCCACAGCATGACACGAGCTTTAGCAGCGACGTAGTAAAAAGGGTCCTCCGATCCGACTCTTGTGTTTCAAGGCCGCTTGTGGTGCACGGGAGGGGAACTCGTGAGTGCTTGCTGTTTTCCTTTGACAACATTCAAGAGCTTCCATGTGTTGGAGAGCAGCTGGAATTTGACAAGAAACATCCGGCGCAATCCTCCACGTCACCTTTGCCTCCGCCGTCCGTCCGTCCGTCCGTGCAGCGAAGGAAGGAAGGCCGGCCGGCCGACATTAAACACTTAACGGCCATTACGGGGCACGGCCTCCCATCTTAATGTACGTATGGCTTTTATTGATTTTGTTCCCGCTCTTTGGTATTGGTCCAATTTCTATGAATAAACTGTATATTAAATATTGCGCTGATGATGTAGCATTTTGTAAGACCTGTGCCACAATTTGGCCCTTTTTGGAAGATGGTGCCGTTTTGAAATTGGAAGGGTCTCTTTTTCCTTTGAAAGGGAGACGTGCATGTTTGTTTCCCAAGCAGGCCACCACAAACTCTGCCAAGCCCTTTTCTCCCCCCTTGTGGACCTCTTTCTTTCACCCTCTCCCCCCCCCCCCCTCTCCCCTTGCCATTGTGTTTGTTGTTTTATGGAGGGCTTGATGCGGTCCAGATTGTTATTGCCAACTGAGACTGTCTCACTTGTTCTCTGGCTTCTCGTCATGGCAAACAAAGGCTTAGCAATCCGCTCCCTCTCTCAATTGGCTTCTTTTACTTTTTATAAAAAAGTTCCCTCTCCGGCTTTGAGCCCCTCTCGTACTCCCCCCGTGGCAGCGACCTCCCTCCCGGTCCTCCCCCGCCTCTTCTAGCTCCAGCAGGACCAGACCACTGACAGTCTCCCCTCTCGTGTGAACGTGTCTAGGAAAAAGGTTGTGTGTGTGTGTGTGTGAGAGACTACCTCCATTGAGAACATTTTTTTTTGACAGGAGAGAGGAACCCCCTCCCCAAAGCCCATCCCTCTGTTTTGCTGTGGTTTGAGAATCCAAACAGCCCGATTCAGAGGCATCCATCCTCCGGCAGACTCCCAGGACAGCGGGGATTAACCTCCGAGCCCCCCGGGGTGGGAACATCTGAGACGTGTCCACCTCTGAAGCGGCGCCCTCGTTGAAGAAGACTTGCTGGAAGCCTCTGCTCTCATTTCAAGGGGAGGAGAAGCGGGAGAGCACATCTGGAGACACAAGACATCACGGACAAGCAGAGATCTTTGCAAGGTGAGCACTGTCATGCTTGTTTCAAAGTTGTAACATGTCTTTGACTGTAAGTGACTGGCGTGTTCATTTGCGACCTGCCCATGCGCACTTTGCAAGTTGTCCCCGGGCCTGCCTGCGTGGGTTTTTTGCGGGTTCTGCGCTATCCTCTCCCATCCAGAAATACATGTCATGGGGGCTAAGTTAAGTTGTCACTCTAAGTGGTTTTCTTTGGACAAACTGGAGTCAAACTCTTTTGGCGGTGGCTTGCCAGCTAGTGAGGAGGGTGGTCGCTATTTGCTGCACACGTATTTGTGAACGAGTCTTACGAGGCAACCTGTTCAAACGTCGGCGCGCCGTCTCTTTGCACAGAGGTCCCCGTTTGGCGGCCATCCTTTTGAAAGGGTGTTTGTCTTGTGCTTTCTCCAGGCGTCCTTTGCCTTTTGTCACTTTTGTGTCTGTCCTCCCAAGCGCTTGTTTGCGCAAACACTCCTGGCTGGGCCCCGGCCGACCCGCGATCCTCCGGGTTTTCCGGACCGCGGCCTTTCCCCAATAATGAGCCGTCCGGACGGAAGCCGATAGAAACAGACGCCAATGAGAGAGAGCTAAGTTGCCATTTTAGGGAACATCTAGCCTGCGTTTATCTGCGAGGAAGACTTGTAAATTGGAGCCCTCTGATGTGCCGGGACGCACGTGCTTGCCAAAACACAGATGTTTTGCACCTGAGAAGAGCAAGGCGTCAGTTTTGCGTATGGCCGGGGAGCCTTTTTCGCCCCTTCTTCCGTTATTTTTTGTAGTAGCCTATACAAAAGTGAGGATTCATCCTGCTGGCATGCGCCTGTCTCCCCCTTCTCGCCACTTTGGAATTTCCTTTGGATGATGCGTGCCTGGTGAATGCAGACGGCTCTTGGGATAGTTTGACTCCTGGCATTTTCTAGTGGCTTTTGGAACGTGACATTCATGTCATACCACTTTTACAATGGACGGTCATTTGGATTGGTACTATTCTGCAATGAATCGGATTATGGTCGTTCAGTGTCAAAAAAAAAAAGTTTTCCTTTTGCTCAAGACATGGGAAGGCCACGTGCAAGGCGGTGCTTCCGATTCAACCGAGCGGGTCGGGCGCGGTCTGATCCGTGGTCATCGGCTGTTTCCCGGCCCTCGCCGCTCGCCACATGCTATGTGGAAATATGCTTCACATTCCCTCGGTGTATACCAGTGGGCTGATTGGACTCCGTCGTGCACACGCGCCATCCAACACGGCCGAGCTCCCTTCCCGTTGTTAGTTGGACGCTACTTCCATTCTCCAAGTCAAATGGAATACTACATTGTTGATTGGGGCGAAAGTGCAGATTGTTGTCAACGAACCGGAGCAATTTGAATGAATAATAGAAATAAAAAAAAGTGGAGAATAACGGCTTTCCCTGTCTTTGCCAGGATTCCATAGACGTGTCCGTGGCAACTGTCAATCACACGGCCACGCCGTCCCGAAGGGAGAAGACGGCGCTACAAAGAGTTGCTCAAATCCCACCAGCACAGGTACCTCGCAGCTTTAGCACTTACTCGTGCCCGTGTTTTCCAACAGATGTTATGTAGCAAACTATTCCAATGACCTCACAGTATTCTTGAACATGATTGACCAACACAGTCATCGCAGTGTTTTTAATCAAATACGGCGATAGGCGGCGAGTCAGTCAGTCAGTCCGTCCGTTCTTGGCTTATTCATTATTAATCACTACTTTTAAAGAGAACGTGGCCTTGATTAGTCACCGCTTCTTTAATGGCGCACTTAGAGACTTGTTTGGAAGCTATCTGGCTTGAGGAGCTCAAAGTGTTACGTCCCAGCGGCGCATTTGGCCCGGGCTTTTGGACAAAAACACACTGGATACGGGACGCAAATGAATGCCACTGGTCTTGCTCCAGTAATCTCGACTGAAAGTTTTCCAGTTTTAAGAGGTAGAATTGAACACCCTGGGTGGCACGTGGGAAGAAGTGGTTAGTACATCCGCCCAAAGGAGGTTCCCACCTTCTTGTGTGGGGTCGCCATGTGTGTGTGTGTGTGTGTGTGTGTGTGTTTTTTTAAAATGCAGAAACTTTGCTTTTTTTCTCCCCCTCGCACGTCGTGAAAACATGCATGTTGGCAAGACTATCGGCGACCATTCTTGCCACCAGCTCCAGTTCACCTACGGCCTCGTTGAACTTAAGCATTATCGTTGATTTATTTTTTTCTACTTTGAATGGCCCTATAGAGTTTTAATGTATTCCATTAAACGGATGGCTGATGCATTTTTAAAATCACATTAAGGCCATTTTTAAAACACGGTCAATTAAAATGAATCTGAGCCAATAAAAAAATGGATACATAATTCAAGGTGCTATGGAAACCTCACAATAAATAACTTTTGAAGAACACAAATCCACCCAAAAAGGTGACGGAAAAGTCTGCGTAATGAAAATAATTCCTAATTGGCAATCTTTTTATTCTCCACTGCTAGCATGCTATTCATAGCCTTTCTATTCTATTGGAATATTTTCTGATTATTTTTGAATATAACTATGATATGATAAAAGACTGCGAAATGTTTTTGTACATGTTCACCATGACTTGGGAATTTTAATATATTTAGTTACATTTCTTTTAATTGCGCTGGTATGTGTGTGTGTGTGTTTCTTGTGAACCAGCAGAAACGAGAAAAAATATCCGGTTGTTACTTTTTCATGATCAAAATATGATGTAGATGTCTCCACATTGGTTTAAGCAAGCCCATCGGTGTTAGTTGTTTTGGGGTCCATATGTCAAGACTGTTGACTTGGACTGATTCCGTTTTAGCCAAAAGTGCAGGAAAAAAGTGCAAAACCGTGACTCGTCCCTGCCATTCTCTACAAGATGGTCCTGTATAAGGAAAAGAGTGGGATCTAGACACTTGGTTTGAATTGTACACAGCTGTTTTGGCTTTTGGAGGGGTGTGTAAGAGCCCAGGGACTTTCTAGTGTGTGTCTCTGGGTGTGTGTGTGTGTGTGTGTGTTTTGACTTCCTCCCCTCCTTATGAGGCAGACTGAGAAGCTTGAACCCATCAGTGTCCAAAAAAAGGGAAGGTGGGATGATTGCAACAATATTTAATATCCATCTATCCCCATGTGAGCTGAAATAGTTGGAGTGGTGGGTGGGACTGACTTTGTCACGCATGCTGAAAAGAGGCCCAAGTGTTGACAAAGAAAAGGAGTTATGGCTCAAGTCCAACTAGAACACGAACATGGTTCCGGTCGCAACACGTGTTTCACTTTGAATGCCTTCCCCCTGGAGTTGAGAAACAAATCCGTTAAAAGGGATTTCAAACGCCAGCCAAGTCCTAACCTGTCATTGTTGCGCTTAGCGTCGGCGTCGTGTCGCGAGCGTCGCCACTACAAACGGCCTATACTGCGCCATTTGATGGCGGAAACCGCAAAAACGACACTTTCAAGAACGTGTGCTACGTGTGCTGTGTGTGTGTGTGTGTGTGTGTGTGGGTGGGTGGGACCGCTAGCTGCCTGTACGAGTTGTGTTTTTCGTGGACTAGTTTTTATGTTTATCAGAAAATTGGGAACAACATTATACCTTTTTTAAAATCGTTGTAAAATCGAGACTAACAGGCCAAATAATCACCTTCTATAGTTTCAAAAAGACGAGATAACTAACTGTTGGCGGTCAGATTATGAATGAAAAAGACGGATAGGAGTGGAAGTTGCCGGCCCGAGAAAAATGTGATGCAAAAGTCCGACTTTTTAGTGCCAAAAATACGGTGGTACAGTGGTACCCAAAAAGAGGGCTTAAATGTGGGAGGTGGCTTTGTTCACTTCAAACTTAAGAGTTGACTTGGCGGTAGGAGCAGAGGTTGGCCCTCAGTGGGGATTTGGCCGGCTGATAAAAATGAACGTTTGTTTGGACACGGACGCACGGGGTCATCATTTTCCCACGCCGCCAGTCCGCCGGCGTCAACTTATAGGCCTGGAGTGGCTCGTGGTGATTGCATTCTTCAAAAAATCATTTGACCTTCTGTTGGGCCCATTTGCTTTCACCATCCCAACTTCAAAAAATCGACGTGTTTGCCTGTTGTTTTTCTTTCCAGTATTTCTGCGCCCGCCCCGCCGGCCCCGGCCCCGGCCCCGGCCCGGCCCCGGCCCGGCCCGTCCTCCCACTTTGTTCGCCGTAACTTTCTAGTTGGGGATTTGGTCAGTCTGATTCACCCCCGTCCTAAATCCAGGAGACATTCCCGCACAGGAAGTGAGACTCCTCCAGCTGTGTCTTACAAGGCTTTTTTTTTTTCCTTCTTTTTTTCCCCTTTTCTCGGAATAAATCAACCGCGGGTTTTACGAGCGCGTGTTAGTGTTAGAGTCCATTAATGAAGGTGTACTTCATCAGCTAGCCATTCGATGTCAAGTCAAATGTATCCTCCTATTTTAAAAGTGCAATACATCACCCCCCCGGCGCTTCTAAGTAATGTGACATAAATCTCGCCCCCACACAAATGTAGCTCTTCTTTTATTTTGTTAAATTTGAGGGGGGGGAAAAAACAAATCTTGTAATAAATTGCATTTTGAATGTATAGACTGAAGCAAAAATTTGACAGTGGGATTTATTTTTTATTTTTTTACTGCCCCACTCTTGACTGGATGTGGTGACACTTTAGTGACACGCGTGCCCCCAAAGAAGATGGCACCCTAAGGCGGTCACCCAAATTGCCCATGGCGAAAAGTGACCCTGCGCTGGAGCAAAGATAGGCACGGCAAAGCGCTTCCCACCTCTCCCTCGTTGGGCTTTTGCTTATCACTGCCAGATGTTTGAGAGAATTGTGCAGTTATGGCGTGTGGAGATGAGCGCGGAGGCGGCCTTACAAGTCGCCCGGGACCCTGGGGGGGGGGGACGGCGTTTCGGCATCCTCCCACCCCGACGGGTGACACTTAAAGTGGAGCGCCTGTTGTTTGTTTTGTTTGTCAGCGGGAAGGGTCACCCTGTCACTGGATTCCCAGCATCTGGGAGAAAAGTCACGCCAGGCAGGCCAGATAACACTACATCCGTCATGAGCGCGAGCAGAGTTCTCTGTTCACGTCAGTTTTCCATGGCAAAAAATTGCGTTTATCTTGGCCTTAAGTTGGCCACCCTTGATGAGATTGGAAAAGTAGATGCTTGCGCTTACCTTTTATTCCATCAAGAGCTCAACTCAACTCCTTTTTTTATTGTTGTAAAAATGAATAAGCTGCTGCCGACAGTGTAGTGTACTTTGCTTGCTTTTCTATTTGTTAGCCACACTTTGCTCCTCTAGTGGTACCGGGAATTGAACAGGACGGGAAATGGAATAACTCAAAAGATTTCTTCCCAGTGCTATTTTTTGTTGTAGCAGAGAACATGACAATTCATTGCTTAAATGACGACGTTGATGACTTAATAAAACTTGCCAATTTTTCCCCAGCTGATTCCAGTCTGCGCTCAGGGTCCAGCTCATATGTCATTGCAATTATATCCAGTTTCAAACATGAAATAGTTTCCAAAAAGACATTTTTCTCGTCCCTTAGAAAGTATCTGTGGAGCTTGTTGAACTCAAATGCGCCCATCACCCAGAGATTTGTCCCCACTCTCCACTCGCCATTCGGGTGCCCGAGTGGACGCTCTCTCTCTCTCTCTCTCTCTTTCTCTCCCCCCTTTTTTTTCCCCCCGTCCCAAAGGGGGGTGACGACGACCCCTCCACTTGGTCATCATGGCCAGAGGGGTCCCAAGTGTATCCGCGGTCATGGGAAAGTTCTGCGGGAATACTGTGGGAACGTCACACCCGCACACACCGCTCACAAACAAGGGGGGGGGAAAGTGTTATTTCTGTGTGTGTGTGTATACGTGTTCCTGTGGTTGTGTAAAACAACACACCATCTATACTTCATAAATCACAGTGTAAGATGGATTTTTTTACTTGAATTTTTTTAACAAAAAACAAGATTATACATGTTAAAGTACAATAGGGAATAACAGACAAAATAGCCACTTGCTAATGTGACATAACACTACGATAGCTGTTGGTGGTCAGACTGGAAAAAAAAAAGTACATCTATGAGTCGCACTTGAGAAGCAGTCTCTGGACCAGGCAAAATAGGGGCAAAAAAAGAGCGACTTATAGTCCAGAAAACTCGCTAAGCATTCCCCATTCGCTGAAACAAAAAAAGTAGGAGTAGTGTTTGTTAGTCTTCCACCTATTTTTATAAGAAGTAGGCGCAACAGGAAATGGACGAGTCATTTTTTTGGGAGCTGCCCAAGACTTGAGTTGGAAACATCACCTTGGACGGATGAATCCATAATAGATGAGCCGAGTGAGCAATGTAATATATGTTTTGAAAGATATCAGGCTTTTTTTTTGTTTTTTTTTTTTGTTTTTGTGGACTCGCACATCCACCCTCACTCTTCCCAAGATCTCTCCTTCCGGCCTGCCTCTTTTTCCCACCCTCTTGCGTAAACGTTAGCGGCGATGCTCCCTTAACCGTTTCCAGACGTCAATATTGCGCCCAAACTCCTCCCTCCGCCTTGGAACTTTACAAGTGGGACCTCCGATTCCTCCAATCTGGGGGAGGGAGAATCACCTCCGTAGAGAAAAGCCCCGCTCCGATTCACCCGGGGCCCGACGTTTTTGTCCAAGTCTTGCAAAAAAACCTTTTTTGGTGGCCACCGACTCGTGCCAATGCCCTCCGTTACACTCTTGTTTCCAATTAATGGCTCAGCGTGGCGTTAACGGGGCCTGGCGGGGCCTGGCGGGGCCCCGGCGGGGCCTGGCGGGGCCTGGCGGGGCCTGGCATTGTCGCTCGTCTTCGCCTTGCAGAGACGCGGGCGCTGACTGACCCGTTGGCGGGTGGTCCAAACGCAGGAGAGAGAGAGGAAGCAGACATTGGCGCTCTGTTCCGGTGCAGCCAGGCATCAAACAGCACCAGACGCGGAGCCACAAATGAGGAGGGAGAAAAAAAAAAAAAGGGAAAGAAGCAAACACCTCAAATGGTCACGCAGATTCACTCGTATCTCAAATCAGGAGGAGGGCAAAAGGGGCAATTGGGCAAAAGGGGCAATTGGGGTGAACGCCAAGCAGATTTTCCCGCTTGGGTGGACCGCCTCGAGGACAAACTATTTTTGCTTTTTCTCCAGAACGCCACTTGTGTGCTCTTTTTCGGGTGTCAACGTTGACGTGTGCCATTCAAAGCGCCTATCTGTCTGTCTGTCTGTCTGTCCGTCTGTTTGTTTGCAGAAGGCCGGGCGTGTGAGCATGAGGGGCGCCACCCTCTTCATCCTCCGTTGGGCGCTCACAGGTGAGAAGCTGGAAAAGTCCACGTCTGGTCACGCCAGCGGTCGCGACACTAACAATGGGACGTCCAGTTCACGGGTTTACTCGGGGAAAAAATCTCTTCTGGTGAAAAATCTCTGTTTGGGAGAGCAGAATGGATGCCAAATACGAGTTTACAACCATTTTTTTCCCCCCGACGAAAAATTCCTCCCCATTATAAAAGTATACGTTGGAGTTAGCGTTGCCGCGACACGTTGCCTCACTAAAATTCCATCGTGTTCATTTTAGGGGTACGGCTAATATGCCAGAAAAAATGGAATACCCAGAAAACGAAAATTACGCTTCCTGCATTTCCTTTTTTAGTCTTCCCCAAAACCACGAACACGTTGCCAAACGCAAGGCACAAAGGCCCTAAACCCAGTGCACCCCCCACCCCTCCCCCACCCCCACCTGACCTTTGGCCATTCTAATAGACACGTCATTAACGAGGCGTCGTCGCATCCTCTCCACGCCGGTCGTGTCCGTCAACACGCTAAGGGGCAACCGGTCCGGCGCGTCGTGTCGATTTAACCCCTGACCCTGCCCGTCTCCTTGACCCCCGCCGTCGTGGTGTCAGTCCCGCTCCTCCAGGGTGACAGCAGCTGCCTGGAGGTGTGGCCGCACGACGGCGAGCTGGTCCTGGCCGCCGGCTCCGACGTCACGCTCACCTGCTCCGGATCCGGGAAGGCCGCCTGGAAGTTCAAGAGAGACGACGTTCCTTATTTCCAAGTGGAAGGGGGCCCCGACGGCGGCGGCGGCGGCGCCGGCGGGAGCTACGGAATGACGGCAAACGCCGCCAACTCCAGCGCCTTGAGCCTGTGGAACGTGAGCTGGAAGCACACGGGCGTGTATCTGTGCGTCGATCCGTTGAGCGGAGAAAAGAAGGAGGTCACGGTGTTTGTCCCAGGTCTGTGAGGTCACGGCCCCCGCCCCGACCCCCGTCCCTTTGGGTCGGCGCGGCGGCAAAGCGTAATCCCAGCCGTTCCCGCAGATCCCCAGGTGTGGTTCGTGGAGAGCGCTCACGGCATGCTAAGCAAGACCAGCGAGCTGACCACCATCCCCTGCGTGGTGACCGACCCGGAGATCCGAGTGTCCCTGTACGAAAAGCACGGCGACCTGCCGGTCCGAGGCGAGTACGTCCCCGGCGAGGGCTACACGGCCGCCTTGGAGGACCGCACCTACGTCTGTCGAGGGGAGATGAACGGAGAGGTGAAAGAATCGCAGGCTTTCTTCGTCTTCAGTATCCTGGGTAAGTCTCCACCGTGACGCTTTTTTCTTTTTTGACTTTTACGTCCGAGTAGAAAATGAAGGAAGGAAGGGAGAAATTAGAAGCATTTTTCACATTTTGCCAGGGTTAGGGTTAGCCAAACAGAAGATAAACAAGTTAGCCTAACCCTTTTTTGCTCTTCACCATTTTGTTACTTTATTACATTTGATCCAAACCCCCCCCCCAAAAAATATCCATATTTGTGCGACCCTCGTCTGAAGATTCCGCCACTTGTGAGTTTGAGCCCATCTCGGTAGAACAGTACGCTCTTTTAGCCCAGCTGTACGTGCTGTGGTTGAATTGCCCGATGAAATTCCCTCCCCCATTATTTTCCCTTCAGTCCCGGAGGCCATCCACGCCTACGTCAACTCGTCAAAGACGGTGCTGAAGCGAGGCGAGCCCCTGACGGTCAACTGCACCGTCCACGGAGCCGAACTGGTCTTTTTTGCTTGGGACGTCCCCGACGGGGAGGTGAGTAGCGTGGCCAAGAGAGCTTTTGTTCCCCGTTAAGGCCGGTCGTGTCCCAGAAGTGGCCACGGCCGCCCGGGGAGCCCGGATGGGATCACCGTGTGCCGAGGGCTCTCTTTCCGTCACCCGTGCGTTCCTCTGAAAGGTCTCCTCCCGCAGGCCGCCGACGTGGAGCCGCTGACCGACGTCCTGTCCCCCACGAGCATGAGATCCTGCCTCGTCTTTCCTCGGGTCACGCCGGCCCACGGCGGGAACTACGTGTGCCACGTCCACGAGGGGGTGCGGGACCAGATGGCCTCCGCCGGCGTCAACATCACCGTGCTGGGTAAGACACGCCCACCCATCATAAACTGGAGCGCTCCAGATTATTATTGTGGTGGGGCGTCCAATAGCAGAGTGCTTATTATGGGAACGCTTGGCCAGGTCCGGCAAAAAAGGAAGGTTTTTTTTGGGGGTTGAAGAAAAGCAATACCTAGAGGAGTTATTTGTGGAACTCCAAGAAGTCAAGGTGTCCAATCCACGTTGTCCTCGGGCTGGTGTGGGTTTTCTCCGGGTACTCCAGTTTCCTCCCACATCCCAAAAACATGAATGCTCGCTCGGCTAGCTGGTTGGACCCTGGAAAAGGGCGTGCCCAAGCCTATCCCAATGCATATACTAAAGGGGATTCCATTGTTCTGGGCGTTAGCAGACGCTTATTCTGTCTTCAGCGAGGCGTGTCGTGTTTATAACGTATTTCAAATGTCTCCAACGCTCACCGCTGCCGCTCGTCTTTAGTTTAACCGAAGAAATGGTCTGGCTCGGAGAATGCGGTCAAACAAGCCGTCCGTTTAGCGAGCTCGACGAGTAACGGCTTTGTCCTCCTCTTATTTATCTATTTTTAACATCATCTGGACCTATTTTCTCTCAGAACGCGGCTTTGTGAAAATGCAACCGGCCCGGGATAGCCACGTTCGGGCCCGTCTGCAGGAAAACGTGGAGCTGAAGGTGGTAGTGGAGGCCTATCCCGCGCCCACGGTCAGCTGGAGCAAAGACGGCACGGCCATCTCGGGAGACAAAATCATCGTCGACAGACGAGAAGGCCAGATCGGGTAAGCCCCCCTCGGAGCTTTTCAAGAGCCACGGGCTTCCTCCCAGGTGCCCGGGCGGGCGGAGTTTGCATGTTGAACACCAAAGGTATATGGTTAGCGGCCGGCCGTCCGGCCACGTGCATTGACCCGTCGTGTGACTCTTTGGCAGATACGTCAGCGTCCTGATGTTGGTGCGGGTGAGGCCCGAGCAGAAAGGCCGCTACACGGCCCGGGTCACCAACGGGGATGACGCCAAAGATGTGACCTTTGACCTGGAAGTCCAAGGTGGGGGAGTAAGGGGGGGGTGGGGGTGGGGGTTGTTGGAAACGACCCACGGCGTTCAAAAGCCGCAGGAGCTTCTCGGAAGCGGCTCGCTCGACTTGGCCGGCCGGGATTAACCATCCGCTTTGTGTACGTAGTTCCCTCTCAGATTCGAAACCTCACCGATCGCCACCTTCCCGGGCAACGGCACCTGGTGACCTGCGTCGCCGAGGGCGTCCCCGCCCCCACCGTTCGGTGGTACAGCTGCGACGGCACGCTCAAGTAAGGCCGAGCGGGAAAGGACCGCCGGCACATCCGCCTCGGTGTGGACGTCCGTGAACCGCTGTCCTTTTCCCTGGCAGGTGCAACAACAAGAGCGCCGTGTGGCACGCCCTGGCGCCGGAAGACGGCGTGCTGAGCGTCCAGACCGACGTCACTCGCAGCGAGTGGCGTCAAACCCATCAGGTGTGGAGCCGGCTGACCTTCCACAAGCCGCAACACGTCACCGTCCGCTGCGAGTCCACCAACCAGTTGGGGGTGGTGGACAGAAGAGACGTCAAACTGGTCTCCGGCGGTAAGTCTGCTTTCATGGGCAGGGGCCAGGGTTAGTTAGGATTTGGGTATTACTGAAAATCTGCTTCCGTGCAGCCTTTCAAATAGGAAGCAAAAAAAAAGCATATAGTTCTAGCACTCAATAATCAACATGAAATGAACGGGGACTTTTTTAACCCTAGTACTTCAATACAGACATTTTATTGTCGTACCATAAATGTCATGAAAGAAAAAACATGCCATAAAATGAGGGGGAGCTAAACAAACACACTTAAAAACTTGAGCTCGCCAGATGAATTCCGCCAACGTTGATGTTTTAGCGACGTGGTGGACAGGTTGGCCAAATCCTGACACTTGCTCTAAATATACTTTTTCTCTCGTGCTAACATTCCTCTGCCGAAATTTGAGGCATGCTTAGATGGCAAAAGACTAATAGCGCAAATATGACAGCCCCCCCCCCCCCCCCCCAAAAAAAAAAAGTCGGTTGCTGACAACTTTATGCTTGAAGTACAGCGAGTGACATTGTAAAATTGTGCTAGCTAGTTAAGAGATCAAGCGCTTCAGCAGTGGCAAACACATGCTAACGGGAACACACAGGATCATGTAGTACTTGTTTATCTTCTGTTTGGCTAATGCGCTAGTGTCCAAAACATCACTTTTTATCTTTTATCTCCGTGTCATTAAAGCGCTCGCCTTCTTTTTAGTATTTCAATGCAAAGTGTCAACGTTCAGCCATTTTGAAAAAAGAACATCTAAAAAAATGGTCCAGTTCAATGAAAAGCAAATGCAAGCATTTTGGATATTTCCATCCTGGCAAATCACTTTCCTTTCCCTTTCCTGCCCCGCAGCTCTGTTCTCCCAGGGGGCGGTGTTGGCCGCCGTCCTGGCCTTGGTGGTGGTCATCATCCTGTCCGTCGTCATCCTGGTGGCGCTGTGGAGAAAGGTGAGAGTTCCCGCCACGCAGACGCCTCGGTAGAGTCCCGCGGCAAAAGTGCTCACCCGTGTCCCGCTTAGAAACCCCGCTACGAGATCCGCTGGAAGGTCATCGAGTCGGTGAGCCAGGACGGCCACGAGTACATCTACGTGGACCCCATTCATTTGCCTTACGACCTCACCTGGGAGATGCCCAGAGACAACCTGGTGTTGGGTGAGTAGACCCCCACAGCCCCGTAAACTTTTATCTCCACAGGTCAATGGCCATGAAATCCCTTTTTCAAATTCAATATTTGCTTAAATGGGCAGAAGAAGAAAAAAAAAAAAAAAATTTGTCTTTTTTTATTTTTTTTAAAATTATTTTTACTGATTTTTCAGGCCGCACACTCGGTTCGGGAGCTTTCGGCATGGTGGTGGAAGCGACGGCCTATGGTCTCGCCCATTCCCGATCCAGCACAAAAGTGGCCGTGAAAATGCTGAAATGTACGTAAGCCATGCCTTTGGAATTCCCTGCCACCATGCCAGTGAGACGTGTTGGCGTCCTGTTTTGAAATCCCAAATTGAAGCTCCCCCCCCCCCCCCCTCCCTTTGTCTCCATCTAGCGACAGCCAGAAGGAGCGAGACTCAAGCCCTGATGTCCGAGTTGAAGATAATGAGTCACCTGGGTCCTCATCTCAATGTGGTCAACTTACTGGGAGCGTGCACCAAACATGGTGAGCGGTGTCGTTTGTGTGTTGGGCATCCATTCAACATTGTACTGACACACACACACACACACACACCCTAATTTCACCAATCAGGTCCTCTCTACCTGGTGACGGAGTACTGTCGCTATGGCGACTTGGTGGACTACCTGCACAGGAACAAATACGCGTTCTTGCAGTATCACGCCGAGAAGAACCGGGAAGACGGCGACTACTTGATCTCCGGGGGAAGCAGTCCGCTCGGTCAAAGGAAAGGGTGAGAAGAAAGAATACAAACACCCTTTTTTTAAAAAAAATTTTACACTCCTCCTTCCTTTAAGTCAACTTTTTGGGACCCGGAAGGGCCCGAGGGGGAGCACGTAAGATCTAGTCGGCACGTATGCGTCCCAGCAACCAAACTGGGTCTGGGGCCAATTCTCTCCCACACAGCTACGCGTCCTTGGGAAGCGAGAGCGACGGCGGTTACATGGACATGAGCAAAGAGCAGCCGTCCATCTACGTGCCCATGCAGGAGCAGACGGATTCCGTCAAGTACGCCGACATCCAGCCGTCTCCGTACGAGTCGGCCTACCAGCAGGACCTCTACCAGGAACAAGGTCTGAATGCGGCTCATGTCCTTTTTTACATTTTTTTTATTTTGGGGACTCCTCGTGGTGGTGGCAAAGATTTGGCATGTGACGATGTTGGCGATGATCGCGTCGATTTGATGTTGTTTAGTGGACGGCCATTTTCATGTTTCCCGCCTCATCTTCTATTATGGTTTACAGTGGAAAGCAGAGTGGAGCTGGTGATCAGCACCTCGTCCACACTCACCTATGACGACCTACTGGGTTTCAGCTACCAAGTGGCCAAAGGCATGGAGTTCCTGGCCTCCAAGAACGTAAGACTTTACGTTTTATCCGCTCTATTTTACCACCCTTCTCTAAACTGTTATTCCTAAATTTCCATTTCAATTGCGGAGCCTAAACTTTGGTTTGCGGAAAGGGCATTGCCTCCCCTCTAGCGTCAGTAGGGCGTCACTGCATCCACCCTGAAATGGGGCTATCGTGTATATATTTTTTTCTGATTGTAACACATTTCTTATGATGTCGTTGATGATTTTACATATCAGAAGGCCCGAAAAGTCATGTCTCAGGATCCATCCTATCGTCCAGAACAGCCTAATGGCGAATGTAAAAAAGAGCAGAGACCTTTTCAGTCTAAGCAGCAAATTGAAGCGAGGTACTAAATGATGTGTTATGTCTTGCAGTGCGTCCATCGTGATCTGGCCGCCAGGAACGTGTTGATCTGCGAGGGCAAACTGGTGAAGATTTGCGACTTTGGACTGGCCAGAGACATCATGCACGACTCCAACTACATCTCCAAAGGCAGCGTGAGTAGGAGGGAGGGAGGGAGAGAGGGAGGGAGGGGGGGGGGGGGAGGCGGGGGGGAGGCAGGGAGACAGGGAGACAGGGAGGCAGGGAGACAGGGAGACAGGCACACTGGCGCACCTCAAGTAAACTAAAAAGAGGAAACGTGTAAGTTTTGACCTGGTTATTCCCCTTTTGTCTCGGAACGTGCGTACGCCAGTTGACACATGAAGCGTACAGTGGTCCCATTGAATGACATGACGGCTATTGACGGAAGATATACGCGGCGGAACCAAACGGATCAGCGGAATGGATGTGTTATCGACACATGACTGCTCGGACGGCAGTTTCCTGCGGTCTATACGCGCACATGATGGCGTCTTGGATTTCCGTCACATTTGAAAAATGCTCTTTGATTATGATCTGCTGACTGCAGAGGCCATTGGCGTACAGTCCCGTCATTGTTGCGTGGAGCCGGAGCGTTTTATTTGGGATTTGGGACGGTGCGGAACATCCGGCGCATAGGGGAAAGCATTCATTACGGGAGGCTTTTCTCATCATTCCGGGAGGCTTTTCTCATCATTCCGGGCCCTCTTTAACATTCAAATCATACTCCGGGGATCCAGTCCGCCCCAAGCGTGACGGCAAATTGCCCCGCTGCCTCCTTATTTATTTATTTGGATGCTTTTTTTTCTATGCTTGAGAGCACGCTCAGACTGAGAGGAGAAAAAAAAAACATTTTTTGTCATAGTGGTGCACCCTCAGATATGATTTGAAGATTGTTGTTTTTTGTTTTACACAGAGCCCTATGGAAAAATACAAAAATTGATCATGCGCGTGGTGAGAAAAACAAAAACATCTTTGACTCGTCTCAATTTCCGTCAATAGCAGACGTTTCCCCGAGATATAAAAGTTATTGTTGGACACGACATTGAACTGTGAAAATGTCCAAATCTTTTGTGACATAAGAGCAATATTTATCTTTCTTCTGTCCCTTTTTACAAATACTTGGAGACCGTGAAAGGCATTGGGCGTTATTTAAAGGAAGTTATTTATAAAGTCTTGTATTTAGTTTCAGCTTGTGTACTGGCCAAGTGTTTTGAAGAACTCCACAATTGCCGTGAAAAGTGGCGGCTCTAAAACACACTGGACCACTTTCCTTCTGCCTTTGGGCTTTCCATTTTCTAACACTCTTTTTTTTTTTTTTTTTTTTCTTGTTTCTTTCTAATTTGGTTGTTATTTCTGTCCTGCAGACTTTTCTGCCCCTCAAGTGGATGGCGCCAGAAAGTATTTTCCACAATCTCTACACCAGCCTGAGCGATGTGTGGTCCTACGGAATTCTTCTCTGGGAAATTTTCACACTGGGTGAGCCCCGTCCGTCGCCATCGCGTCAATCATTTGAACGTTTGTCTTTACGCGGCAGAACCGGCCGGGGATGGACACTCTGAGTTCTTAGATGGCGGTTCGATGCCAACATTTGCTTTTTTTTTAACTACTTGAAAGTAACATCGGCCGTCCTATTATTTGTTTGCGCCAAAGGTTGATTCTTTTCAAAAGTTTTTCCCATGGCTTTTTTTTTTTTCTTCAGTCGAGCAATAAACAAATAAGACTTAAGTTTATAGGTTTGTTGATAGTGTCTGGCGGCCCCCGAGGCATGAGCCATAAACGGAGTTTGTGCGAGTCGGTGAGCCGCCGTTCGTTGTCAATTCCGCTCTTCTGTGTGCACCAACACAAAGGCAATTTTTAAGAGGAAACTCGGCCAGTGTGTCCACGTCAAATGTCATTAACCGAGCCAGCCGATACTACCGCGGTACATTCGGCGTGGGATTCGTTAGCCAATGGGCGGCGCTTTTACCACTCTGTGCCCCGCCGACGGATTGGCCAGCGCTCTGAGGTGTCGTCGGTCCACCTTTCGGGTCTCGGGTAAACTGCGGCTACTGATGATAGCGGTTGTGGGCCGCTCTGTTCAGGAGGAACCCCCTACCCGGACCTACCCATGAACGAAATGTTCTACAGCGCCCTGAAGAGAGGCTACCGCATGGGCAAACCCGCGCACGCTTGCGAAGGAGTGTAAGTTTGACGGGTGTCGTGGGTCGGCCTCCATGTCGGTGCCAATGTGGCTCTTTTCTTTGACATTTCAGATACGAGATTATGAAGACGTGCTGGGACGAAACCTTTGAGAAGAGACCCGAGTTCTCCTTTTTAGTTCATAGCATGGGCAACATGCTGACTGAAACCTATAAAAAGGTAAGATGTTTTTTGTTGTTGTCGTCTATAACGCTTGCTGTATCCACCAATGAAGAAGCCAAGAGCTAATCCGTTGTCGTACCCTTTTTTTTTTAACAGAAATACAGCCAAGTCAACGAAAGCTTCCTGAAGAGCGACCACCCGGCCGTGGCCCGCACCAAGCCCCGCCGGGCTCCGGGCGGCCCGGAGCCCGGCGCTCGGGATTCGGGCTCGCCGAGCTCTCGGGAGCTCCTCCCCTCGTACAACGACTACATCGTCCCCATCCCGGACCCCAAGCCCGAGGACGCCTTCGCCGGCCCGCCGTCGGAAAGCCCCTCCGGGTACGGTCCCGTTGCCTCACCCGGTCGCCGGGGCAAAAGTGGCGTCCGCCGGCCTGTCGGTTGCCAGAGTCCGTCGGGCCAATAGATTTGAGGCCGAGTGCAATTGGGCGTAGCGGGCAAATCCACGACTGATATTTTGACTGGCCGCTTGAATGTCACGATTGGATTTGTCCCAGGGAGAAAAGCGGCCGGGCTTGAGACGGCGAGACATAAGGCAAAAATCAAAAGCCGTCTCCCAAATTTCATCTGCAAATGTTCTATTGACTCAGTGCCGTGTCTTCCTTGTGGCTTTTTGTCAACACTAGAGGCCTCACCCAATAGGTGCAATCGCACGGTAACTGTGCCCTTGTTTGTCTTTGGAAGGTCTCTGGTTTTGGAGGAGGAGGAGGAGGAGGAGACGGACTCGGCGTCCCAGGACACGGCCGATACGCTCCCGGAGGAAGAGCGTCTGGAGGGGACCAGCGAGAGGGACGCGCTGCTGGGCTTCTCGGGGACGCCGGAGGTACAGGACAGCTTTCTTTAGTTGGGCTAAAGCCAAAAATGGGGGGGGGGGGGGAAAGGGAAAGCGCCACAAAAGGGAAACGCCACAAAAGTAGAATGTAGCACGACGGGGGCAACCAGGAGCTACGTCCGCTTTTCTACGTCCGCTCTAGCACCCCAGACACTTTGTCCTTCCTTCATGGATACGAGCACATGTTTCCACATGTTTCCCTCAGACAGACAGTCAGTCAGTCTGTGAAATCCCGCACCTTCATCGTTGGAAGAATTGTGCCATGACGCAGATAGGCTTTACTCCTCAAAACATTCTTATGTCACTGCATGTAATCCATCGATTATTTAGGAGCTATTAGCCTCATGTCACTCTATTTTTTTGCCGGTATTTGTTACATTTGTGAATATGCACACAGATAGCCAGGAATGACATGCAAGCATAACAACCAACTAACCCTTTTCTATGCACTGTTTTGTAATATAATATCGTTGAACAAGTCGCGTTCTTGTTTTGTTGTCAATCTCGGTTTGTGTTTCTTTTGGTAGATGCTTTCATTCCAATTTGTGTGTCAAATTTGCACTTTATGTGGAGAATGCATGGATCTTCACGGTGGGTTACATTTTGACCGGTATATATATATATCCTCGCTGGCTTGTGCTCTTGCTTCATTTTGGAGACGTGTCACGTACGCATGACTTTGCTGTCATGCCTTCTTCACCTTGGAACACTAAACAAACAAACAAACAAAAATGAAGAAGTGAATGAGACAATCCTTTGGAAAATCCCCGTAGCCACTTTGTACTTTGCTTGCGTACTAAGCAGCCGGTGAATCCCAAAAAGTTCAAAAGAGACAGAAAAGAAATGAAGCTGCCATGGGCCAGTGAGGATTTCTGCTTCTTACACTGAGAAGAATAAGAAATAGAATGCTACCTCTACTTGTGAAATCAATTGCTTCCAGAAGTGATTTTTTTTTTGTAAGTAGAAGCATATTTGACCTTGGATCAGCATTCTATCCCCTAAACTCTGTAAATGATTGAATATTTTGTGTACAAATGTATAGTATAGGCAACAACAACAACAAAAAGTTTTAATGAGCCACTAAAACGAATGTAGTTAGCTCATTTTAGTTGAAGGGGATATTTCATTTGACATTTCATAACTTGAATTTTTGTCGTTGTAACTTGGGACAAAATGGCTGCCACCCCCTCCTTCTCGTAAGCCGAACGTTTCTGGCGTCGGAGATTTTGTACGTAGAGGTACCACTGTTCCTGCGTATCACTGCCTGTGGCCTTGTTTTTTGTAGTTGTATCTTGGCACAAAATGGCTCCCGTTGAGCCTTCCGGTTATGTTTCTTAGGTTTGTTGTAAGATTTGTACGTGGAGTTAGCACTGTACGGCCAATCACTGCCTTTTTGCGCCCTACAACGAGTGCCTTTCTTTTGTACGCCGTGCGATGGGAACGTCTGAGCAGAATTGGAGCAAATTGCTCACAATGAAGGTCTTCTGTGCGCCCACGGAAGGCGCGCAGCCGCAACCGTCATGTGTCCCACCGACGGACGTTTTGTCCACTATGTACTAGTCTAACCACACGCTATGGTACCAAAGCTCAATGTGAAGTGGGCTCTGATGTACTCTCTTGTTAATGTGACAATAAATGCGTATGTTCAGACAAGCTCCCGCTTCATACGTGTACGCACGTGATGGATGGATGGGGCGGGCCATGTGAGAATGGCCGTTGTGGGCCCCCGGGCCGTCGGCCGTTTGACTCCCCGCGGCGGCAGGACGAGCCCGCGGGCCGCCGTCCGGATCGGTCACGCCGTCTCCGGCCGACGGGGAGACGGCGCGCTAATTGGCCCGGCCTCATTTGCGGAACCGCCCCTCGCGCGGCCGCGCCGTCCACTTGTCTTGGCCCACTGCTTGTTTTTTTGTTGTGATACATGAGTGGCGGAGGAAAAGGAGAAGGAGGAGGAGAAGAAGGACACTCCTGATGCGCAAACTTGGAGACTTGCATTTTGGCCATCTTCTCTGCTAAGAAACCACTACAAGTGAGTCATTTTTTTTTTTGTATTATTTTGGCCAGAGAGGATGTCAACACGGCTACAAGGGGGAATCTTTATGTCCTTTAACTAAACTTCTATTTATGGAAATGGATGGACCCCATTGGAAAAGACAGTTACTTCTTTTTTTTTCTAAAGCTTGCTCTTCTATTTTTGTGTACTTTAGCATTTTTTGGGGGGAACCCCAATCAACCCTGCGCTCATAGGTCAAATAATTAGAAATGGAAAAAAAAATACCGTAAATGTTTGTCCACTTTTAATGTGAATTTAAGCACAAATGAGCTATACTTAAATATGTGGACTTGGTCTTGCTTTTCAAATGTTTTTGTTTCAGTCAGTAGTTGTACTTGTTCTCTAACTACATTTTAATTCCTCTACTAACTCTATATTACTGATGATGTTTTGACACAAAAAGGATCAAAACTTTTTTTTTAACAAATGCTGCTAATATTGAACATGAAGAGAGAATTAAGATATTTCTCATATTTAGGTTATGGAATACAGCAACTTGTCCAATTGTGTTGTCAACGGGTTAGGGGTTCGGGTTACCCAATTTTCGCACACCACCACAGTTAGGAAGAGAGACTTCCTTTAAGATTGGACACTTGTTGGCACGTGACGGAAAATACACGAAAAAAAAAAAAGAAGAAAAAAAAAAAAACAAGTTTGGAAGAGCGATGAGTCAAATTTCTGCTTTTGATGTGCTTTGCCCGACTGGCACTTTGCAGAGTCGGAAAGAGCGCCGCGGCGTCCAACTCGCTCACGCACGTCCTCATGGAATCGCTGCTTTGGAGACCATTCGGGATGCCGTCTCTCCTCACTCTACTGCTGGGATTTGGAGTCACCGTGGCCTCGGGTAAGATTGACAATTGAAGAAATGATACGCTACCTGACCACGTCTTTCCGGAATCTTGCCTTTTGATTTAGTGGTTGTGCTGTAAAACTGGAAGCCTGATGGACTGCTCTCAAAAAAAAAAAAAAAAACCCATCCAAATCACGCATGAATATTAGTGGCAGCCAAACTATGAAAAATGTGCCATTTGTAGTGTGGAGCAGAAAATAGGGTGAATGGGATTGTGAGGCGCTCCACTCCTAATTGCAATTTCATGTTTATAGCATTAGCACACAAGCGCCTCTATGATGTCGGCCTCATTCCGACCCACTCGATTGGTTTTGCGTTCCACTGCACAAGTTTTCCTGGGAAAGGAAGAGCGTTTCTCTTGAAATGGAGTTGTTGTTTTTGTTTTTTAAAACATTCCTGTTTAAAAGCACAAGATCCCCACTCCATTGCGATTGGACTTGGAATGAACAAAATGTCTTGTCCAACTGTGCTCTCCCAGCCGAGTGGAGGCGTCCGGCCATCCGATTAAACTCCAGGCTGGTGTCGGGTAGCGAGGTGGTGGTCAAATCCGGGACCCCTCTGGATCTCAAGTGCGAGGGCGACGCGCCGGTCAACTGGCAACCCAGGCTGGCCAAACACAAGCGCTACACGTCCCGGGGCAAAGGCAACGTCTGCACCCTGAAGGTGTTGCGCCCCTCGGCCGAGTTCACCGGCACCTACAAGTGTTACTACGTGGGCGGGACGTCGCATCGAAATCTCACCTCGTGGGTTCACGTCTTTGTCAAAGGTGAGCCCGTCTACGCGGCCGAGCGGCCTAGGCCTTGGGCTCAATTCCCCCCCATCCCTTGCTTCTTTCCCCTGGCCAGACCCCAACCGCCTCTTCTGGACCAGCAGCACTTTGCTGAGGGTGGTGAAAAAAGAGGGCGAAGTTTACCTACTGCCGTGCCTCCTGACCGACCCGGGCGCCACCGACATGAGTCTGCGCATGGAGAACGGCACCAGCGTACCGCCGGGGATGAATTTCACCGTCTATCGCCATCGCGGCATCCTCATCCACGGCCTCCACCCCAGCTTCAACGCCGACTACGTGTGCACGGCCAAAGTGGACGGAGTGGAGCGCACCTCCAAAGCCTTCTCCATCAACGTCATCCAGAGTGAGAAGAGCGCCGCCTGGCTCGCCCGCCGCGTGCGTGCGTTGGCTCCGTAGCCGCGGCGGCTTATTTTTAATAACCGTCCGGGCCTTCCGGGCCTTCCGGGCCTTCTCTAGAGCTGCGCTTCCCTCCTTACGTCTTTTTGGAGACGGACGAATACATCCGTATCGCCGGGGAGGAAGTCAAGATTGGCTGCTCCACCCACAATCCCAACTTCAACTACAACGTCACCTGGATCTACACCACCAAATCGGTCCGTACAGTCTGATCAATCCGGGGGTGGGAGAAAGCGGTGCTCTGGGGGCCGCTTTGTGTGCAGCTTTGAAAACAACAAGTGCCTGACTGCACTTGGTGAAAAAAGGTGTCCTCTTCAAAGTCTTGTTCTCTTTTTTTTTCTTCAGAAACCCACCATCCAAGAGAGGGTCCGCTCCAGTGGGGAAAACCGGCTGGATATTCAGAGCATCTTCACCCTCCCCGCCGTGGACCTGGCAGACACCGGCAACATTTCCTGCGTGGGCACCAACGAGGCGGGCTTGAACAGTTCCACCACCTACTTGCTGGTTGTGGGTAAGAATGTTCCGTCCCTCCGAGCCCGAGCCTCCGGTCCGGGTAGTGACGACTAGCGTGGGGGAATGAATTGTGGCAGACAAGCCGTACGTCCGCCTGTTGCCGCAACTTCCCCCCAAGCTGAGCCACAAGGGCCTGGCCATCGAGGTCAACGAGGGCGAAGACCTGGAGCTGATGGTGCTGGTGGAGGCCTACCCTCAGATTGTGGAGCACAGCTGGAAAACGCCCACGTCTCCCGGCACGTCCGCTCAGGAGAACAAACTGGTCCGCTATAATAACAGGTGACTCGGCACGGCTTTCCCTCGGTCGATTGTCCAGATGGGTGAGCCGTGCATTATATTGCCCCCGCCCCCCCCCCCCCCTCCCCCCTTACCTCCCCATCAGATATCACGCCACCTTGCAATTGAAGAGAATGAATTCCCGGGAGCAAGGCCAGTACACCTTTACGGCCAGGAGCCATTTGGCCAACGCTTCCGTCACCTTCCAAGTCCAGATGTATCGTAAGTGAGGCGGTGGAGCGCTCCGCTTGAACCGGCCGCTCCCGATGCGCTTTATGTTGACGGCCAGTGTTTTTCTCCTCAACGGCAGAGAGACCGGTCGCCACGGTGCGATGGGAAAACGTCACCACGCTGACTTGCACGTCCTTTGGCTATCCGGCCCCCCGGATCATCTGGTACCAATGTTTCGGGATACGTCCCACGTGAGTGTCCAAACAGGAAAAAAAGTAATGCCACATGATGTATTACTGGGACTTGGTGGGAATGAGCGCTAGGGGTGCGTCCATTTGAAAGGAATGTTGTTTTGGAAAAAAAAAATGGACAAGCAGAGAGCTGTGGATAATATTCCAAATTGCCTTCTGACTCTTGACTTTAGTATAGTGCCACCTCTGTTTAGCAAATGAATTGGTTCCGCAACTCTTTCTCTAGTAGAGACATCACATTCTACTCGTAACAGATCCAAGAAATGTATTTACGTTTTTGTTTGGCGCTTTGTGACTTGGATTTTTTGCTATCCCGGGACAAACGAGGCTTTTCTCGTGTCCGTATCATTACACGATCGTTAATGACCGAACCTAAATCAAAGGGACCACCCCCCCCCCCACCCCCCCCACCCCCCCCTTCCAACGACACTGTTTCTAGTTCGATATGTAACTTGTCACCTGCACGGCGGCAGGTGTAACGAAAGCAATACGGGGATGCAACTGGCCACGCCCCTGCAAGCTCAGACGGTGGAGGTCCAGAGGGAAGAGTACGGCGCCGTGGCGGTGGAGAGCGTTCTGACCGTGGGACCCTCCAGCCGGAGGATGACGGTGGAGTGCGTGGCCTTTAACCTGGTGGGAGTCAGCAGCGACACCTTCGCCATGGAAGTTTCTGGTGAGTGGCCCACCCTAATGGCCCTTGTCAAATGTCAAGGCTTTGGATTTATTTTGCTGAACATCATCATCATCATCATCATCATCATCATCATCATCATCGTCATCATCATCATCATCATCAGACCCACTTTCTTTCTGATCTTCCCACGTAGACAAACTCTTCACCTCCACCTTGACCGGATCTGCGGGCATCCTGTCCATCCTCCTTCTGCTTCTGGTTTTTCTCTTTTACAAATATAAGCAGGTACAAAAGGAAAAATGAAAAAAAAGATGAGACGTGGCTCAAGCAAATAACGCTCTCCCACGCTCTCCCACGCTCTCCCACGCTCTCCCACGCTCTCCCACGCTCTCCCACGCTCTCCCACTCTCTCCCACGCTCTCCCACCCTCTCCCACGTTAACCAGAAACCCAGGTACGAGATCCGTTGGAAGATCATCGACGCCAGAGACGGAAACAACTACACCTTCGTCGACCCGTCGCAACTGCCCTACAACGACAAATGGGAGTTCCCGCGGGACAAACTCAAGCTGGGTCGGTAGCATGTTTTTTTAAACCCTCCCCGTAGGTTGGAGATCTGAAAATTGTCAAATGTCAACATTCTAAAAGCCCGTGGTACACGCGGACCCAAAAGTTGGAGCTCCATCTCCTCTTTAGTTTTCCGGCGCCTCCGAGCGTTGCCCCCCCCCCCCCCCCCTTTTAGCTTTGGCCATCCTCGGCCTAAATGATGACGGGCTGAAGGGGGCAATTGGGTGGGCCTAAAGAAAATCCCATTTGCAGGCAAGATCTTGGGCGCGGGAGCTTTTGGAAAAGTGGTGGAGGCCACCGCCATTGGCCTGGGACAGCAAGACAACGTGATGCGCGTGGCCGTGAAAATGCTAAAAGGTGGCCGTCTCCCCGCGTGGCCATGCAGTTTTCTTTCTTCCGCCCCGGAGACAAAGTAAAGTTGCCAAATGCGTCCTTTCCCCCTTCAAGCCAGCGCCCACTCGGATGAACGAGAAGCTCTGATGTCGGAACTGAAGATCCTGAGTCACCTGGGACATCACAGCAACATTGTCAATCTACTGGGGGCTTGCACCTATGGAGGTAACCGGCGGGGGAGGAGGGGGCGGGAGCCACGCCGGCGTTTTTCCGCGGACCCGATTGCCGATTGATGGGGTCCCTCGGCAGGGCCCGTCCTGGTCATCACCGAGTACTGCAGCCTGGGCGACCTCCTCAACTTCCTTCGCCAGAAGGCGGAAACCTTCCGGTGCTCTGTCACAAATATGGCCACGCTAACGGAGAACGCCAGCGACTACAAGAACGTGGGCAATCGGAAACTTTTCATAAGAAGGTACGGCACCAGACGCGCTTTGAAATGTCCACCAAATGGACCGTCTTCTCCCGACCGCAGCGACAGCGGGATCTCCAGCGCTTCGTCCAGTAGCTACTTGGAGATGAGAGCGTGCCAGCTGCCAAACGGGGAGCCGCCTCCGAGTAACGTTGCCGCTCGGCCTACTTTTCGGACGGCGGGTCCAAAACAAAAAAATGCACGTTGACGGCTCGAGTGGCTAACACGACGGGACTTGTGTCTAGGCGGCGTGCACGTGGAGCGTGGTGAATGGCCTTTGGACTTGGACGACATGTTGAGCTTTTCTTATCAAGTGGCTCAAGGCTTGGACTTTTTGGCTGCCAAGAATGTGAGTTTGTATTTTTTTCCCCCTTTCACTCTGTTCACGACGGGATTGGGCAAGGCGGCGAAATCCTCTTTGTGAAGGTGTTCCCACATGAAAAAGGCCGTGGGCATTTGTTGTGCGCAGTGCATCCACCGAGACGTGGCCGCTCGAAACGTGCTTTTGACGGACCACCGAGTGGCCAAGATCTGCGACTTTGGCCTGGCCCGGGACATCATGAACGACTCCAATTACGTGGTGAAGGGCAACGTGAGCACCCGCTCGCCCGCCCGCCCGCCCGCCCGCCCACGTGCTTACGTACCCATGGAACGCGCCATGTGTGTGTTGACAGGCCCGTTTACCCGTCAAATGGATGGCGCCGGAGAGCATCTTTGAGTGCGTGTACACGGTTCAAAGTGACGTCTGGTCCTACGGAATCCTCCTCTGGGAGATTTTCTCTCTGGGTGGGTGAGAAGACGTCGTATTCACATTCAGTGCAAAGTTGGGTCTTAAAAACCCCCAGGATAACTTTTTTTGCCAATCAAAAGTATGGCCATTCTTTCAATGTTTTGCTACAGCTGTAATCACAATCAATTGGAGACAAATAGACATCTATTGTCTTTTGTTGTTGTTGTTGTTGTTGACCTTCCTGGATCATTGGTGCTCCTTTTAGGTCAGAGCCCTTATCCCAGCATGGGAGTGGACTCCAAGTTCTACAAGATGCTGAAACGGGGCTATCAGATGTGTCAGCCAGACTTTGCCCCACCGGAGATGTAAGACAATCACAAACAAATGTTTTCCTATCCAGTGAGCCAGCCGGCCAGCCGGCCAGCCAGCCAGCCGGTGCACTCATTTGCAGCGACCCCAAATAATTTTGCCACGGAAACGACAGAGACTGGATGTGAATCAGTTCCCAAAAGTCGTCTGTCCTTGCGTGAGTCAGGCCCGGCCGGGTTCCGCCTTGGTTCCGCCTTGGTTCCGCCTCTTAGCCACATGACCATCGTGCTGGTGGGCCGTGGAAGCGCTATGTCACGCCGGCGAAAAAAAAAAAAAAAAAAAAAAACACACTCAGACGGGGAACAAGTGTCTCTTGTCTAAGCGTGTCAACATTTCCTTGTAAGTTCAGCTTGAAATGGAAGCTGCATTGAGGCTCCCTGCCGGACTGCGTCGGCCATTTGAAACGCATTTGACTCACAAAGACACCCCAAATTAGAGAGAGGCCCCTTCTTTATGATCTTTTTCCTTTGAAATATTGATGATTTGACCCAAACCTGACACAATGGCTTTTTGTGATGTGAGCACATGGAAAAGCCACCCACGTCCGTGAACAATCCCTTTTTGTTGAATGTGCAACGCCGCTGCTCGACTTTAAAAGTGACCATCCCTGTTTTGTCCAAATATTGTGTCAGCTACCACATCATGAAGACGTGCTGGAATCTGGAGCCCACCCAACGGCCCACTTTCAGCAAAATCACTCGGCTGATCCAAAGGCAACTGGGCCGACAAGAGGAGCTGGAACAGGTGAGCCGCCATCGCAACTTGACCTCGGGAGGCCACCCCAAGCTACAAAATGTACGGCCGGCCACCGTGACCCATCCAGGCAAAGCAATTGGCCCCATCTAATCACGCCTGCTGTCGATCCCATGCCATTACTCCCTTCTTCTTTGAAATGGCACGCCGTCTGAGCGTTTTCTTCCGGACCGACAAATGTGCCCATCTCTTTGGTCTTTCTTGACTTTCAAGTCATTGTGTTGCTCCCACAGCTCATTTACCAGAACGTGGAGCGAGAGAAGGAGGAGGTGGAGGAGGAGGAGGAGAGGGAGAGGAGGGAGGATGAGGAGGAGGAGGAGAAGACGAAGGGGGAACAACAAGAGGCGGTTGGAGATCTCCGGCAGGTCACGGAAGCCGACGAGCGTGACCGGCCCAAGCGCCGCGACGGACCCTGCGACCAGTCCTGTGACTCCGAGGAAGAGGAGGAGGAGGAGGAGGAGGAGGAGCCTTTAATCAAGGCCAACAACTACCAGTTTTGTTAAAAACCCTCGCCGAGGCCAAGGAAAACCACATGGCCGACAACAACAAAAAATCCTGTCAAACTTGCAGGAAAAGCATCATCGCCAAAAAGCCTACTCTATCATTCTTCACGAGTTGATCAAAAAAAAAAAGACATTTCTGCGTTCCAATCCTGCTGTTGACGCTTTATTCATTCATTTTTAAACGGAATTCATGTCATAGCAAAGCCGCCTCGGACGTCAGCCACGGCGTCTTCAAAATGTAGGAATAGGCTCGGAATATGCATACTGTCCATGCATCCCATGTAAACGTGGAAAAGCTAACCAGTGTAAAAAGCGCTGTAGATACGGGAGTTTTTCTTCTCCCATCACTGTAATTGAGCGACCTGTTTTTTTTTTTTTCTTCTTTTTTGCTGTGTGTTTTCTGCCAATGGAGACCGTGAAAAAGGCAAAGAATGACGACGTTGTATTTTTGCCCGTCACGCTTTGGCGGTGGCTGGGGATCTTGTGACACCGTTACAGTGACCGTGGCGACATGTGATTGGGGCCACGCTTTCTGTGAAATCCATTTTCCACAGGTTGGCGACCATATAAGAGCCATTCCGACGGGTATGCAGGACGGATAGATAGGCAATCCAGTTCTTGGTAGTGTTTTCTGCTTGACAATGTGAATGTTTTTGTATGTGTTCTGTATAGGAAACGTGACTTTTGATATGTAGAGGTCAGCCTTCACTGCCGAGGACGTATGAAACCATGCAAACTGTGAGCGATGTTTCCCCACAATGCATTGCAAACCAGCTTCCCCATTATGTATATTTCTCCCGGTGTATATTGAGAAGCATCTTTATTTTCGGGGTTGGGGAGAGGGTGTCTGGATTGGGATGAATGCAGAGTTCCTGATTGCTTTGGTGTGTGTGTGAGAGAGACAATCTTTACATAAGCTGCAGATTTGATTCCAATAAAAGCTTTACAATCAAAGATTTTTTTCTCTCCACCCCCCTGACCAATGTTCCCTCTAAAGTAGTCGATTTCCACAACCCTATCCAGCCAGCGCAGTGAACGCACTGCAAAGGCGTTCAGCCAATCATTGGTTACGATGCAATCACGCTGCGCAGCCAATCACGGCATTGACAGTACTTGCGCATGAGGCTAACGCTAACTAGCTAACTAGCGAGCTCAGCTAACGTGAATATGGTACGTCGCCTCCCCAAGCTAGCGTTAAAAATAACGGTGCATCTTTTAAGTTGGAATGGCTGTCGCAGTATTTGTAACTAGAAGATAAAGCGTTGAATTCCGAGTACATTTTTTTTTGTTTTTCGAGTGAGAAAGGTTTGTTGTGGAAAACGTGCAGCGAAGCTAAAGTGGTGAGCGAGTGTTTCGGACTTCATGGATGCCGGACATCGTCCTCCAGGACAGACGTGGAAAATATGGTAAGCCAGATTTGTGCCGATACTAGTGACATTTATTCAGATGTTTTATGTATTGATATTGATAATTAAATGTTGTGGCTCGATCCTTTATGGCCAGTAAACATACACCTGGTGATGCATATCTGTCAACCTGGTAATAATGATTGCAATTCCCCCTCGCATAGGTCGCACTGAGAAATGTTTGATTTGAACATAATGTTAGAAGATGAAATTCATTTTTATTTACGCTGTGTACTGGAAACATAAAGCAGAACACTTTAAACCAAAAGTAAAAAAAAGGCACAATTTGTTTGTAGCCTCCCAGGTTCACATCAAGTACAAGTAAGTAACTTTCAGTACCCTTTGTATCAGTCATTTATAATAAAAAGTTCCATATTTCATCATTTAATATGTACACTGACCGTTTTGTGATCAAAAGAACATTCACACTATGTTGAAATTCATTGCAATATATTTTTCAAATGTTTACTCCAGCATGAGTTTATTGACTGCAAACAACGCAGCCGTTGAATTGCAAGATATAGACGATCATGTTTGTACCCCATCCGCTTTATCTAAAATGAAAATAAGTGCCATTTGAGGACGACAGTCGACCTCGTGTAATATTTCCACACTCTCCCATTGGACAGCCCTTTTCCTACTTTTGTATTCCCGCCGGCTTTCACTCGGGCAGCACCACTTGGTACGCCATCTCCGCCCCTCCCGTGACCTCCTCCGCCCCTCCCGTGACCTCCTCCGCCCCTCCCGTGACCTCCTCCGCCCCTCCCGTGACCTCCTCCGCCCCTCCCGTGACCTCCTCCGCCCCTCCCGTGACATCCTCCGCCCCTCCCGTGACCTCCTCCGCCCCACTCTTTAGCTCTGCTTCTTGGGCCAGGTTGGCCACGTTGGCCACGCCCAGCCGGTACAACGCGTCCCGGACCACCACTTCTCCGGGCCGGCACGCCTTGAGCGCCCGCTCGATCTGCTCGTTGACGATGTCCCGACTGGAGAGAAAATCCAGCAGGCGGTTGTAGAGGTAGTAGTGCGCCGGGTTGTCCGACATCACGCGCTGCGTCCTCAAACGGGCCCACGGACTTTCTCCCCCGTCCGATCCGCCGTGGCTGATTTGCGTGACGGCGCCGACCAGGTGCTCCAGCTCTTTGCACAAGGCCATGGAGTGGTGGTCCGGGGGAGCCGCCTCGCGGTTCCCGGGCGGCGCCGGGGGGTGCGCCAGCCGACGCCAGGTAGATCCGGTCCGGGGGTGAGCGGCCCCGCCGCCGTCGTCCTCGATCGCAGACGGCTCGTCGGCGCGCGCCGTCTCTCCGAGCTCGGGGCACGACACCGTCTGGGGAGGCGAGACGGCGAAAGGTGGTCTCGGATGCAAACGCACAAGTGAGACCCCGGCTCGGCTCCGGTCCCAAAGTGCTTTAGTAACTTTTTCAGTTGGGACTGGGATTCGTGAAATGGGGAGCCAACTGAAATTGTCCACCCACCTCCGGCTTCTGGAAAGGCTCGGAGAAGCAGCCCTGATTTCTGCCCCACATCCCGGCGGCCGTTCCCGGGTACTGCATGTCCGTACACAGCGCCACTTGTCGGGCGCAGTCGCCCACGTAAACCGGGGGCCAGAAACGGGAGGAGAGCAGCAGGTCCACGTGGTCCCGAGCCGTCTCTCCTCTCACCAAGCACTTGGAGCCGCACACCACCTGTCCGTTAAAAGGGGGTCCGTCCGGTCAGCATCCGGGCGCGTGGCGCGTGGCGCAAACGCGCACGCCAGCCGGCTTTTACCTGGTGGGGGCAAACCTTGCACAGTTTGCCGGCCGTCAGGTGCCCGGGGGGTGGGGGGCCCGTGGGCAGGCCGCTTTGAACGTGCGTACACATGGACACCAGGGAAGACACCAGGTCGTTCTAATAGGTGGAGGAGGCGGGGTTATTACGGGCTCCGTCAATACAGCCTTTTTTTCCACATCATTGTCAAGAGCTGTTTCAAACTAGTACAGTCGTACCTTGAGATAGCAGCTTGATGCGTTCAGGGACCCCAGCTCGTATGTCAAATCAATTTTCCCATAACTGCGCATGCAGGATGGGTCTCCACGACTCCAAAATAGTTTTTATTGGGAAATGAGCGAGGCGGGGGATATCCCCCTTTTCAAATGAATGCCCACCATTCAAAGTGGCAGAGACAATTTGCCATTCTGTATGTCAGAGACCTAATGATCGAGAAGGAATCGGGAAACAAGATGCCGGAGGGGGAGCATTGACAAAAAGGCAAGTGTCAGGGCGCCCCGTTTCCTTTTCCCTCCGGCAGCCGTCCAAAAAAGCAACTCTTGCAGCGGGAGCATCTCGACACAGTCGACAACTGTTGTTGGACAGCTGTGGGATCTTTTCACAGTCCTCACTTTATTTTACTATATGGAGCGTAAATGTTTTGACACGTCTAATTAGATGTTCAGAGTGCGTGTGTTGTTTAAGATGTCATAGAAAATGGCATGATGATGAGGATGGGGAGCACGCCAAAGCTAATGTCGACATCTTGCCACTTCTACTACTAACGATTGATTGTAAGCAAAAGTGAATTGACGGGCTGTTTTGCTTCCAACAAAGGCCAATTGAATCCATGTATCACCAGCAACGTTTTCAAAAATCAAGCCAAAATGCGGGGCGGTCCACGGGCGGCAAACCCACCTTGCCGGTGGCCGCGGCCACGCTCACCCCGCAGCGCTCCAGGATGCTTCTGAGTTGCTCCTCTCCGAGGTGTTCCATCTCGTCGGGCCTCAACTCGCCGTCGTGAATGAGCCTTACCAATATGGACGGAGCTTCTGAAAGGGGAGGAGAAAGACACTGTTTCGGTGCTCTGGTGGCTTGGTGTGGGCCAGCGGTCAAAATGGAAAGGAAAATGTACCCGCGGGCAGCCGTGCTTGCGACGTGAGCTTGTCCTTCTCCGTGTTAATCACCGTGGGGCTCCTCATCAACGGGGGGATGAAGGGCGCAATGATGGAAGCGTCCACCCGGGTGATGGGGATTTCCGCCGGGAAAGCCGCCTGCTCGATGGCCTCCGTCTCCATGGTCAGCCAGAAGTCGTCCGGGTTCACTTCGTCCGACACGGAAGTCTCGGGCCAGGTGAACTGGGTCAGAGAGGCGCAATTGGCGTGGCCATTGGCGTGGCCATTGGCGTGGCCATTGGCGTGGCCATTGGCGTGGACATTGGCGTGGCCATTGGCGTGGCCATTGGCGTGGCCATTGGCGTGGCTGGACCGACCGTCCGTATTGGGCCCCAATACAAAATGGGCTTTTTGCATCGAAAATACAGTGGGTGGGACTCGTCTTACATTCCAGGTCTTGACATTAATAAACCATTCACAAGGCAAGTTCAAATTGAAATGTGTTCATTTTTTTTCTTTTCCCATCATCTCACCTCCAGGTTCTTGAGCTCCAGCACATTGTGGACGTATCGCCTGGAAACCTCCAAGACGGGCGCCACGCCGCAAATGCCGCAGATCATATCATTGTAGTCTCTCAGCGTCAGGCTCTCAAAGGCCCAGTAGCCCACCAGGAGAAAGTCTTCAATTTGGGAGGATTCTTCCGGACTCAACGCATGGACTGACGGCGCCGACGCGGAGAAGACGCCCGTCATTTGGTAAATAAGACAAATGGGCCTTTTTGTCCCTCTTCCCTTCATTTGAACGTAGACCTACCGGGGTGAGTGGAGATGTGGTCAAACAAGGTCCGGACGGCCCGAGTGGGTTGCTGGCCCAATCCGATTTGGCCTCGGATTTTCAGAAAAAGATCAATGCTAACCAGTAGTCGGTTTCCAATGTTGAACAGACCTGCGGAGAATTCCAGAGAAAAGTACTTTTAAACTTGTACGCTTCTAGAGAAGGGGAGGCAACTGAGGACATTGCCCCCCCCCCCCCCCACCAACAAACACGAGAGCGAGCTTTGATGCGTGAACACAAGGCCAAAAAAAAACCCAGATGTCTGCCCTATTTGAGAAGGCTCAAAGGATTGTCATTTGTTTTGAGACTGACTTGTGGCTCAGAAACGGGACCGCCGGCATTACATGAAAGATTCCGAAATGTCAAGACCTTCCTTTGTCCCATTGACCCACGGCGGGTCACACATCAGTAGCTTTTAAAAGTGCCCTGGTTGTTGTGAAGCTAGCCGGCACGGAGGACCACTTTAGTTAGACCACGTTAGTCACCTGGATGCAGGTCGGTGAAGCTGTGCAGGGCTAGACAACGGGCGTTGAGACACACTTTGAGCTGCAGAGACGCCGTCTGGATCAACATCTCCGTAAGCAACCAGCACTCCTCTTGCCCGGCGATGGTGCTGCGTTTGGAAAGTCAAGTCTTGAGTTAAGGGAGAGTGGACCCGGGCGGGAGAAGAGCTCTCAAATGGCGAACCGCTTTACGTTGGCTCACCTCTGATCTCCTTTGTAAAGAGGCTTTCCGCACAGGACGCATTGGGTGGCCGACGATTCGTACAACTGAGGCCATCCCGATTCCACCAGGGTCTTGCTTTGGACGGCGGCGTCTTCCTGCTTGTCCTCGCCGCCCTCGCCGCCCTCTTGAACTAAGACAATCTGAAGACTGTTGAGATCCCGGATGAGGGCCAGGCTTTCCTGGAGCTCTGCTTCGCCCTCTGGGATTTGCAGGGAATGGCGAATGAGCTGCAAGGTGGACTGCCGTTGCAGATCTTTCTGAGAAGGACTCAGGGGCTGGCAGGGATCCACCATTTGGACAGACTAAAGACAAAAAAAAAACGTCAAGGACGGACGGAAAGCACAACTTTAGTTATCACTTTGATCCATCTACTTGCCCCACAAGGTAAATCTGCTTCTCTTTAAAAACTAACTAAGGACCTTCTTGTATAGTATTTGTAAAGAGTCTTCTTTGACACCGTGTCGCTCTCCTCTGTTTTGTTTTCAAACAAAACTGTGATCAAAGAAAGCTTTTCCAAAGACCAAGTCAGGTCAAAAGGCATAAAATGAATAGCGCGACGTGACACGGGGTTCTCCAGAAAATACTGAAACCCGTTTTTGTGCGGTCCAACCTTCAAATGGGAAGTATACTAGGAGAGGCAGGCAGGCAGGCAGCTTTTACCTTGGCCTTCTTTCCCTGGGTCAGCTCACAGCCACATTTTGGACACACGGGTGGTTTGTGCCTGTTTTTGTACATGTAGTCACAGAGCTTGTTCTTGCAGTGTCCCCTGCCTCTTGCCGTGGACAGTCCCAGGTCCTTTTGGGGGGGGGGTGCGTGTCACCATCTTAAAGCGTAGAATACATTCTGTGGAAATGTATACTCACAAAGCTGTCCACGTTGACGTGCTTAAAAGGCACCACCGACACGATGGCCATGCCCGGCGGCTGAGACGACAAAGTGGAAATGGACTGGCTCGTCACGGATGTGACCGGAGAGTCCTAGGAAAAAATTGGGTTGAGGCTTTTGGAAGAACACCCAACACATTCAAAGTCTTTATTGGACTAGACGGGCTACTGGCTGGCAAGACTGTAGCGCCGTCCCTCTCATTTGTCCTTGAGAGAGAGAGAGGCAAGGTACAAATGAGTCTGCAAGAATACTGGTTAGCAAGTGACAATCGGGATTTGATTTATTTTTGGACAAAAAAAAACCGACGAGTGCTGTTTCAATGCTCCGGGCGGGCATTGGGTGCTCAAATTCCTGACTGCTGTTAGCATGTTCCCTCTGAGCCCGTATGTGTGGCTCTTTTCCAGGTATGCTGGCTTCCACCTATGACCCAAAAACACGCTAAGCTATTTACGCTACGCTAGCTCCGAGTGATGGAGGAGATGAATGAATATTGCAAAGGTTTTAGGGGAGCCTGACCTGTTTGGATTGCTCCAGCTGTTTTAGGGTGCTCTCTTTCAGACCCGAGAATCTCTCTGATTGCTCTGTGTTGGGAACAAAAATAGCCTCCCTTACACTTCAGTCAAAAAACTTTGCGTCGGGTGAACCCCACTCGGTAGGGTACCTCATTAACCGGAACGGAAAGGTGACGTACCGCCGAGTGCTTTGTTGTTTTGTGTGGGTGTTTTTCGGTTGGGTGTAGGGACAGCCAAGACTTGGAACAAACCTGAATCTGGGAAAACCACACACAAAAAAAAACCCCGAAAAGAATCATCGGTGTAAAATTAGCAGATGGTTGGATATATTTGAGAACATGTGTGCTTTCTTTCTCTTCACCTCTGTTGCAGTACGAGGGTAAGATGGGTCTGACGGGCCTCCCCTGAAGGTTGCACATCTTCTGACTGGCTATTTGTTTCACGTGCCTTCTCGAGACGGGGACGCCGGGCGGGATGAGCGGCGTTAGGAAAGACAAAGGGAGCGTCAAAAATGGACTCACCTTATTTGCGGCTGCAGGGACACACACATTTTGCTTGGTGTTTGGATGATGCCCTCTGCTGGTTGGGCTTGTTTCCTTGTGTGGATCTCTTTGGAGACGGTTTGTTTTTTACTCGCGCCGGCTTTGCCTTGGCGCTCCTTCTGCGTGGTCTTTTGGCAGCCGGACGTGGAAACGGGGCCGTCTTTTTTCGGGGATTTCTTTTCCTGTGGGCAAACACGTGAACATTTAGAAAATGCCATGTCAAAAAATACATGGCTTGACTGCTAAGTTTTACCCGACCGAGTATTACTTAACCGACCCAAGAATACACATTGAACAGGGGGGGAAAAAAAGGATTTTGTATATACAGTCGCATTTTTATGACCAATAGTCACAGGCCAAGCTAAAGTATGAAAAAAAATGAATGATTATAACTTCTAGGGCGGGGAATACGGTACATGTAAATCTTTAAAAAAAAAATTAAAAAAAGACGAAAAAGCGTCCATTGTTTTGTTGTGTGTAGAAATGGAATGATTATGTCAGCACTACAAAAGGGATGAGAGAATTCTGCTAATTATTTGGGCTTATTATATTGTTTCAAAAGTAACACTCACAGCGGGTATCCATTTTCCACCCAGGTGACTTCCACATTGGGGGCATTTTATTGGCTTGTGGCGTGTGACGTACACAAAAGAACAGCGGGGGTTCACACACCTACCGCGACCTCTTCTGGTGTACGTCTTCACGGCCTACAAAAGAATGATTTGACGTGCAAGTGAAGATTTAACCTGCTCACTGGAACCTTTCAATGTGGGAGTGCCTTACCATCTTGTAGGGTGCCTCGGTACTTTGCTTTTCCTTGGCTGCTACGGGGACCATCATTAAGGGCCCCAAAGTGCTGACCGCTGCCAAAGCTTTGGCCTCAAGCTGGTTCTAAAAAATGATTTCAAAATAAAATAAGTAGTAATAACAATAATATCATTCACAATTGAGTCCAACAAATACAGAATGGTTGATGATAGATCACCTGGTTGGGGATGATGGCCACCGTGTGTGTTGCTTCTCTTTGGCTTTGTTCAATGCTAACGCCGCTACTTACGTTAACGGCTTTTCCCACGTCACATTCTTTCATTGAAAATACGTTTGTTGACGGGTCCGCGGAGCTCCGCCACACAGACGCTTCTTTGGAAGCCGGAGAGCCGCACGGACTTGTGATCGCCGACCAGACCTCTCCCGTGTCTTTCTCATAGTTATTATTTAGAAGCGGGACTCGGACCTTTCCGGCCTCTGGAAAGGACGCGTTTCCGTCCGACGGAGGATTGAGACATTCTGCCAGAGAGCTTCCGGCCTGAAGATCGTCCGCCAGGACCAGGTAACTACGGCTAGCTCTCGGGAGAATCTTACGGAAGCCGGGAAGGTCTTTGGAGGTGTTGAGGAGGGATAACTGGAAGGACAAAAATAATGATAATAATAATCAGTGATGACAATTGGCCTTCTTTTCAAACAAACTGACTTACCCGATCCGAGCCCTCCTTTTCCGAGTGGGCTTTCTCCAGATAATAGCCTTTCTCGGCCACGCTGAGCCTTTTCCAGCTCTCGCTGATCCGCTTGTTAATCTCCGACTGGGGTTGATTGGGCCTCTCGTGTTGCATGGTTTGATGAACGTCAAAGTAGTACAGCAGGTAGGCTGACCTGCCGGACATTTCTTTCGTTTTTTTTCTTTCTTTTCTCTCCCCCGTTCTTTGAGGACAGGATGTTTGGAGCGTGTGAACGTTACCTGGGTTTCTTGGCTCTACCTTCACCCTCTTCCTCCTGACTTTTGCGCTTTCGTTTTTTGGAGGAAAGCACTTGAACTTGAAGCTTGTTGGTGCTTTCCACCTCCTCCGTCAGCTTCACCGCCTCAAATGGCTCCATCGTTCTCTTAAGATCAGAGCACCATTGGATAACATAGCTGACAAAAATACTTTTAGTACTTGACCCGACGTGACCTCTTGCTTTCTATGTATTTTGATTTTTAGGGTTACTTGAGAAATGAGCACGACATTTTGAAATAGAAAGGTTAAGAAAGAAATACACGACTTGCATACTTTGTCAATTTCTACCGCCTTCATGGTTTTTTCCTTGTTTTTTAGACTCACTACTCGTTTTAAAAATAAAAATCAGGCAACGTCATTTAATGCACTGTACAGATGGATTTGTGAATTGAGTGCATACTCCCATGTCGCCAAGTAAACAGTTTGGGGTTAAACACTCGGCTAGTTTATGAATGCCAATCGGGCAATACACCGGTAAACATATTTAGGTCAACGATCGGGACTATCGGGGCGGTGACAAACGAAAAATACCGGCATTTAGGGTTTAAAGCAGCGTTAATGGCCTGACTGCTATACTGCCAGCAACTCACTGCGCTGTCCAATGAAATGGCTCCTTGTTGAAGTCTTGCTTCTGTGGGCCGAAGCGCTTCACGGTGCTCCGAAAACGACCTTAGACACAACAATGCGGGTGGACATGGTGAACAAGATCGACTTTAGTGTTATTCACTAAACTCCCTAATCAAAGAGTTGGGTTCGCATCAGATAATTGTATGCATAAGTCTCTTCTTTTCACATCGTCTGTCAAAAAAAGAACATGGCGATTTTCGCAGCCACGGCTGTACACCAATCAGAAACATGAAAACAGAAATGTGAGCCAATCACGGTCGTCGTTTTTGACACGTGAAAGGTGACTTCAAATTTTCCGTGCAAGTCGCTTCTTTTCGATCGCTCAAGAAATGAAAATAGAGTTCGGAAGCGAAAGGAGGAATACATTTATATAGATTTGTTTTATTTTGAGTTTTTCCAAATGACATACCCTTTGTCGGGCAGTTAATCAGACCTGGCTAATCGTAACGTTTCGGGTCGAGTTTAGCTAATCGAACGTTGATCAAATCGATGAGGGAAAATGGCGAATGGCAAGGTGAGCGAAGCCCTCCTGCTTTCTTTGGCGTTCTATCGTGAAAATATGGAGTGTAAAATTATAAATAGGCTACGTTTTTCAATCGTTACCGGCAGTGGGCTCAATAAAGTGATGTTAACGTTTGTGTGCAGTCATAACGGTTAATGACACGTGTTTTGCTGGCTGTTTGCATATGTTGTACCTTGCATATACGTACTAAAACTAAAACACTAAGAATCAGGAGGATTTGTACTTTTACTGAAACGGGATGTTCTTGTTTTTTTTAGGATCCCCTGAAGCAGTTGAAAGACCTGACCGAGTTGAAAAAGCAGCTAGAGGAGGTCCAAAAGCGAGTAGAAAACGAAATCGCCGTCGGAGTTCCTCAGGTACGGTCATTTCTTATTTACTCCATTCTAGGATGATAGCCCCAACCCAGTTTTGCCCTCACGTTGTCATCAGGACTACTACATTTTCATTCTCTCATGTTAGTTTCAAATCAAATATATTAGAGTTTTTAACAATTGACCATTACAGAAAACCCACTTTGATTTAAAACAACAACAAAGTAGCGGGGCAGCTCTAGCATGACAATTTCAAACAAAAATATATAATACGGAAGTGTATTGACGTTTGGCATAATTTTTGGGAGATTTTGCGCATCGTTTTTTGGTATCTTGGAACAAAAATGTCCCCATCGAGGCTTTTCGGAACGTGAATACTAGGCGAGTGGCGTTAGCGCTTGATATCCATTTATACATGCGGTGGTCTTCTTTTAGGGCGGCTCGCTGTTGGGCTCGCCGTTCCTCAAGGGCTTCCTGGCGGGTTACGTAGCGGCCAAACTCCGTTCTTCCGCCATCTTTGGGATACTTCTGGGGACCGTCGCTGGCATGTACGCAGCGCAGAACTATCAAGTACCCGACGTGGAGAGGACCCTCGCAGAGTTTTTCAGCAACTTGAAAAAGGGCTCCAAGTAAATGGGACTTGCCCACAGAACTTTTTCCCCTTTGGGAGGCGGCTTTTTAAAAAAAAAAAAAAATTTGAGCGTGAGACTTTGTGTGGCGTTCCAGTTCCAATAGAATATTGGCTGGAGCGTTACCGACGATGATCGCCATCCATGACGAGGGGGCCGGATCCGGAAGGCGGTGGCTGGCCCGACTCAAGTGGGGGGCCCTCTTGTGCGCCATGGTCCTCATCTACGGCTCCCACGCGCCGCTCATCGCCCTGAGCAAAGTGGACGGCCGCGTCCCTTTCCAGCCTTCTTCCTGCGCGCTCATGGTGGAGGTGGCCAAGCTCCTGGCGTCTTTGGCCACGCTGGTCGGCAGCCAGACCCGGGGGAGGCGGGTCCCCCTCGCCCCGTCCTCGCCGTCGACGGTGGCCGCCTACGCCGTCCCCGCCGCGCTCTACGCCCTCAACAACAACCTGGTGGTCGTCATGCAGGCCGACATGGACCCCAGCTCTTTCCAGGTTCTCGGCAACCTGAAGATCGCCGCCACGGCGGCGCTCTACTCGGCGTGCCTGGGCAAGAAGCTGCGCCGGGGTCAGTGGTTGGGTCTGGGGCTGCTGATGGCGGCGGGAGCGTGCCACGGCTACTCCAGCCTGGGAGGGGCGCAGGCGGGGGACCGGCTTCACGTCACCCCGCGGGGGCTGGTCCTGGTGCTGGCCTACTGCTCGGTCTCCGGCCTGGCGGCCGTTTACACGGAGAAGATGCTGAAGAGCCGGCGGCTGCCCCTCAGCCTGCAAAACGTCTACCTGTATAGTTTTGGCGCGCTGCTCAACGGGCTGGCCTCCTTCTCCGCCCTGGCCGGAGAGAAGAGCTTACTGGAAGGATACTCGTGGACGGTTTGGGCCATGGTGGCGGGACAGGCGGCCAACGGCCTCTCCATGTCGCTGGTGCTGAAACACGGAAGCGGCGTCACGCGGCTCTTTGTCATATCCTGCTCCCTGTTGGTCAACGCCGTCCTGTCGTGGGCTCTTTTAGGGCTGCAGCTCACCTCCTTCTTCCTACTACCGGTGGCCATGGTGGCTCTCGCCGCCTATCTTTACTACAAGTAGCAGCATTTTAGGAGTTTTCACCAATCGCTTGGCTAACAACTGTGACAAATCAGACTCCGCCTGGGATTGTTGGACAATTGTATTTGTTTTGAAGGTTGTGTTTTCCCATGTCCGTTTCAAATCGTTCCAATAAATGTCATGTTCAGGAGTCACGCTCATTTACTGTTTTTCCACAGCATTTCTTGAGTCATGGGGTTTTGGGGGTGGCCTTGAGCTCACCTTGCTTGGTTAGCGTGTCCTTCAGCTCTGCCACAGCTGTCAAACAAACAATGATTTCCACCATTAGAAATATTTCCCCGGCCGGCTACTAGAGGACAGTGTGTACTGTGGGTGTTAAAAAGTAGCAAAGGAATGGTTTCAAGATTCCAAATGGTATTCAAGGAGCAGCATAGAAGGGCTCCCCCTACCACAAGGGCAAGTCTGTCTCCGAAGCCAGCAACGACGGCAGAAGTCGACGCACCTTTGCGAAGTTGCTTGTTGTCGGCTCGCAGCCGCCGGTTCTGAGCAGACGATTGAACGGCCTCGTGGACGGCCTCCATTAGGACGCTTTTGTATCTGGCCTGATCCCGGCTGGATTCTTGAAAGCTCCCCAATACCTTCAACCATGAAAGTTGTCTTTCCGAATCAACGGAAAATTTGTATTTTCCTTTATGTGAGAAAATGGGATACTTGTCACGTCGCCGAAACACACCGGGGGGAGACCGTCTTCCCGCCAACGTCTCCGCTCCGATTGGTGCTCGCCACGCCGGCGACGGGCTTGTTCCCGCAGGGCCTCCATCTGGAGAAGCAGAATCTTCCCGTCTGTGCTCAGCCGTAGCAGTTCCCTCTCCGTGCCCTAGAGTGCATTGGGATGGATCACATGGTCAATCCTCTCCCAAAGCAGACGAGGAGCCGAATGGCACCAAATCCAGGCGTTGGGCCCGTTCTGCTTATCTTACCAGTAGCTGCTCCCTGGCCAAGTCTCTCTCCATTTTCTCCACTTCCTCCCTAATTAAGCTCCCACTCAGCTCCTTGATTTGGTCTTCCAGCAGATACTCCTCGTTTAGCTGTCGAGAAGAAGCCGCGCGTGCTACGTAAGGGGAAAACGTCAAAGGATTGAAAGGCGGGCGTTACTTGGAGGTCACGTTTCTCCGCGACGGCCTCCCGCGTGGATGGTCCTTGTCTGAGAGCGTCCCTCAACTTGAGGATCCTGGCGATGCTCTCCTGGACTTTTTCCAAGCACCCTGGGTCTTGTGTGCAATGTACAGTCGTCCAAATGAAATGTGTACCCGATTTAGGGGCTATTCCAAAGGCTTTCTCTAAATTCATTTGATAATAGTATTTTCTGATGAGAAATTGCGGGTCAATCATTAACGGGGGAAATGCTGTTCTTCAAATAGAGTTGATCAACGTGAAGAAAGGGTTAGGGTTAGGGTAGTAGTGGTAATAGTGGTAATAGTAAGGCCGTGTAGACTGTATGTACTTGACATAGAGGGATGATTTTTTTTCAAAATGGAGTTTGTTACCTGTCAGATGCGCCTCCATTTCCCGCCTCAACTCTTCCTCCGCGAGTTTGGCAGCGTCCCAAGTCCCTTTGCCATGGATGCTTTCACCCCCAGATAAATCTATTTGGGCTGCGCGCACTTGGGCAACCTACACACAAAACGTGGTGGTTGCCAATAGATCTTACCTTTTTTTTTAAGTCCATAAACTGTTGTTGCTGCGTAATCTGGCCTGCCTCTGCATCATTTTGTGCGGCCCGAGAAAGTAAAACATCAGCGGCGACTTTGTGTTTTAGGATTTAAAAAAAAAAGGCCAATGTACCGCTTATTATTTGGTGTCAAAGTGGTGGCCCGGGGACCAAATCTGGAAAGAATGTCCTTTTGCCCCCAAAAATGTCCGACTCACCGCGTCTTTCATGCTCACAGAGACCATCGTGTGCTTGTGTCTGCACTTGCGTGCGGATTTCATGACACGCCAGTAAATTATTGAGGATGTCGAATCCACTTTCACGACTGATCAGGGTAGTCTTACCAAAATGCCCCCCCCCCAAAGTTTGAGTTTAGTGAGTCTAAAATGATTTCATTTTCATTTACCTGGTCTCAATATCACCTTTGGCACAAATATTAAGAAATGTCTATTTTTCCATTCCAGGTGTAAAGTGACAAGCTGGAGCACATGGAATTTGATCCAGCTGCCGCCTTTGCATGGTAGGCAGACGCTCGCTCTTCCTGGTGGTGAGTCAAGTGCCCAAACCAACTCCCTTCTATGTGGCAGCCTGGCTAACTATTTGCAAACTTTTTTTTTTTTTTTTTTTTTTACAGGTGTAAAGTGAGGAGGAGGAGGAGGTGTACGACCTGGGATTGGATCTTGCTACATTTGGCATTGATATGTCATCCATGGCCTCGGTGAGCTAAGTGCCCAGCCAGCCAAGCCACCTTCCTACTTGGTCACACACGGGCCGGCTAACTATTTGCTAACTACTTTTCCATTACAGCTGTAAAGTGACAACTTGGAAGATGAGCTCATCAAACAACTGGTCCCTCACAAGGTAAGCTGATGTTTTCCCATTGAAGTAGTAGAAAGTAGAAAAAAGCCTTACTCTACTATTTGGTTTTTTTAGGAGAAAAAAAAGCCTTACTATACTAGCGGATGTTTTCCCATTTGAGCCAAGTAGTAAAGTAGTCAATCCAACAACAACAACAAAAACACAATTGTGAAAAATACAGTGGTGTTTTATTTGCAAATTAAAAAGCACCGACAATATTAGTTACACTGTAAAAATTATTGACAACAATTACAAATCTTTATCATACAGTCCAGGATATAATTAGTACCATCGTCGCTGTTATGTGTTATCACGTTAATACTTAATACGTCGAGACAACAGTTGGCAGTGTGAGGAATGGCGAGCCCACATTTTTTTCCCACTTGGCGCTGACGTGGCGTGGCACGCGGCGCGCACCCCACCCGACACATTCAAATAATTTAGGTCTACCCAAAGGGAGCCGCCGCCGCCGCTTATGTACAGGAACAAAGTCCAGAAATCCAAATGGCCTTTTTTTTCTCGTACGTTACAAAACTATTGCAGGGGGAGCAGTTTTTTTTTTCTTTTCTCCCTCATCTAGCGTTGGTGACATCCAGTTGCGACGCTAACACCTTCAAACCGTAAAACTAAACGCATCCAGTGCGGCGTCGCTCGCCGGGCCAAGCGTCGGCTGGCCCGAAAAGAAAAACAGCTAGCTTATGGTTTTCTCACATGACGTATATTCTGAACCAAATGCTTGTGTGCTATCCAGTTAAATGTATGTCGAGTACCGTGAAATATTGTGCTTTTGACGCGAGTCCATCCGCGGCGCGGCACGCCATTCATTCTCTCCGACACCTCTTGCAGGAAGAATCTGATGTTTAGTTTCCGTACATTCCACAGAGCAATGTCTCAAAAAAATCATTTGTCTAAAGGTTTGTCAACCAAAGTCCACCAAATGGTAGGGTTTTATTGGGATTGCTTCCTGGCGTTTTCAAATAAAAAGTCTAGCAAGGCCTATCAAACAAAGAAACCAAAAATAAGGCTACCACATGCAGCCAACCAGCTGTCCAATTGTCATCTGGTTATGAAAGGCATTTACAACTAATGTCTTTTAGTGTGTGTGTGTGTGTTTGCGTGTCCCTCAGCCCAAAAGTTCAGTCCTTTTCGGCCACTCTCCAAATGTGATGGAGTCTTTGCTCTTTTCTTTCAGTTCCAGCGAGGACTTTTGGAGTTCCCAACTGGCCGTGTCCAAGAGTGTGGTGAGACGTCCCAAAGCGGCGCGAGGGCGCTCCCCAACGTCTCCGGCGGATCGCAGAATGAAGACGTGGTGGTCGGATCCTCCCGGAACGCCAGTCACCTTGGACGCTGCGGCGGTGTGATCACGGGCCCGTAGAAAGTTGCCAGTCTCCCCGCCGTATGTCCGTCCGTCCTCCTTCCCCCTTCCCGGCTGGGGTGGGCTGCTACCTGCTGTGGACCAGCTCTTCTCGAAGCCAGCTGGGGAGTGGCTGGCCCATTCTGTACAGCAGTTTGGACAGCTCGATGTTATGATCCCTGTAGTACTCCCGGAGGAACGCCAAAGACTGAAGGAGAGAATGGGATCACCTTAGGAATCCAACCGCAACATTGCCGTGCTTTTATGCGAATGGCAAAGGTAGAATGAGCCTACCTCAGGGTCCATGTCCGGATACCTGCGCCCTTTGCTTTTGCCCAAACACTTTGTCTTCCCGCCTTCTAGCAGCTGGCACCAGAAACCTTTCTTGGGGTCAAAGCTGTAAATAAAAAAAAGAAGAAAAAAATGAAATGGGATGATATTAGTGATGCTTTGAAAAAATGCATTTAATCATTCCGCTCTTCCTTGGCGCGTAACTTACGCTTAGAGACAAAAAAAGCCTTACTATACTATGTTGTTTTTAAAGTAAAACAAGCCTTACTATACTATGTCGTTTTTTGAAGAAAAAAGCCTTACTATACTATGTCGTTTTTTTTAAAAGAAAAAGCCTTACTATACTATGTCGTTTTTCCGAAGAAAAAAGCCTTACTATACTATGTCGTTTTTGACAAATAAAAAGCCTTACTATACTATGTCGTTTTTTTGAAGAAAAAAGCCTTACTATACTATGTAGTTTTTTTTCGAAGAAAAAAGCCTTACTATACTATGTTGTTTTTGACAAATAAAAAGCCTTACTATATACTATGTCGTTTTTTTCGAAGAAAAAAGCCTTACTATACTATGTTGTTTTTTCGAAGAAAAGAGCCTTACTATACTATGTCGTTTTTAAAGTAAAACAAGCCTTACTATACTATGTCGTTTTTGAAGATAAAAAGCCTTACTATACTATGTCGTTTTTGACGAATAAAAAGCCTTACTATACTATGTCGTTTTTTCGAAGAAAAAAGCGTTACTATACTATGTCGTTTTTTTGAAGAAAAAAGCCTTACTATACTATGTCGTTTTTTCGAGGAAAAAAGCCTTACTATACTATGTAGTTTTTTTCGAAGAAAAAAGCCTTACTATACTATGTTGTTTTTGACAAATAAAAAGCCTTACTATATACTATGTCGTTTTTTGAAGAAAAAAGCCTTACTATACTATGTCGTTTTTTTCGAAGAAAAAAGCCTTACTATACTATGTCGTTTTTTCGAAGAAAAAAGCCTTACTATACTATGTCGTTTTTTCGAAGAAAAAAGCCTTACTATACTATGTCGTTTTTTCAAAGAAAAAAGACTTACTATACTATGTCGTTTTTTCGAGGAAAAAAGCCTTACTATACTATGTCGTTTTTTCAAAGAAAAAAGCCTTACTATACTATGTCGTTTTTTGAAGAAAAAAGCCTTACTATACTATGTCGTTTTTTTGAAGAAAAAAGCCTTACTATACTATGTAGTTTTTTCGAAGAAAAAAAGCCTTACTACACCTTGTCGTTTTTTCGAGGAAAAAAGCCTTACTATACTATGTCGTTTTTTCGAAGAAAAAAGCCTTACTATACTATGTCGTTTTTTCGAGGAAAAAAGCCTTACTATACTATGTCGTTTTTTCAAAGAAAAAAGCCTTACTATACTATGTCGTTTTTTCAAAGAAAAAAGCCTTACTATACTATGTCGTTTTTTGAAGAAAAAAGCCTTACTATACTATGTCGTTTTTGAAAAATAAAAAGCCTTACTATACTATGTCGTTTTTTGAAGAAAAAAGCCTTACTATACTATGTCGTTTTTTTGAAGAAAAAAGCCTTACTATACTATGTCGTTTTTTCAAAGAAAAAAGCCTTACTATACTATGTCGTTTTTTCGAAGAAAAAAGCCTTACTATACTATGTAGTTTTTTGAAGAAAAAAGCCTTACTATACTATGTCGTTTTTGACAAATAAAAAGCCTTACTATACTATGTAGTTTTTTTCGAAGAAAAAAGCCTTACTATACTATGTCGTTTTTTCGAAGAAAAAAGCCTTACTATACTATGTCGTTTTTGACAAATAAAAAGCCTTACTATACTATGTCGTTTTTTGAAGAAAAAAGCCTTACTATACTATGTCGTTTTTTTGAAGAAAAAAGCCTTACTATACTATGTCGTTTTTTCGAAGAAAAAAGCCTTACTATACTATGTCGTTTTTTCAAAGAAAAAAGCCTTACTATACTATGTCGTTTTTTCGAAGAAAAAAGCCTTACTATACTATGTCGTTTTTGACAAATAAAAAGCCTTACTATACTATGTCGTTTTTTGAAGAAAAAAGCCTTACTATACTATGTCGTTTTTTTGAAGAAAAAAGCCTTACTATACTATGTCGTTTTTTCGAAGAAAAAAGCCTTACTATACTATGTAGTTTTTTCGAAGAAAAAAAGCCTTACTACACCTTGTCGTTTTTTCGAGAAAAAAAGCCTTACTATACTATGTCGTTTTTTCGAAGAAAAAAGCCTTACTATACTATGTCGTTTTTTCGAGGAAAAAAGCCTTACTATACTATGTCGTTTTTTCAAAGAAAAAAGCCTTACTATACTATGTCGTTTTTTCGAAGAAAAAAGCCTTACTATACTATGTCGTTTTTTCAAAGAAAAAAGCCTTACTATACTATGTCGTTTTTTTGAAGAAAAAAGCCTTACTATACTATGTAGTTTTTTTCGAAGAAAAAAGCCTTACTATACTATGTTGTTTTTGACAAATAAAAAGCCTTACTATATACTATGTCGTTTTTTGAAGAAAAAAGCCTTACTATACTATGTCGTTTTTTTCGAAGAAAAAAGCCTTACTATACTATGTCGTTTTTTCGAAGAAAAAAGCCTTACTATACTATGTCGTTTTTTCGAGGAAAAAAGCCTTACTATACTATGTCGTTTTTTCGAAGAAGAAAAAAGCCTTACTATACTATGTCGTTTTTTTGAAGAAAAAAGCCTTATTATACTATGTCGTTTTTTTCGAAGAAAAAAGCCTTACTATACTATGTCGTTTTTTCGAAGAAAAAAGCCTTACTATACTATGTCGTTTTTTCGAAGAAAAAAGTCTTACTATACTATGTCGTTTTTTGAAGAGAAAACCCTTACTATACTATGTCGTTTTTTGAAGAAAAAAGCCTTACTATACTATGTCGTTTTTTTTGAAGAAAAAAGCCTTACTATACTATGTCGTTTTTTTGAAGAAAAAAGCCTTACTATACTATGTCGTTTTTTTGAAGAAAAAAGCCTTACTATACTATGTAGTTTTTTTCGAAGAAAAAAGCCTTACTATACTATGTCGTTTTTTCGAAGAAAAAAGCCTTACTATACTATGTCGTTTTTGAAGATAAAAAGCCTTACTATACTTTGTCGTTTTTTTGAGATAAAAAGCCTTACTATACTTTGTCGTTTTTTTGAAGATAAAAAGCCTTACTATACTATGTCGTTTTTTCGAAGAAAAAAGCCTTACTATACTATGTCGTTTTTTCGAAGAAAAAAGCCTTACTATACTATGTCGTTTTTTCGAAGAAAAAAGCCTTACTATACTATGTCGTTTTTGAAAAATAAAAAGCCTTACTATACTATGTCGTTTTTTGAAGAAAAAAGCCTTACTATACTATGTCGTTTTTTTGAAGAAAAAAGCCTTACTATACTATGTCGTTTTTTCAAAGAAAAAAGCCTTACTATACTATGTCGTTTTTTCGAAGAAAAAAGCCTTACTATACTATGTCGTTTTTTGAAGAAAAAAGCCTTACTATACTATGTCGTTTTTGACAAATAAAAAGCCTTACTATACTATGTAGTTTTTTTCGAAGAAAAAAGCCTTACTATACTATGTCGTTTTTTCGAAGAAAAAAGCCTTACTATACTATGTCGTTTTTTGAAGAAAAAAGCCTTACTATACTATGTCGTTTTTGAAAAATAAAAAGCCTTACTATACTATGTCGTTTTTGAAAAATAAAAAGCCTTACTATACTATGTCGTTTTTTGAAGAAAAAAGCCTTACTATACTATGTCGTTTTTTCAAAGAAAAAAGCCTTACTATACTATGTCGTTTTTTCGAAGAAAAAAGCCTTACTATACTATGTCGTTTTTTGAAGAAAAAAGCCTTACTATACTATGTCGTTTTTGACAAATAAAAAGCCTTACTATACTATGTAGTTTTTTTCGAAGAAAAAAGCCTTACTATACTATGTCGTTTTTTCGAAGAAAAAAGCCTTACTATACTATGTCGTTTTTTCGAAGAAAAAAGCCTTACTATACTATGTCGTTTTTGACAAATAAAAAGCCTTACTATACTATGTCGTTTTTTGAAGAAAAAAGCCTTACTATACTATGTCGTTTTTTTGAAGAAAAAAGCCTTACTATACTATGTCGTTTTTTCGAAGAAAAAAGCCTTACTATACTATGTAGTTTTTTCGAAGAAAAAAAGCCTTACTACACCTTGTCGTTTTTTCGAGGAAAAAAGCCTTACTATACTATGTCGTTTTTTCGAAGAAAAAAGCCTTACTATACTATGTCGTTTTTTCGAAGAAAAAAGCCTTACTATACTATGTCGTTTTTTGAAGAAAAAAGCCTTACTATACTATGTCGTTTTTGACAAATAAAAAGCCTTACTATACTATGTAGTTTTTTTCGAAGAAAAAAGCCTTACTATACTATGTCGTTTTTTCGAAGAAAAAAGCCTTACTATACTATGTCGTTTTTTCGAAGAAAAAAGCCTTACTATACTATGTCGTTTTTGACAAATAAAAAGCCTTACTATACTATGTCGTTTTTTGAAGAAAAAAGCCTTACTATACTATGTCGTTTTTTTGAAGAAAAAAGCCTTACTATACTATGTCGTTTTTTCGAAGAAAAAAGCCTTACTATACTATGTAGTTTTTTCGAAGAAAAAAAGCCTTACTACACCTTGTCGTTTTTTCGAGGAAAAAAGCCTTACTATACTATGTCGTTTTTTCGAAGAAAAAAGCCTTACTATACTATGTCGTTTTTTCGAGGAAAAAAGCCTTACTATACTATGTCGTTTTTTCAAAGAAAAAAGCCTTACTATACTATGTCGTTTTTTTGGAAGAAAAAAGCCTTACTATACTATGTCGTTTTTTGAGAAAAAAAGCCTTACTGTGTCGTTTTTTGAGATAAAAAGCCTTACTATACTATGTCGTTTTTGAAGATAAAAAGCCTTACCATACTATGTCATTTTTTGGGATAAAGAGCCTTACGTCGTTTTTTGAGATAAAAAGCCTTACTATACTATGTCGGCAGTTCGGAATAAAACCTTTTAGTGAAAAGTATGACTAAGTGTTTAATTTAAATTAAAAAGGTTATTCTTTTCTTTTTCTTCTTATTCCATTTACTCACCTACATGGTTTGGTGATCAACCAAATGTTGACAGCGGGAAGCGAACCCAGGTCTCCCAGACGGGAGTCCAGTACACTAACCTCTGCGCCAATCAAGTGTCTACACTTTCCACTGTCATCATTTGACTTTCTTGAGTACAAGTCCAGAGAAACAATTAAGGGAAAATGATGTGTCCCAACCGGGATTTGAACCCAGGTCTCCCCGACGAGAGTCCGGTGAACAAACCTCTGCGCCACCAAGCGGCTACACTTTTCTACGTCGTCATTTGACTGTATTGACTACAAGAAACAGAAACAAATAAGTGGGAAAAAGTGTCCCAACCCGGGATTTGAACCCAGGTCTCCCAGACGAGAGACGGGCGAGTTAACCTCTACGCCACAGTGCCACGCTATACTATGTTGTTTTCTTTTAGCAAATTAGCCTTGCTATACTATGTCGTTTTTTTGACGAAAAGGGCCCTACTATACTATGTAGTTTTTAAAGAAAATGAGCCTTACTCTATATACATATTATGTAGTCTTTTTAAGAAAATAGCCATCTCATTGGGATTCGTCTAGGCGCATAACTTACGCTAGAATCTTGTGGTAGTTGATGATGTTGGTCAAGCCCAAGAACTTTTGGATCTTCTCCATCACCGAGGCGGGCTCCGTCTTCAGTATCTGTCCATCCAAGACCAGCAGCTGGGGAGAGCAGATGAGGCAAAATGTTGACTAAGCGTGGCGTCTCGTGCTTTTGGGCTCCACGGCGAAAAAACGCCAACCTGGCTGGCGTGGTAATAGTTGAGCCAGCGTTCCAGGTGCATGGCGTACCAGCCCGGCATCAGACAGCGATTCTGGAGAACCCGCAGCTTGGCCGGACTGTCGTGGCCGGCCGTGATCACGTCGTGAAACGAGTACTTCAGCGCCGCCTGGTCGTCGTGGGCTCTCTGGTGCTGTCCGGGTCACACGGGGTCACACGGGTCGGCCGGCGGGAAGTCACCGGGCCGCGGAAATGGGCCGGCGCCACCCACCTGGTACCACGAGTAGGCTCTGTCGGCCGGGTTGATGAGGATGGTGACGATCTTGGCTTTGGGAAGGAGCGCCGCGGCCCTCTGGGCGGCCACCTCCGAGTCAAAGTAGTTGGCACTCTTCTCAAAGTAGTAGTCTGAGCTGGCATTGGAGGGCAGCGGGAAATACTCCATGTACCTGAGCAAACACTTCATATTTTTAGCTTCAACTAAAAACAACGGCATTTTACATTTGAAAAATGTTCTTCCGGGGGCTTTCTTACCAATCGATGCCTCTGTGGTAGTTGTGGCCGTTGAAGAACTGGATCTCCTCAAAGGTCTCCTTGCTGGGATAATTACTGGTCAGGTCCGGGTGCATGCTGAGGAACAGGTAGAGCGCCGTCGTGCCTGCGGACGGCGGGGAGGATATCCGGTGCCACAAAAGAGGATCCAGTCAGGAGCCGTCCAACGACTTTCCAGCTCATACAGCCAACACAGACACTGGCGTCGCGGCAAGCGCGTCACGGCGACCGCCAACGACGCCAGTGCAATTTCCCCAGAGCTAATGCGTCGTGTTTACTGCGGCCTGCGGGGGGCGGTGAAGCGCAGATTCTCACCTGTCTTCTGAGGCCCGATGACGAGGAGCTTGGGGAAGCGGTCGCACGTTTTTTCTTTCGACCAAATGTCTTTGTGCCTTTTGTCCTCGCATGGATCCTGTAGCCACCGCCAGACAAAAAAAAAAAATAGATTGGAATTTCCATGCAGTCAACGGATGCCCATTGATGAAAATGAGGGGGTTGTAGAAATTATCGACTGAAACCACTCGGTTTTGGGGGTGATTGTGCTGGGTCTGGTTCTGATTCTCACCTGCCAGAGCGGATCTCTCTCCGTGGGGAAAAGGCTAAAATATTTCTGAGCCAACTGCACGGGCGGGAGGGTCTGCATCTTCAGATTGGTCCAGGTCTTGACAAACATCATCAAGCTTTTAAAAGTGTACAGGCCCAGACGGTCGTTCCCGTAGTTGGATAAATGGGTCATGAAGATGCTGATCTGTTGGCACAGAACATTAAAACAAAAACTCAAATTGATAATTAAATACAGTGTCGTTTTTATACTTACTATATACTATGTCGTTTTCTTCAAGAAAAAAAACAGCCTTACTATACTGTGTCGCTTTTTTACGGAAAAAAAGCCTTACTATACCATGTCGTTTGAATGGGAAATGTTGGTTGGAGTGACGAGAATATCGACATATGAGCTGGGTCCCGGAAGGAATGAAGCTGGTATGTAGAGGTAAAAACTGTGCTGAAATAAATGGAGTGGGCCGAGCGAGCCCCGGGCCAAAGTGACAAAACGCTTGGCCTCTCATTAAAGCGTGACTAAATGGGGAAAAATGGATGACATTTTTTTTTTATAGCTTTGAGAGCGTTCATTTTTTAATTTGAGCCAATCTTTGGAAAATACGCCACGCGTGGTTGGACACGCCATCCATCGCTGTAGAATAGTTCATGCGAAGAATAGAAAATGAAATCAATTACGGGCGGAGGACTCTGAATGGCGGACGGAGCGGGGAGACGCCACAAGGACACGGAATGGAATTCATTTTCCAATGACGTATGGCTGCTGAATGCCAAACAGCCGCAAACCGCCCGCCATCCACACGGTAAGACGGCTAAATCCGCTCAAAAAAAAAAAAGCGCCATGGCCGCTTTTACTCCGAGTACCGCATTTTCTGTCTCGCTACGGCGGTGCCTCAGCTAAGGAAATGGGCTCGGAATTGGAAGCACCACAGCGCTCTCCCAAAAAGGCGTCGCGTGACACGCCGGCCGGCCAGTCATCTTATTTCAATTGACGTTAAGATGGGCGGTCAAGACGAAAGGTGTCAAGGCAAAAGGCGGCGTTTGACTCACTCACCGGGTTGAGCAGAACAGTGAGGAAGAGTTCTCCCCCGTTGATCAGCTTGTCCAGCTCGTTGGGGCTGCCGGGGTAGTCCTTGTAGAAGATGGTGTGCGTGAACAGGCCGCACGTCTGCCTGGGCAGCACCTGCCAATGAGGACACGCCTCAGGTCAACTCACGTTCGTGCGCTCGCTCGCTCGTAGTTCGTGAAGCGAGCGCTCTTACGCTGATGCCGCTGTGGATGAAACCTCGGCGAAAGCGGGCCGGCTTCAGGTGCGGGTATTCCTCCGTGCTGGTCACCTTGATGCTCCACACCTTCTTCCAGGCGTCGTACAACTGCAGGTGGACGGGGTAGACGCCCGAGTGGTGCGGCGCCACCGCGTAGCCCATGTTGATGGGGATGCCGTGCTCCTGCAGGGCGACCGGACAAACACACACGTGGATTTGACTCGCCGCCCTCAACGTTACAATCCCTTGCTACTCACCAAGGCAAACTTTTTGTTGAGCAGCATCTGCTCGGCCAGCACCGACTGGTTGTGGAAGAGATGGGGCTGCATGTGGCTCCACATGTGAGGGAACCACCAAAACTCCTTCACGTAGGAAAGCAGCAGGTCGTCGCCCAGGTCCTCCTCATCCGACCCTAAAAAAGGGAGAGAAAAAAAAAAAAAAAGAAGAAAAAGCCTGAGCCCGGGAGATGTTGGGCTCTCATCAAAACCAATGGAGGAAATAAAAACACGGTCAAATGGGTGGAGTTACAATGAATGATACCTCTACTGAGCAGTGGTTCCGTGAATATTGAGATTTTTGGGAAGAAGCGATTCACATTGAGTTAGCGTCATTTGTTCCGCAATCTTTCATACCAGCCAAAAATGATAAATGGAACAAAGCAACGAAGCGGAATATTTTGACCCGAGTTCAAATAGGAGCATGGTAAAAAGTCACAATATGAGCACCACAGAGAGCTAAAGCTACAAGTCTTATTTCATGGGCTGTGGTGCTCATCTTTTTGCTCTCTCTTTCTCTCCTCACCGGCGTGAAAGAATTTCCCCGAGAATCCCAAATTGAAGGTGAAGTTGGGAACGTGGCTGCGCATCTCCCTCTGCGTCTCCAACAGGGCCTGAACACACACACACACACACACACACACGGAACGGGAGAGTCAACGGAGGGCGTCCGTGGGCTGCCGCACCCGCACAATAACCGGTACGTCGCAACAAGTACGTCCATTCTCGGTCCCAACTATAAGTATGGATCGATTGGGGAAAACCGACCTTGACGTCGGGAACCTTCATGCGGGTGCCTTCTTTGCCCACAAAGATGTCGTCCACGTCCACCAGGACGTAGCGCTCCAGGGACAGGGAGAGCCTCTTGCCGGTGAGGAAGGCCACGGCGTCCACAAAGACCAGCTTGTGGAGCCAGAAGAGCAGGTTGTTGCCAAAGAGGACCCTCTGGATGCCGTCGTGGAGGCCCAGGTCCTGCACCACCGACGGGAGCAGGGCGGCGCTCTGGCCCGCCGACGGGATGCTCTCGGCCGACTGGGTCTTGGCCAGCAGCACCGGCTCGTAGGTGGAGTGGTTGGACTGGAAGACGGTCCAGTCGTCCCCGGGCAGCGGGCCGGGCAGGGGCTGCCCCGATCGGGTGATGAAGAGCAGGGGGGATTTGGCGTTGACCGAGCAGTCCTTCAGACCCAAGTTGGAGTGCAGAAACAGAGGGAAGCCCTTCAGCTGGGCGCTCAGCAGACTGTTCTCGTTGGCCTGAACAAAAACAAAAAGAAAGAAAGGACGGACACAAATAAAGGCTCGGTCAGGACCGACGGACACAAATCGAGGCTCGGTCAGGACCGACGGACACAAATCGAGGCTCGGTCAGGACCGACGGAAACACATATCGAGGCTCGGTCAGGACCGACGGACACAAATCGAGGCTCGGTCAGGACCGACGGACACAAATCGAGGCTCGGTCAGGACCGACGGACACAAATCGAGGCTCGGTCAGGACCGACGGACACAAATCGAGGCTCGGTCAAACCAGACGAGAAAAGTCGCGTTAAAAAGTGCTCGGAGATCGGCGGTAACCTTGAAGAAGCCGATGATGCCCACTCCGTATTCCACGCAGTACTTGTCCAGCAGCTCCCGGTTCCAGGCGTCCAGGTTGACGTACTTGAGAATGTTCTCGTAGATGACCAGCGTGAAACGGCCCCTCTCCTTGTCCGTCAGGGTGGGCATGTCGCCCTTCCCGGGCGAGATCTCCGTGCGATACCGGAAGCGCCCCGACTCCAGGATGGCCACGATCTCCTGGCCCAGCTGCGAGTACTGACTCTCCACAAAGACCAGGACCACGGGATCCGTCCTGGCCCCCGCCGGGTCGCCGCCGGGGCCTCCCGACACGCCGCGCGGGGGCAAGAGGCGAGAGGGCGTGACCCTGGAGTCGTCCGAGTCGGCCGAGGCCCCCTCGGCCCCCGACACGCCCCCTCCCGACGGCTCCAGCTCCCGCTTGACGCCGTAGAGGAAGTAGGCCGAGATGAACACGCTGACGGTGCAGAAGAGAAAGAGGAGGAGGAGGGACGTCTGCAGCGGGAGGAGACGCACCAGGCGACGCAGGGGGGTCACGCAGCCCAGCATCGTCTCTCGCCGCGACGGGCTCCCCCCCGCGGGAGCCTCCCGAATGATCGGCTGCTGCCGCGACCGCTCGCCGAGGAGGAAAAAAGAAAAAGAAACAAAAGGAAAACGAAAAAAAAAAAAACCTTTGTCTTTCTTCGGGGCGCCCGCTCAAGGCGCCGAGACGGCAGCTAGCGGCGACAGCGACGAGATGCTTTGGCGTAGGCGGCTCTCCCTCATATTGCAATGGCGCTTATGTCACCATGGCAGAGGAGTGGGAGGAGGCCCGGGATCGCAGGGACGGATGGACGCACTTTTGCCTTCGGAGGGGGCGGGGGGGAAAGCCAACGATGGTCGGGACCAGTGGCCGGCGGGGAAACGTGACGGGAGACTCCGTCACCTGCCCATTATTGGAGCTTCCCGAGCGTGGAGGTTTGGAGGAATCTTTGGGACGGGAGAAGGATCTCGGCAGGCAAAACAGGTCACAAGAGGCAGATCTCGGATCACAGAATTCCTGCAAAACAAGACCAAATCAGATCATTTTGTCATCTCAGAGGCGCTCCCAAAAGTGCAACTATGCATCACGACTTTGCAATAGTAACCGGCCAACAGATTTCCAGTGAACGGCAAAAGCAGAACTTGATTTCCCGAAACTTTCACGGCTATTCCAGCGCAGGCGTTTTGTGTGAAATAGCCGGCCGACAGAGACGCACCACAATGTCGGCCATCGACAACGATCAATGTTTCGATTTTGCCAGAACCGAGTAAGACCCGACGGGAATCTAGAGCTGGTTATGAGTTCATCTATCATTTTCTACAGCCTCTTGTACAAGGCAACGTGCTGTGGACACTTTCCCTTGAAGTTTTCTTCTATCTCCCCAAATTGTCCGTATGACCACACCAAAATCACGCTGCAAAATTGTAGACGAGAGCCAGACGAAAACATGCATTATTTATGCTAGCCAGCAGACGTATCCATAAGTTGAAGAGCAGCCTAAAATGGTGCGGAGAGAGACGCCAGTGTTTAGGCTGCCACACGGCGACAATGTCTTAAATCGTGCATAAACAAGAGACAGACGGCACAGCAGCCACTCGCTATTTTGCTTCTCCAAAGACGCAAAGAGAACTCATCAATAGAAGCCCAGCAATAATACACCCGCACTGACACTTTCCATACATACAGACGTCAAGTACGGTACAATGGAAGCCGGCCGGCCAGCTCTGAGAAATGGGCCTACGTCGGTGGCAGAGTTTCTTAAGGGCTGTTCAGGTTGAAGAAGCTGATCACGTGACTGGTTGGGAACCTGCACCCCCAACTCTTTGGAAGTAGGCCAGGGCTGCACAGCTCGCTAGATTAATGAGAGGGGATGGCCAACAGCCAGATCAAGTCTGCTCCTCATCTCTAACAACTCCCTCCCACCATAAATAGAGGAAATAACGGTGACTTTGGCCAGATGCGCTGCGCAACCTCCCGGCCGACGGCGTGTGCTTATCCTTCCTTGCACGGCCGCCCGCTTTGCCTGCAACTTTCAACAAGTCAAATTCTCAAGGGCTTTTTTTTAAAAGAGCACTGGGAACACAAATTAAAGGGCAGAAAGATTTCTCAATGTCAGCCAAAAAAAATGCATGTAAATGTGTATTTTCTAGGACATTTTTGGGACAACATGCATACGCAAAAAAATGCTAAACTTTCTGTTAGCCAATCAGACTTCTGAAAGACAAAGCAAAATGAACTAGCACGCTCCCTCGCCACATGGCGTGGCAACCATGGCAACACGGGAGTTATGAGGCAGGACAATCGGGAGGCCTGGCGTTGGCGCTTAAAAACAGAAAAGGACAACGTTAAACGCACAAAGAAGCGCAAGAAGATCTGCCGTTGGATGGAGGAGAAAGCTCACCGTTTGTTTGCTAGCCTTTCCAAAGAGACCAAAAAAAAAGTGTGCAAGAGGGTCAAGGTTAAAGAGCTAAGAAGGGTGTGAACCCTAATCACTAATCCTTTTAATCTTGACACGGTAAACGGTAACAAAAGTATGCCAGCTCTGCAATTAAACAACTTGCCTTGAAAGGATTAGCGTACCCACAAATAGAGGAAAGGGAATTGGAGGCGCACTGCTCGACAAAAACAGCTAGCATTAATATGTTTTTAAAAGTAATAGTGATAATTGTGCGTGAGCTTTCCGCCAGGTATACTTTTACGCCAGGAAGCCATTTATTTTGGCATCCGTAACAAACACTTTTACAGATGAATAACTATTTGCTTTTTTTTTTTTTTTGACTGTAAACCACATGTTTAGGCCTGGAAATGAATAGATGAGCTGCCGGCAATAAATTGGACGTCGCCTCGAGAATTAAAATGAACTCTTATTTGAAATGGCGCTAATGTTGGATTGTCTGAAGGGGGAAATAAGCTTGTACTCTGGGGGACGTACGGAGAGGTTGTGCCAGGGGATGGATGGGGGGGGTTCATTTATCATTTTTGTCACTTGTGGTGCAGAGCAGGAGAGAGAGAGAGAGAGAGAGAGAGAGAGAGAGAGAGAGAGAGAGAGAGAGAGGGGTGGCTTCGTATAAATTGGGTGGGTGGGGGTGGAAGTGGAGTGGCAAAAAGAAAAAAAGACAAAAACAGCACCATCCAGGGACTTGGATCAATGTTGGTGGTGGGAGTGACCGTTTGTTCCCGTTGTTTATCCAGTGTCAAGCGGCGGGGAAGGACAAAGAGGCAGTCCACTGACACAAAGTCTCCGTCGGGCTTTGAAATGCTTCTCGCCGTGGAAACACCACAAGTCAGCGGCCCCAATATGGACTTCGATATCACCTAACTCCCCCATTACAACCATGTGATACTATTTCTGAACTATCAAATAAAAGAATGTTAAGAAATGAAGATAGGAATACTGCAAGTTGTTGTCTGGGCAGTCGGTGGGCCAATCAAAGCAGCTTCCATAGAGACCATTTTTGGTTTTGTTTTGGAATTGCCACTTGCCCAGTTTTCCCCATTTCATGTTTGTATTTTTGGTTCCTACGCTGGAAACGTTTCATTTCCATTGGGCTGTTCATTTCCGTTGGGCGGCTGCGACACGGAGTGACAAGGCATGACCCGACGGGGCCTTGGCCATCCAATCCAAAGTCCATTTAGCCAAGAAGCAGCGCACGAGCATTTGATCACAAGCAACACCTGCAGCCAAACGGCAATACACATTTGCGGGCGGGGATGCTATCAGAAGCCAGATCTCCAGATGACCGCAGATAAATGAAAGCCAAACGCATAATTGAGTCCCGGGGGGGACATGGTAAAAAAAAAAAAAATTAAAAAAAAAGGAGGACAAATCTCTGCCATCAAAATTGGATAGAAAAAGGGGAGAACATGCTGCAAAGAATTCGGGAGCAATGGAGAGCGACCGTGGCGCTTCCAAAAATGCTATTGAGGCCGCCCGGGAGATTTAGCTATTATTCCACGGTGAGGAAACATCCTTCCCTCATTCCAGATAAGAAGTGGCCCGCACTGATGGGACCGATTTGCAGGGCAGAAAAGCCTCCCCATGAGAATAGCGTGTCGGACGGGAGAGGCCGTTCCTTCCGTCTGTGGCGATGCTCGTACCTATTCTTGCCCCAGATTAAACTGATGACGATGAAAAAAAAAAAGAAAAAGAATGTCCCCTGGTGCTTGAAAACCTGCCCATTACGTACGGACCGGCCTGTTTTCAATCTCAAAAATCAGGAGGTTTTATGTCAACAAGGGAGACGAGTGGACTTTGGATATTGCTGGAAAGTAAAGAAGGAAAATGACCATAAAGCAGTCTGCTATCAAACGGATGCGAGCTATGATACATTGTAATCAGTGCGCGGACTTTGTGAGCTCAAACGGCGCTAACCAAATTGGAAGGCCACCCCCCCCCCACCCCCGTTTCTCGGAATTTCAAGGAGCCCTTTGTGATTCTGCCAAAGTAAATAGAGGGTCGCAATTTTCAATATTTTTAGCTCTTACCGAGTGTGGGTACGCATCTTTTCTGGTGTACACAAAATGTAAACAGTGATCACACGCAATCCACGCATCCAATTCTTATTTCCACATGTCCCTCCTCTAGCACACCCGAATCAATGGAAGCAAGTGGTCCACAAGCTTCATACCGAGATACAGACTGGATGACATGGGCTCTCCTCTCCGGGAGCGTCCTGGGAGTGGGCCACCCCTCAGCTAACATATGTGATAAAAGCAGCTCATTTGAGTTGGAGCAAGCCCACTTGAAATAAATAAATAGTGTTTGCGTGCCCTTTTGGCTCCCCAGCCAGCCAGTCAGCCGACGAGGGAGGGTACGCATTCATGGGCGTACACGGCGCAAGTCCAAACACGTGCCGGAGCGCCAGCTGCGTAAAAGCTCCAATCTTCCCAAAAAGGGATCCAATTGGTCGGTAGCCACTTCTAGAGAGCCAGCTAGCGTAGCACGACACAACGAATGACTGGCGACGGAGGGAAAAGTCCCAAAACAAATGCAAAGCCGTGAATCTTTCATCCATTATAGCCAGTGAAAATACTATGATCAATTATGAATCGTGACCTTTTCAAAGCATTGCATTATACATCTACGTCGGGAATAAAAAATAACGACAAAAAAGGGTGAGCTTTTGACTTTAGCAGAAGAGGAAGGTCGACCGGGGTTCTTCAGCCGCGGTTTGCGTGTCCGACACGGACAACCAGTGATGATCGGGGATCAAAGGGTTAACTGGATCCGTGGCCCCACGCCGCCCCACGCTTCTATTATTCAACAGCTTGTTACGACGCCCCGCGATCCCTGATCTCCGACGCTGGGAGACAGAAAGGGAGACTGCGGGGAGGGGGACGCTCGCCGGATTAAGAAAAAGAAAAGAAAAAAAAGGGATGGCGAGAGGGAAGATAATAGAATGAGGGGAGGACCCGAGGGGGGAGAAGAGGAAGAGGAAGAAGAAGAAAGACGCTGAGGTGTGCAAAAAAGGAGAGAAAAAAAAGCAGGAGCCTGCATGGGATGAAAAGATGCATTGAGCAAAGAGAGGGATGAAAAAGTGGTGAAAGAGAGAGCCCACGCAGGTGCCACACAGACGTGGAGGAGATCTGTCAAAGCCCACGGAGACCACCATTAAATATTGACATTTGCCTTGGATTGGCCTTTTTTTTTTAAACACAGTTTATCATCATCTCAGATTAAAGTGTGTTCAAATTGTGGAAAATGGATTGCTATTGTTCTTATAGTGTTACATTCCATTCTCTTGATCATTTATAGACAATTATAGTCTCACAAGATGACTGTTTTTAAAATAAAAAGTGTCTTTTTCAAAGGATTGAAGATGTCATTGTGATTTTATTTCTATCTATTTAGGCAGGATTGCAACAACACTGATCATTTTGTCCTATTTCATCTGTAGACCAAAATGGCGTTCAAATGTTGGCATTGTCAACATTGCAATGAAGGTACGAGCTTCTCATGGTGGTGACGCTTAGTCTTATCAAAAAGCTAATAACGCACTAATTGGCTTTGGACAAAGATAAAAGGGAGGCACAAGGAAGCCAAAAGTGACATTGGATGATGGGGACCACCTTTTTGGACTTTGCGTAGCGCTCCTTTGTTCATTAATTGATTGGCCTCCCCTGCTGGGCCCCACTAACTAGGTTAACACACATCTAGGAGGAAACCAAAAAGGGGGGGTTGGCTTCCACGATGGAAGGCAAAGGATAACAGCAAAAAAAAAAAGGTAGAGGACGCCAAGATGGAGATGGCAAGTGTTAATACAACTAATGGAGTGGAGCAGAGAAGCTTTATTGAGCGGACCCTCATCTAATTAGAGGAAGAAGCTGATGAGAGCCCAGATGGACGCCACAAAAGGTGCAATTTCATCACCAACACATGATGTCACACTTGGATCAAGTCAAGGCCAAGCCACAGTTATACTAGAACAGGGGGGGGGGGGGGGTGGAAACCACTTGCTTTGTAATATTAGCAGCAAGTGTCTTTTGACATTTTTGCCTGATTTCTTCACGAGCTCCACTTGTTCCCCGGACGGCTGCCATTTCCTCCGCCGCTGGTTATTTGGTTTCCACGACGGAGGGAATATGGGTTTGAGGGCAAATAAGCGCGGCCGGGCGGCCGCCCAAACGGCCACTGGACAACAGAGGAGAAACGGCGCATTTGCAGGAGGTGCCGTGTACTTGGCCACCCCACCTGTTGCCATGGGACACCGTTACAACTTGTCCTAGATAATGCAGACAGGTTTATTGTGTGAAAGGGGGATATAAAAAGAAGCCCAAAGGTCACCTGAAATTGAAAACAGCTTCCAGTATCTCCGGCTTTGCTCACTTGCAAAAATACTCGCCACTTCATTCTTAAACTGGATTTCAATTCACAAGGCCAGACTTGACCGATCTGCATAACCAGAGCATACAACCATCCACTTATTGGAAAGAGATGCTTTGGTCACATCTCTGCACAAAACTAGAAAGCTGGTAAACAACGTCAAAATGAATCGGGATTTACTGTAGTGCGTTAATTCAGAGGCAGAAAATGGCACGGTCACTCCCACCTCTAGTGGTGCTTTTAAAATGGAGAAATGGCCAGAAGCCATGGAAGAGAACAAACGACAAATGACAAGGACTTACTCCGACCACGGGAGGGAGGACCCCCCACCCCCGACACAACACGGCCCGTAATTGTGTTGTGCGGGACCGACCCGAGCGAGCCGAAGCCGGCAGGCCTGGCATGATGAATGGGCCCGGCGCCGACAGACAACCTCCCTCTTACCCCGTTTGTTCCCATTGGCCAGACCCAGGCCAGACCACCCCCCCCCCCCCCCCCCCACCATTAGCCCTCCCCCTCAGCCACAACCCAACAGTCGCCATTCAATGGCTGCCTTTCTTTACACATGATTAATTTGCATTTAGTGCACTTAAGTGGTGCTATTCTACGCCAACACAATGACAAATGATAGCGTACAGCTGACATATTAAACATAGCATGGCGTTTGAGGGTCAGGCGTCATTGCCGTGTGCACAATATTGTGCGCCCCAGAAAGAACAATGCTTTGGACAGAGTTTCTGCCACTCAAGTCACTGCACCGTTATTAAAGGAACAGTTAGATAACCTCCACGATTGATTCACTAGACCCAAACTAATAAAGTAGGTCAGTGTAGTGCACGGAAGAAAGAGCAAAAGGGTCTCACGTCAGGATACATACAATTACAATCAATGCACGGCTGGGAAATTTGGAAACAAGTAGCATTAAAAACCATTAATGCGCCTAATATATCTATATCTACTGGAAAGACGCATGGCATAGGAGAAGGTTATTCATTTTTTTCCTCCCTTTTCTGCCATTGCTTGCCTCAGTTCATCCAGCCATCGCCACAACATCCAAAGGGAGCAAACAAAGGAGAGAGAGATTTTAATTTGCTACACCGTCTCTTGCTATTACCCTTTGCGCCTCGGGGTGAAAGAAATGGATTGTGAAATTCTAAAAGGATAGGGTGGGGCGGGGGGGGGGCAAGTAAATCGAGTAGAAGGTACTGGAGACAATTGCACAAAGGCCATCAACGAGACGCCAGAACAAAGTTTGCGGGCAGTGCGTACGTGGAAACAAGGAAATGTGTTGATGTGAACTACAAAGTACGTATGTGCTTCTCATGAACCTGCTCTGAATATGGCCATCTGGAGGAGTGACCGAGGTTAGTAAAAGAAGGACACAGACAGCGTCCGTCGTCAAAAGATGGGAGGGAAGGGAGCCATGACTCTAGGCCCTTTCCGACACACGTGTGACGTTGCGGTGGCTCACTTTGCTCTTCTTTGGAAGTCAAAGAATAGCTTTGGGCCGCTTCTCAATAAAGGAGCTCTACCCAGTGACCTCACCGGGGGGAGAGACAGAGTCAGAGAGAGAGAGACAAGGGCGTGGAGGACCGAGGGAGGACGCAGCCGCCTCTGCCGACGTGGGAGTCGCGTTACTGCCCCGCGGGCTCTTCAATACCTGCCACACAAAGCGCTTTGAGGACTCGCCGCTGAGCCCGCACACTCCACAACTTGAAACACCGGCTCTGCCGGGCCAGATCAGAACAAACGGTCGGATAATGGAAAAATATCAGAAGATGGCTTGGTTACCTCAGAAGCTGTCGGATTTTGCCATTTGGCCACCGCGTCTTGGAGCCAGTTGCCGCAACACAAGGCAAAGGCTTTTAACAGCGTTGGCCCGGCCACCACCTGCCTTCCTTCCTTCCTTCCGTTCACCAAATATTCTATGTGGCCGCCGCGGGAAAGGCAACAATGAGGTTTTGGGGCTTGCGCGTTGCCTCTGCTTCTATTCTTGAATACACTTGTAAAGCGGATTGGAAGAGCATTGAGCTTTAGCGCATTGAGCTTTAGCGCATTGAGCTTTAGCACATTGAGCTTTAGCACATTGAGCTTTAACGCATCCCACTGTGAGCGACCGGCTGGAACCCTCACACAAACCACTGTGGTCAGAGCTGCTGAACACAAATGGAAAAACAAAGCGCAGACATTTTTGCGGGCTCCAACAGCCCCGTCGGGGGTGCCAGAGACATTTCCGTAACGAGCCTGCGGGTGGCCCACACCTGTCCCCTCCAAATGGACACTCGGGCACACAAACAACAATCAAGGGAAAAGTAGCAGCAGAGTAGAGTGAAGCTCTTTGCTCATTTCGCCACGACTGATCTCAAACAATGTTTCCCCGACAGCACAGAAGGCAACAGGCACGGATATTTTTTTTTAAAAAACATTCCTTTAGCTTTAGCCACTATCCAAAAGCCAACCATTTGACTCTATTAGTTGCAGTCAAGACCACACACACACACTACGACGTGTGTGTGTGTGTGGGGGAATTCTAGCCAAATGTCATGAGTGCGGCCTGGGCAGGGAGACAGGGAAGAGGGGGCACTGGGCAGCGAGGAAAGTTTACTCAGTCCTGATGGGAGGCCATGACGCCCTGACCCGATACGGCGGACTCATACCACACTAGCCAATAGCGATGGGAGCGTTTTTAATGGCGCGCGGATGTTCCGCCAGTCTATTATCTCTGAATAATGAGCTACAACGAGAGACAACCCTTGAGAGAGCCAGCACTGTAAATACCCACGCGCCTCTAATTGGTCTAGAGCCAACACGTTGTTCCCGTGCCAAGAGGTCAGAGCACGGTTCCCGTTTCCAGCGGAAAAGACACATATCCAGATTTGGCGGAATGACGCAATCGCTGGTCCAATAGCCGTGGGACTGCCGGAGAATCCAGTGGAAATGAGGGCTAAAGCACATTTACAAAACCTTTATTTTGAAGTCACGCCGGCCGGTGCGAAGCTAGGGATGCCAAGCGTCATTACTGACGACATGAGGTGAGGGAATGGGTGGTCTCGACCGGGTCCACCAGACAACTGGATAAACACACGCCCCCTCACAACCCCCCGTATCATATGCACCTGTCTGCTCTCGGCGATCACATTCGTAGCACCAATCACTAGACCCAAATGCAAAGATGGGCAAAAGGGAGATTTCAAACTTTCTATTCCACCAAAGCACAGCTTCAACGTACTTAGAAAAAAGAATTGCTTCCAGAACTTTTTTTCCACGTTGTAGTTTTCGTAAGTAGAGCAGTAGTTCCAATGTGAATTCGGCAATTCGAAAAACGACCAACTCAAATACGTAAGCAAGAGCCAAAAAAGAAAATGATAGTTATTGATGTTTTCAAATGTATAACAACAAGCATGCCCAAACATGTTCTATTCGTGCACAATTACAGTACTGAAAGGAGGAAACTAACACACAAACCCACATTTAAACAACTTCACTACCATTTGCATATCTAAGGGTTGCATCACCTGACAATTGGGTACCTTGAGGCATTTGGCAAGTAGAGGTCCAACTATTACTTTGGATGAAGACGAAATATGTGTGTGTGTGTGTGTGCGCGTGTGTGTGCGTGTGTGTGCGTGTGTGTGTGCAGCAAACGCCACACAAAAAGCCCGGGCGGGCCAACAGTCTGAGAAGTGGATAAACGCAGCCAAAAGGGGAAACAAAATCTAATGATAGCCGTTGACTGACGGCCACTTATGATGAGGACGGCCTTTCAATATCCTGCAGTCAAGTGGTGCCTTGCTATTAGAACCGGTCAACAATTCCATCATCAAGAACGCCTAGCGACAAATCAATGGCAGGATTTACATTGGACGACATGACAACGATCACGTTTGGTGGACGAGGAGGGGAGAAAAATACCATTTGGAAACGCCGCGCTATCTCCACAAGCTAACCTCTGCCAGTAAACTGGATTGTTCCCGTCCGTCTCCATCGGTCAAAGCCACTCAATTCAAGTCAAACCCACCGGCGGGCCACCCCACCCCACCGCGCACATATTTGGTGTGTCACAATGGAAAAGCCAGAGGAGTTTCCCTTTTCCGCCGGCACGTGGACGTCCAAAGGGTAAAGGCTAACCTCGGGAGTTACCATCGAGCTTTCTGGTGTTTGGTCAAGCGGCTTTCGGCTGACTTGAAAAAAAAAACGCCACACGTTGCAGCTTTTAACAATGGTCCGTCCGGCACTCAAAGAGTGGCGGCGTCCAATCCCAGGGCACGCGGTGTTAAGTAACGCCGAGCGGCCGCCTCATTCGTTCTTGGGAATTATGACGCCAGAGGAAAAATCATTTCCCCGGGACAGGCGGTCGTGGCTAATGGTTCAGTAATCTGACCCGCTGGCCCCAATGGCCAAGCGTGCAGCCGCATCTCCAGCTTGACCGGCACCCTCATTATTTTTTTATCCGCGGGGCAGCTTGTCAAAGGGGTTGGTCCTGGCGCACAGCTTTATCGATTGCTCGGGTGTCTGGCTAGAAGCCACCGGGTTTTGAGGATTGTTTGTTGGCGTAAATAGTAGGCTACTCTTCATGATTTTACATTCAGGGAGAATGGGAATGAATGGTGGTCGCACGAGAAGGTTTTGTTAAGCTATTGAAATGATCATTATCCTGTCTAGAAATAAACAGCATGCTTTTTTGGAATGTTTTACAGTAAGTTTCTAGTGGTGAAAGTCCGGCCAGCAAAAACTATCAAAGACAAAGCTACAATTTTGAGAAGGAGCAAATTCTGTAACACTATGAAGACCACTTCTATCTAAACAATTTTTTCTCGTCCACGTAGATGGCAGAGTGAAAGTATGACTTCATGACATTGTTACTCAACGCGTTCAGACTTAATAAAGTGGAGCCGACGTACCCTCGTGACTGGAATCGAGTCCAGAGACTTGCTTGAGACCCGCCAAATGACTCACTTGTGACTCAGATCAGGGAGACCGGTCGGTCGGTCGGTCGGTCGGTCGGCCGGTGCAACTTGCATCAGGAAAAGGGCAGAAAATGACACCTTTCACTAAACAACATTGTAGCATGGCAAATTAGCAGAGTTTATGCAACATGACATGATCACGCCGTGCACTTTACCTCCTTTTTCCATTGTATGGGCTTTACTTTGAATGGTGACTCACAGATACGACGGCAAAGGGAGATATTTAGCTGCCTTTTGACATAGCACTGCCCATAGTCAACTTTTTTCTTTCTTTTCCCCAAAAAATTCAGTACCAGCAGGAAACAGGGGCTCAAAGTTCAACCATCCGAGTTGCGACAGAGGTGGGACAACATCTGTTGCTAAGGATATTTTGCAATCCCTGCACATGGGAGCTTTGGACTGCTGCTACTAGTATATGAAAGTGTGCACAGTAACGTCCTGTCGCACTCACTTTTTGCGTCAATGTCACAAATCCTGAAACTTCCATGATGTCAACGTTAAAGCTTCTCCGTAAAAGAGACTACAGTCAGCAACAAAACACTGTTTATACTCGGTGGAGGGAGTTGAAGGGGTATTCCAATATGAGGATTGGAAAAATGCCTAGCTTTTCCCCCCACACACTTTTCATTTGTAGTTTTTTTTTCAAACCAGGTCTTCCCTAAGCACACAGAGTGGCAACAAGGAACGATGACATGGAAAAATACAGCGGCGCTTTTAGGCACTGCGACGTCATATACAAGATTTCATTTAATTTATTCATTGTTCTTGGTAAAAAAAAAGGAAAGGATACATGAAAAGTGACATCAAAGAAGAAGGAGCTGTTTTCTTCGATAGACTCTCTGAGACCACAATGCCACTATTTGATCAGATCCCGTCACGCTTTGGATGCTTTACAAGATGCAGATTTTCGCACGTGCATCCAAATTTAAAAAAAAAAAAAAAAAAAAAAAGAGTTAAAAAAAAAAACAAAGGATCGTGAACAGACGTGCTGGAGCACGGCAAGTTTTGCTCACAAAGGAACGTTAGAAGCACGGCACAAATATTTGGCGTGGAGAAAACGTCGGGCAAAACTCAGAACTTGGAAATGTCAATAATCCAAATATGAATTGTAAAACCCATGTAACAAAGCTGTAGTGAAAGTGGGAATCATGGGTAATAATGGCAGAGAAATTCCTTGGGACTATTTGGCAAGACACCCCGAGTATGACTCATTGCTCCTCAGAAATCCTGCTTCTACATGCACGTTTAGACGGACGGCCTCCATAGAGCTCTGATCAGCTCAATGTCATTTTCCAATTCCAACGGATAACAAGAAGCTCCTCGAAATTTCAGGAGGACATTTGCTACTAGGATTCCGACAACAAAGCAGACCAAAAGTATTTGGACAGTGGGAGAGAAAAAGAAAAACACCAAATCTATTACACAATACTCAATCTGAGACACATGATATGATACATAAAGACGCATTCTTAGCGAGTTCATTCAAAAACGCACTAGGTTAATGGGACTGAATGTTACTGTTCAATTGCTACAGGTTCCTTCAAAATAGTCTGATCCATCAACACGGCCACTAAAGCTGCTAATGAGCATTTGTCGTGTGGGGAAATGAAATGAAAAACAGCCCATCGTCCCAATGTCGACCTTTAGAAACATTTCCAGCCATTTGCACGCAAACGGATATGGCATTTGAAAGCAAAATCACACATTACACGGTGACATTTGTAGGTCAATTGCGACCCTGATTGAGCTAACTTACCGCTATGGTCTCGCGGCCGTGTAGTAAACCGCAGCGGCAGCGGCAGCAGCAGCAGACGCTACTTACAAAGTTGGGGGCGGAAAAAAACAAAACAAAACAAAAAAACAACCAAGTTCCCCTTGCTACTGGCGAATCGGCTACATTACGGGATAAAGAGGACTAAATCCCACTAGGCGATCGCGATCGTGAGCGCATCGCGGCGGCGCCTCTTAATCCGAGCACAAACTTCGACAATACGGCTCGCCCTTTGCGCTCGCTCGCCTAATGGAGTCGCCTCCATCGAGGAGGGGAATCGAATCCATCGCTAGCCCACCGGGGATCGCTTGTTTTCCAGCCTGTGCAAGCCGGAGAGGCCGAGGGCTGGCCTCGTTCGCCGCCTGCGCCAACAACACTACTACGAGTACTTAGCCTAGCATGGAGGGCTGAGCGATCGAGCAAGCAAGCAAGCAAGCAAGCGAGCAAACGAGCCAGCGGGGCGAACATGTGCGATAAAAAAAAAACGCCGCGGCGACGACGACGCGATGTACTCACCTCAATGTAGCGGTCCACCTGGGCCGGTTTCGATCATGGCGGTGCAGTCCGGGCGAGCGATGAGCCTAGCGTAGCGTGCAGTGTCGTCCCCCTTTTCGCCTCGGATCGGCGCGGTGATGTGGAAGCGTCGGAGCGGCTGGGAGAAGTCGGGAAATCTGAGACCGAATGCCCCCTCTCCTTCTGCAGCTCTGTGCACCCGCAGTGTTCCACAACTGTCGCTAGAGGGCGTTGGGGTAGAGAATTCTTTAGGCCCCGGTGGTGCACACGCACACACAGGCGCGCGCGCACACGCGCACGCACCCACACACGCACGCCTGTTCTTGCTGTGGACGAGTGTGCATCTTCTGAACAGGGTTTTACGTGAATGTATGGAGTTTCATCGTGAGATTAGAGTGGTTGCGGTGAACTGTGTCCGTGTGCGTGTATATCTATCCCCACTACACGAAAATGAGCGTGTGGTATTACTGGGATTAGCCCATTTTTTTTTTGCATGCTTCTTAACGGCTCTTTTACGAAAAACACACCAAGATTACTCTTTGGCTCACTTCCACGTCATTGGATTTGATAAATGAAAGCTAATGTGCGTTTGACATTTGAACTCAATTCTACTGTGTTTGTTGGTATACTGGCATAATAAATGGTATATATGCACGCATCCAACGGTGTGGGTATTCCAGGGCTGGGCCTTTCTCTGGGCAATGAGGTCGAGCACTTGGAAACAAAGCCGGCCTTCAAAACAGCCCGGCTTGTCTCGTCCACATCACATGACAGCGAAGAGACCGTCACACGACTCGTTCAAACCAAGTTACCCACGTTCGAGATCTATCCTTTGAACGAGGTCCGTCGCTCGCCTCCGTCCAGAAACGGGAACGGGCGGAGGTCCCGTTATCCGTTTGTCATTGAAATGCAGCCATGGCAGTGGCCTGTAAACAGGGGAGAAAAATTCTTCATTATGGCCGGAATGTCAAGACAGCGACGCTGAGAAATAGATCCTTCCTCTAATCCTCATCCTTTTGACTCCACAACCTGGGCCTGAACTTAACTAAACATTAGGGGCTTACTGACAATCCGATGTGGCAATCATCCCGTGCCCCACTAATTGGAGAAGCACGCAGCAGCAGAGACACCCTGACCTGAAGTGAACAGGTGGCTCGGTCTACTGTAAGCACAAAGCACACCAAAAACATTCACTCACCCACAATGCACTCCTTCCCAGAACTGCTGTATGTTGACACTATGAATCCTACATCATTGCTAATGTTAATGTGTACTTTGTTAGCATCTATTATTGTAGGCGTCTGTATTTTGATGCTGGTTGCAGGAATATTTTTGGCCACCACTTTTACACACAAGTCATTTAACATGCTGCTATTCTCACGAAACCTTTGGGGGTGCCGAGGCCTATCCCAGCTAAAGCTGGTTATACTACACCTTAATTGGCACTAAAACTCCAAACAGGAAAGGCTTGAACCCTGGACCTTAGAACTGTAAGGCGGACATATAACCCCTCACCCCAATATTACATACAAATGCTCCTATAGTTAGTATATATATATAAATGTCTTTTCTTGGTCCACTTTGGAAGCGATTTTGAAAAAAGTGCCCCCCTCTGGTGAAACAAGGCATTTCCGCATTGAATCGTGGTCTGACATCACACTTCGCAAAATGGCGACGTCCCTCGGCTCCAACACTTACAATAGACAGAACTGGGAAGACGCGGTACGTTTTACTTTGATTGTTTTTAAGAACCGGAAACGTTGTTTTTGGGACATTTATTCCCCGTCTAACATTACCAGACAAATAAGCCGCCGCTCTTTCACCGCGAATATAGTCCTTCGCCTGGATGGTTAGCATTAGCAATCTAGCTCAACGTGGATCCTAGCTTTTGCCCCCTTCCTAAAGTGAACATCAAGACTCTCTTTCCTCTAATTTTCAATGGCTAAACCCACAAACGATTTGGTTAAAACCTTTGTGATCTAACAATTGGTGGCCACCCGATGGGGAAATAATTGCTAATTCACGATTAGATCTTGAGTGGTGCAAAGACTAAACGACGCAGCAGGCTCATCATTTGAACGTAAACGAGATTCGAATCGGGTCCCAAACGGATCATCTCTCCCGGTAATGTCGAATGAAACCCTCTGTAAAAACGATCTAAAAACAAATAAACAAACATGACTGTAGAACGCAACTTGCACTCTGTTACGCAATATAGCTAAGTACAGGTTTTAATAATGGGATGTTTGGAATAGAAAATGAACACTGGAAGCTGAATGAAGTCAAGAAAAATCCAATATTTCTACTTTTCCTTACTTTGTTGACTAATGATGTCCTGTTCTAATCACACTTGCTTTACAGGACTTCCCAATTCTCTGTCAAACATGCTTGGGAGAAAACCCTTACATTCGAATGGTGAGTCAACGTGGAATGTCATCAAGTATATTCCATTTTTGCCATTTGCCCCGCTTGACATTTTTTGCCATCACGCTGTTCCCACAGACCAAAGAGAAGTATGGAAAAGAATGCAAGGTAGGTTCCCGTCCTCCAAAGTACGCAAGGGCGCTATTCCTTGCCGCCGACTGACATTGTTTCCTTCCGTCAGATCTGCGCTCGACCATTCACCGTTTTCCGCTGGTGTCCCGGAACGCGGATGCGTTTTAAGAAGACCGAGGTCTGTCAGACATGCAGTAAAATGAAGAATGTGTGTCAGACGTGCCTGTTGGATTTGGAATATGGTAAGTGTCTGCAAATAGATTTCTCCTTGATAAATGTTATCACGAATGATATCAATCCCAACGCGTGTCCTCAGGTTTGCCCATCCAGGTTCGAGACACCGGGATGTCCGTAAAAGACGACATTCCCCGCTCGGATGTCAACAAAGAATACTTTACGCAGAATATGGAGCGAGAGGTCGGTGTTAAATAATACCAACATGACGTTTGTGGCGGTGCGACGTGCCTGCTAATATATATATATTTTTCTCTCTCGTGGGAATCAACTCTTTGCTCACAGTTAACCAATTCGGATGGCACGCGGCCACCCGGTCAGATCGGAAAGGCCACCAGCTCCAGTGACATGTTGCTGAAACTGGCCCGCACCACACCCTACTACAAAAGGAACCGTCCACACATCTGCTCCTTTTGGGTCAAGGGAGAGTGTCGGAGAGGGGAAGAGTGTCCCTACAGGTGAGCGGCCCTCCACACGGCACCCTCCTCCCACCGCACTTTTGTAACGGACGTATGCCTCGGCGCAGACACGAAAAGCCCACCGACCCCGACGACCCCCTGGCCGACCAGAACATCAAGGATCGCTACTACGGAATTAACGACCCGGTGGCCGACAAGCTGCTGAAGCGGGCCTCCACCATGCCTCGACTGGACCCGCCGGATGACAAGTCCATCACCACCCTCTACATCGGGGGTCTCGGCGAATCGGTCACGGACGGAGACCTCAAGTGAGTGGATCTGCTTTTTCTTGACGAGGCAATCTCGGATTCCACGGGTTCTTGATCTTTCTTTCTTTCTTTTTTTTTTTTTTTTTTAGGGGTTTCTTTTACCAGTTTGGCGAAATCCGAACAATCACCATTGTGCAGAGGCAACAGTGCGCCTTCATCCAGTTTGCCACAAGGCAGGCTGCCGAGATGGCCGCCGAAAAGTCTTTCAACAAGCTGATCGTCAACGGTCAGAGGCTCACCGTCAAGTGGGGAAGGTAGGAGGAGGAGGAGGAGATGATGCATGGAGGGGGAGAAGGAAATGGCCTGGTCCTCTTTTTTTTTTTTTTTTAGGTCTCAGGCGGCCAGAGGAAAGGAGGGTGAAGGTCTTTCGGAGATGGGCACCAGATTGGATCCTGTGCCGGGCCTGCCAGGAGGTGAGTCCATGTTTTGGACCAGCGTCTGGAACCACTTTTAGTCCCTCTTTGGTGGTGATTGCTGACGTTGTGTGGTGACGTCTGTGCAGCACTTCCTCCGCCGCCACCTATCGACGAAGAGGCCCCGGCTAATTATTTTAACCTCGACGCCAGTAGCGCTCCGCCTGTCATGAATCTGACTCTGCCGCCGCCACCCCCGGGCCTCAACGCGCCGCCCCCAGGTGAACTCTCCAGCCCGGCCGGCCGGCCGGCTTCCGTATCTGTAAATGTAGGAATTTGAATGGGTGGTAAAGGTTGCCTGTTTTTCCCTCCAGGTTTCGGTCCTCCCATGTTTCACCCCATGGGTGCCATGGCTCCACCGATGCCCCCACCGATGAGCATGAGACCCCCGGGTCAAATCCACTACCCCTCCCAGGATCCCCTGCGGATGGGCGCCCACGCCGCGCACGTGGCACGCCACGGTGATTAGTCGCCGCCGCCACCACCACTTGGCTAAAGCTGCGCTGCGATCGGTGGTTCTCCTCGTCACCTGGATGCAAACACAAAAGCAATGTGACACGGGATATTTGATTTATTCACGTTTGTAATATCGTATACAAAGCCAAACAGTGGTGTATGTGAAAGATTTGTCAGTATGCCTCATTTTTTCCCCTTTTTTTTGGATTAAAACCATGTTAATATTCCACTGTCAACGAATTGAGCATAGTCATTGGCTTTTTGAATTTTTCTTTCATGCATTAAAAAGCTCACATTTTCATACGTCTCCAGTATCAATTTCAATATCCTGACTTTTTTTCCCCCTCAGCTGATAGATATGTAGCCGCTAATCACTTTATCTGTTTTTTTCCTCTTCCCCTACCTAACTAATAGAGAAAATAGTGTCTTAACCAGGGGCGTTAGTATCACAGTTCATTAGATTCGGGGCAAAGAAGACCGGCCCACCCCCGGGGCGCTCGGTTGAAATTGGGCCGATGAAACATGCGCTCCAAAGCCACGCCCGGCAGCTTTTGAGATTCTTGGGCCTCAAAGCTCATAATGGGGATCACCCTCTTGCCCGATAGTGCGCCCCCAAAAGGCATGGGAGACCTGCAAGGGAAGAGAAGAAGAAAAAAGAAAGCAGACGTGGATCACGTAATGGCCTTTACACGACCACGGAGGAGACTAAAAGGGAATAGAAAAGAATCCTCCGTCAACACGGTGGGGACTCGTGTGTGCTGTTGAAACGCGTTTACGGGTTATTGCATGTGGCGCGTGATTGCGCTCCCCAGCCGGGACTAATAAAGTGGCTCTTATTTGCCTCACACGATGCCGTCCGTCCGTTTGAAGAATGGGGGAAATTGGCACCGTTTAGATTGGCCGTGGTCACCGTGTGGAATCGGCAAAAAGACGCACATTCTGCTTTTATGTGATACGATGTGGTGATAAACTACTTTTCATATTCCTTCCTAATGGCCCCAGTCAAATCCTATTCAATCCAATTGCCAAATTGCTATGAAATGGAGGGTGGATTTAAAGCCGCCTTTTCAAGGAATAATATTCTCCAATCATGCACTACAAATCCTATCTCAACTGCAAAGCCCCATCCAGCACAAACATAGCTGGCAAAGTTAAATGGGCGGGGGTTGGGCCGCTGTGGGTGGGGAGGGGGGGGGGGTGCTTTTTGCCCAAGCAGTGATCAGCAGTGATCGACTGAGCTGAGCTGACAAACTTGAAGCAACGGGGGCTGGGCTCAAATGAGAAGCACCTGACGCCAATCCACTGATTGCACTCGCAGGACACTTAGTATCGTGGAATGCTTTCCTCTTTAGAAATTGAAAGCGAAGCACTCACTTTGGCCCCTTTTTTTTAGTTTGCCCAACCCCGTTAAATAAATGACTAGCATATTTTCACGACTATAGTGTGCACTTGAGTGCCTTACATTTTCTCCAAAATAAACAGCGCGCCTTATAATCTAGTGTGCTTTATATATGGACCAAGACTAAAATTGTTACCAGGATAAAATAGAATAAATCAGTGGATAGCCATTGGATGACTTCTAACCAGAATGCAAAGAAAAAGTATTAGAGTTTACCTGTTGAAGCACCTGTAGTGGGCCAGCTGTCGTCTTTGCGGCGAGGGCAGTTTGGCATCCAGGCCTTCCAGGAGCTCCTCGTCGTAGCGTAGAGCTTCTCTCCACGGAGACCAGAAGGGAGTCACGCTTTTGTTGAACTTTTCCTGGGGAATCTCCTTCAGGGGGCCAGAGTAGCCTGGGGAAAAGGAAAAAAACCATTCTTTCTGGTAAAGCAAAGGTCAAGCAAGTTATGTGAAATGGTGAGCTTGAGTGAAAATGGACAAACACATATGTACATTTACTTCTATCCGCTTTCATTGACTCTACCTAGAGACAACATAGACGTCTATTGGCGGCAATAAGAGCAACGCTTCGACATTGTCCGTGTTAAGAAGACGCTCGCCATACATTACAGTCCTAGAAAGCAGCCACCCAAACAACAACTACTATAAGCTTCGGCTTGGTCCCCAAAGGTCGCTCGGGAGACTATGCTTACCGGCCACGGACAACGCTTGGTTCTCTTTTCCTCCCTGAGGCTGTCGGCTCATGGGTGGGGGAAGGACAGCCACCGGACGCGTCTGGAGAAAAAAAAAAGGCTCGCTTAGAGTCAAAGTGGAGTTTGTTTGAATCACAGAGTTCTTCAAATGTCCTATGGTCAGACAATTCCTTGGCCTTTTCCCATTAACCGCCCTCTGACTTTCCCCAATATCATCGGCGAGCCTTACAGTGAGGACGTGGTGGTCGGGGCTGGCCGCCTTCTCCAGCGTGAATCTGTCGGCCCGCCTTTGCCTTTCTTGAAACATGCGGGAGCCTCGGTTGGACGGGAGGGCCAGCTCCTCCATCATCACGTCTTTGGGAACGCTGACCTTCTTCCCCAGATTCATGCCGCCTGTCGTCACGGCGACACAAACAAAAACAACCACTCGTGGCTAGCCACCATTTACAGTGTTCAAAGGGCGTGCATTTTTGGGACGTGGACTACCCAGAGAAAAGCCAAGCAGACACGAGGAGATCATGCAAAGTCCACACGGGCAGACAGGCCGGGGATGGAACCCTCAAATTTCAGAACAGGGAGTCAATGGACTCATGGGACTAAAGTGGTAAGGACGGATCATTTCAATAACGCAAAGTCTAAGCGAGTCGAGAATTGCGAGAAGTCTTTGTGTGCTATCGTAGCACGCCAGAGAGCCATAAATAGCCCCCAGATGATGTTTGTTGCCGTCCGCCGTCGTGCGGGTAACCGGGCTTATAAATAGGAATCCCCAGATGAAAGGCAATCCCAATCAAAGGATGCCATTATTTCCCACGCTCCACACGCGTTTGGAGAAGCCGGGGCATTCGGAGGAACGGTCCACGGCCACGTCACCCTCCGCTGAGTGTCACATTATGCTGAGCTTAGGGGGACGCTTTTCCCGACTTTAGCCGGCCCGAACGACAACATAAAAAAGGCCTTTGGAGAGGCTACGGGTGGTGCGGTTGGTTGGGATTTCAAGGTCCACTTTCTTCTGCCCCTACCACAGTATCATGTTTATACGGGAGGCATTTATGAAGAGCGTCAGTCACGCACGTCCCTCCCTGGCTTACCTCCTCGGGCTTCTTGAGACAGCATCCGAGCCTGCAACATTCTCCGCTTGCTGGCGTCATCCATGCCTCGGTGTGTGAACATGACTGACGGCGGGCTGATCCTAACACAAATACATTCACGCACGGAGAGCTTTTCAGCAAGTCGGCTCGTCAATATTAAAAAAAACGTCAATAATGTGCATTGCTGTTATAAAAAAAAAAAACCCGAATGGTTGGGAGGACGTGACCTCATTTCCAAAGGCGACATAACTTGAGGCTTACATGGGATGAATTTAAAGTTGCAGAGCAGAGCAGAGTCGGGCCCTCACAAAGCACCCACAGCCCGGCGGCCCGCCCCAAAAAGCGGCCCTGTTAGCAATCAACTTGAAAAGTGCCAGACTGCGCTTTGCAGGTGAGAAATGAGTTAGTGAGCAAGGAAAGTGGCGTGCGCCTCCTTACCTGGACACGCTGCTGTCCGTGGGGTGTCGGGAGGCGATCCGGTATATCCCGCGTGGGGAATGGGACCCTCCCCAAACGGAGAAGGAGCAGCCCGTGTGGAAGTCGTCCCGGAATGCCGGGGGCTCTTAGCTCACCGGGTTATTTTAACCTGAGTGCGGACGGATGGACGGATGGGTTACGGCATAGGATAATGACTCATAAAATCATTTTTACACAGAGACAAACTTGAAAAGGGGTCAGTCTCGACATGAAACGGAGACATGTCTTGACATGAAAACCATCAAGTTTAGCCATTTCAGGCTGAGCCAGAATGGCACAAATTCACATTCATTCATTCATTTTCAACACCGTTTGATATCTTTGCCTTGCGCATGATACGCAATTCAAGTATTTTTTAAGATGAAAAAACAATTGTATGCCAGTAGGCTGTCTTTTCTATCGGCCATAAAAGCAGCAGTCGCTCTAAACGTATTTGTAATTTTTACTCAAGCTTATCCGAGAAGGATGGTTTAATCGATAGCCTTTGACTTTTATTCTAAAGCCTTCTCACCCGTTTGTGGAATGGTGTTGCTCTGCCAGCTGGATTTTATAGACTCCCGGATTGATTCACGGAGGACAGCAGACGTCTCGGAGGAAAGCCTATTTTTCTTTTTTTTTTTTTTATCTCTGTTGAGATTAGATATTGATTTTGTACCTTCCCGGCTCTACAAAGCCGCCACCCCTTATGAGAAGCCTGCGGGAGAAAATGTGGTGTCATTGCAGACGGAAAAAAAATAATAAATAAATAAAAATATATATCGGGAGCCTGTCTGTAAAATACGAAGTTCTGTTACCCTTGTTGTGCACGTTGTGGCGGATACTGTAACTCGGGGTTGTGTGATGATACATCTATCGCGATGACAAGATTGCGTGACCATAAAATGTCATCCAGTAAGTTGAATTCCATGAGCCCCGTACAACTTTTTACGTGTGGAGCCCGACAGCCTTCCTTAACGGCCGCTCGGTAAATGCCACATTGATCTTCGACACTTCAAACGTGGGCCAAAAGGATATGGTTCAGTTCCATTGGTGGCGATGGGTGAGGTGTCGTGCCAGCAGCCCCCCCCCCCCCCAAATTCAGTGTACTACTAATTAGGGTAAAGCAGTCCAGAAAATGAGATGAGATGTACAAATGCGGTTATGCAACTTAGCATATCAACATAAAGAATTGTCAAGAAATGTAGATGCTTTTGACTTGGTCATCTCTCAAGTAGTCCTTTTCTTTCTCCCCATGTCACCTGCGTTTGAGCGATGGCCCCGGGGGCGTGTCCGTGTCACGTCGGGCTGGCCTTGCGGCCACCCGGCGCTGACAGCTGACAGCGGAACAATGCCCACCCGTCGTCCGCGGCAAGGCACTCGTGCGACCGGGGGCCCTTTTAAAAGGGCCGGCGCCGTGGGCCCTCGGATGAAAGCCCGGCGGGACGTCTGACCCCATCCACGGGCAACGTTTCTTTATCACGGTGCCTCTTGGGAAGAGCGTTGGAAGTTCATCCTTTCTGCCCTATTGACTTTGGGTCTGGAGCGCGGGCATCATGTACGGGCTGCTGTGCGAGAGTCTGCACGACTTCATCAAGGAGTCGTACGGCGACGACGTGTGGAAGCTGGTCCGGGAGAGGGCCGATGTCCGCCTGCACTCCTTTGTCACCCATCAGGTAAAATCTAGGGCTCCAAAACGCTTGAATTTCATCTCTGGCTCAAAGTTTGGAGCGCTTCTTTCTTTAGCCATTCTGCCCTCCAAGATTAACGTAGACCCCATGGGAAGTCCCTTGGCTACGTTTGGCGTCTGAGCCATTGGAAACGTTGAAATACTGCATCCGTTGACGGCTATCATTGCGCACCCCTAGGTGTACAGCGAGAGCGTGATCCCCCGGATCGCAAAGGCAGCCAGCGGGGTGACGGGAACGCCCTACAATGAGCTGATGAACTCCTGGGGGGTCTATTTCCTGGGCTTTGTGGGAAAGTATGGCTACGACAGGATCCTTAAGGTAAGCCTTGGCCTCCCATCACGCATGTTTGTGTGCTGGAAGGAAAAGCCATCCACAGAAGAATAGGGGCTTATCTACGTGGCTGAATCAAAGCAATCGGGATCTATGGACGGTCGCTCTCCAAATGGACTGGTTTTGTTGACGGCCTTTGCGCTTGCAGGTGCTGGGCCGCCACGTCCGTGACTTTGTCAACGGCCTGGACAACCTTCACGAGTATCTTCGTTTCAGCTACCCCAAGGTGCAGCCCCCCACCTTCTTCTGCCAGGAGGAATCGGCCACGGGAGTCACCCTCCACTACAGGTCTGGGAATTGTTTGCAATTCTCAGAATTGGGGCCTTTTCAGTGGCCCCCCATATAGTGGGCGGTCGCCCACATTGCCCGTGGCAAAAATCGGCCCCGTTTTTCATACATTGAATGTTGGCGCCCACTGTGGTCGACAGGAGTAAACGCAAAGGCTACCTTCACTATGCCATGGGCCAACTCAGGCAGATGGGCAAGCAGTTCTACGACACGGACATTCACGTGGAGGTCCTGTCCGAGCAGATGGTGGGAGAATACTCCCACGTCACCATGAGGTACGGGGCCGCAACAAAAACCAACGGGTGGGGGAGCGGATTCGGACTTGGCGTCCGCTGGGTGGACGACATCACCATGTGCCGAAAATAAAAACCTTTCTTCCACATCTAATGGGCTAATATGGAGCATTTGGTGAAAGGGCAAAAAAAGAAATCCTTTTGTGTCAACGCAGGCTAAACTTTGACAACTCTGCATACCGCTACATCATGAAGGAAGATGAGGAAGAGCAGGAGATTTTGCCAATTACCTCCGATTTCTTCTTTGAGGTCTTCCCCTTCAACATCGTCTTCAGACAGGTGACATCGAGTCGGCCAGCCGGCGCAGGTGCCCAGTAGGGAGGACGCGCTCTGAGAGCCGACGGCGTCTTCTTCCAGGACATGGTGGTTCACAATGTGGGCTCGGGACTGGCTACCGTCTTCCCAGATTTGGACGGCAAGAAGATCAACGACGCCTTCCTACTGGCTCGCCCCCTGGTGGAGTTCACGTGGAACATGGTGACTGACGTAACTCTCGGCGGAGCCTTTTTCCTCCCCAACTCTGCGGCAGAGTGGCGGCGGTGCGTCTGGTGGAAAGCCAGAGCGCCAACGCGCAATGACCCCGGCGTGTTGTCCACGCGCCCTCTCGTGTGTTTCCAGATCATCTCCCATCCCAACAACTTGTTTGAGATGATGTCCAAGGAACCGGTGAAAAGAGAGCGGAATCTCCACAACCGAGTCCAGAGTAAGACTGGAAGCCATGTAAACAGTCGCAGGGGTGTGTGTCTGCTGGGCCAAGGCTCATTTAGAGGGCATGGATCCTTTTGTGGATGCAGAAAATGTCACTGTTTTGTAACGACAAGGCTTTACAATTTCATTGGGTTGATGATCAATCTTGCATTCGACAGATTCCGACTACGAAAACGCCAATCGGTCTGCCGACGTGGACGTGGAGCTCATGGCTTTTCAATCGATTATCGGAGACGATTACAAAGGTTTTGACCTCACTGTTGGACACCGAACGAGGGCGCACACACACACACACACACACAGACAGATGAATCAATGAAATGAGCATTGGGCCCGGTACCTGTTTTTTTTTTTTTTTTTTTTGAAGGCTCCTTTTTTTCTTTTAGACGGCAACAGCGCCAACGCCATGGAGAGCTGGGGCGACGGGAGCCGCTGCCTCAGACTGAAAGGACAAATGAGATACATGCCTGAATGGGAGTCCATCATCTTTCTGGGAACGCCGGTGTAAGAATTGCGTCAACATTCACACGCGCACAAAAACACAACAAAAGCCCCGGTGAATAAGTCTGAGCCGCAAAAGCTAATCATTAAGCCCAACGAGAGCAAATAAAGGCTTGGGTAGTGAGTGAATGGGGTTTTTTTTTGTGCTTGCTTCCCTTTCCAGAGGCTCCTTCCATGCATGAAATGAACTGCTAATTAGCTTGTAATCAGACAGTGCAGCTCTTGTGAGCCTAATGGGAAGCCATTTGCAAGAGAGGGAGGGGGTATTTTCCCTCAGAAAACATCAGCCAAACACCCCCAACTTTTCTATAAAAGGCCCAATTTTGGGATGGAGTGCACTCATGCCTAAAGTAATGTGCATCCTACGAGTTGAAGGCTTTTTAGGGGACACATGGCTTTAGTACTTTGTGATTCCTCCAAAGGAGAGTTTGCCATGGTTGAGTTGAGCACCAGATGTGCTTCTACTTTTGGTTTGTCTGTACACGCAGGATGGAGAGCCTGAGCGCCATGTTCCGAACCGGACTGTACATCAACGACCTGAGCATGCACGACTCCAGTCGGGATTTGGTGCTGGCGGGCACGCAGCAGTCGGAGGAGCTGAAAAGAGCGCTCATTCAGGTCAAGCCCTTTCCCAAAACATTGACAGTCGGTCGCGTCTCCTCCGCCGCCGGCGCCAAACCCTGAGCGAAAAAACATTTGAACGCAGGAGCAAAAGAAGTCCAGCAAGCTGGAAGAGAGCATGAAGATGCTGGATTACGAAATGAAGAAGACGGACGACCTCCTTTACAGAATGATTCCTAAGCCGGTGGCAAAGAGGCTGCGCAAAGGAGAGCCGGCTGTAAACACTTGCGAGGTGAGGGAGGGCGACCCATCGGCATAAAGACAATCCTCATGCTGGCGCCAATGGCTAACAATCGAGGTGGCAATGTACGAATAGTCTGTCGCTCGCTTTCATCTCGCCAAGATCGGCACTATTTTTAGCTTTCCTTCTAAATAACGATAAGAAGATCTCATTGAGCATCTGTCACTTTGGCCAGATACTTTGCGGTACAGTAACAGGCCACAACTTTAGGTTCACCAGCACATCTACCCATCGACGCTAATGGCGGAACAGAAAAATGTTCCTTGCAGGTGTTTCCCGACGTGACCATCCTGTTCAGTGACGTGGTGGGATTCACCCGCATTTGCAGCCACATCACCCCCATGCAGGTGGTGTCCATGCTCAACACCATGTACACCTTGTTCGACACGCTGAGCGAGAAGCACCGCGTCTTTAAGGTGGGTCAGGCCATACGCCAGTGGTGTTCTCGCAAATCCAAACGTCTGCCTGCACTGGCCAGGTGGAAACCATCGGGGACGCCTACATGGTGGTGGCGGGCACTCCGGAGAAGACCAAGTATCACGCCCATAACATCTGCGACATGGCCTTGGACATGGTGCGCTCCATCGACCACCTGAAGGACCCCTCAAACGGAAACAACATCCAGATTCGTGTCGGTGCGTTGGACGCCGAGCGTTGACATTTCCGCCGTCAATCTATTTCGCTTTGCTTCAAAAGCACGACGCTCGGCACTTTACGAGGAAAACGGCGTCACGTTGTGCGGCCCAGTGGAGTCCGATCCTCCAATCGAAAAGTGTCCGGTCTTACCGTGTTTTGTGACGAACGCAGGCATCCACTCCGGGATGGTGGTGGCGGGCGTGGTCGGACACAAGATGCCCCGATACGGTCTGCACGGCGACACGGTCCACACGGCGTCCGCTATGGAGAGCAACGGCAAGGTGAGAGAGGAAAAATGGCCGCTGCTTACAAACTAACCCGGCCTATATACAAGGTCACTTATTCTGACAAATGGACCCGAGAAGGAAAACCGAAAAGAAGGCGGCCCGGCCGGCTACCATTGCTTGCCTTTTGTTTCCTGGTGTCCCGCGATCGGCTGGCCACCCATTCAAGGCCTGGTGCCTGAAGTCAGCTAGGATAGGCTCCGGCACCCTCTGCGACCCTCGTGAGGATAAAGCGGAGTAGTCAATTAGGAAGAGCTAACCTGAGGTCATTGTGAAGAAAGGTGTCTCAGTCGCATGTGGGCTTTTTGTTGTTGTCGTCTTGGTCGTCTGCGTTCCAAGACGGAGAAAAAGTCCTGGCAGAGCAGCAATTTGTCAGGAATGCCTTTGACGTGTGTCTTATCTCTCCGGATCAGGAAATGCACATCCAGCTCAGCAGCGCCACCTACGAGCACCTGAAGGGAAGCCACTTCATTTTTGAAAGGAGGGGCACCATTACCATCAAGGTCAGAGTCCAAACAACACCGCCTGGGCTTTTTAACCACATCATCGACGTGCGACTAATAAGCGCAATAATGCGGGCACAGTAGATAAATGTTATCTGCCTACACAAAAGTTCCCGCCAGATGGCAAAGCAAAGACGCCAGCGAGAATGGAGCGATACAAACGTTTCGGCTGCGGGCGGGCAGGAGACACGTTTAGCATTCCGACTCGGACTCCTTTGCTCGTGGGCTGCTGCGTTCCTTGATAATGCCGACAAACTCTTCCCCTCGAGCGGTGGAATGGGATGAAAAAAGACTTTGTGTCACGCGCCCAGCTGTGCCTGGAATATTGGAAATAGGGACGGACGCGCTAAAGGTCCTTGTTCTGGGAAGGAAGCATTTTTTGGGGGCCTCGGGGATCAAATCAGATAATAGTTGCTAAACAGCTTATGATAGTATGTGCTAACATTTTAGACAAATGATGGATTGCATTGTTTTTCCCCCTTTTAGGGCAACGTGGAGATCGAGACCTACTGGCTGAAAGGAAAGCGAGACAAGGATGGAAACGCCCAAGCAGCCTGTCCCCAGTTCGAGACCCAAACTATCAGCGAGGCCATCAGCAAGGCCACCATCACCGAAGTGGCGGGGGAGGAAGAAGGCCTGGTACCCATCCATGTCCTTCTACAAGCGCCACCATTTTGGCCTTTTTTTATCCTTGCAGATTTTCCCGCTGGTGGCGGGCGAGGAAGAGGACGACGTCAAGTCTATTCCCTCCCACCGCATCAAAATGGAGATTTCGGGCCATTCTCTGGAGGAGTCCATCGAGGAGTGTCGGGCGGAGGAGATGTCGGTTCACAAGGTATGTACGGCCGGTGAGTCTGCTCACTCACAGGGCAATGAGCCCACTATCTTTTCAGTCCCACTACAAAGACGCTTTACACGAGAGCTTGGAGGACGCCCACCTGGAGCTGGGCTCGCCGGAGTCCGACGGCGGGGATTCCATGGCCGACTCGCGCGACAGCTCCTGCGACTCGCGTTCCTCCAAGAGTGCCATGTGCTCCGTGTCCTGAGCGCTAAAAGACAAAAGCCAATTAGATGCCAGAGCCACTCCGAAATTCTTTGTTTTCATTGTAGAGAGCTTTGAAGAAGAAAAAAAAAAAAAGCAACCACAATTTTGATGTTGAGCTTGTTGACCGCTAGCGCAGATCATCTCCAGGCGTGGCTAAACTAGACTGAAATGGTTTGGGATTTACATTAAAAGTAAGAATAATTATGGCAGTGATGATCGTATAATCCTTTTAAAGCGTGTGCTAACTTTTAATAGCCCAGCGGGAGTGGATGTTTTACTTAACACATCATTATTATTCTTTTTTTTTTGGCACAAAAAGTGTTTCATGCTTCAGTTGATCACACGTGTATTTTATGACGTGGTGCAGTGTTGCACTGACAATAGGCTTTATCCTTTTTCCAAAACCTGTCGGGTCAGTCGAAATAAAAAAAGGTGTCACAAAGTGTGCGTCCACCTGTTTTCCTAGTTCAAATGGATTGGACGTCTAGTAAGTTTGCTGGTTTGAAACTAGTTGGGTCCAAATGAGATCAAGTTGCCACGAATATCAGTTTTTTTTAGTACTCAGAATGAAAAGGAGAATTTCAAAGCAAAAAAAAAAAGCGTCAAATAGCTTTGGAGCCTACCTGGGCGTCGGCGCGAGACCAGTCCGTCCGGGCGTCTTCTTTTGACGGGAGCTACGATGAAGTGACAGACGTACAAAGGGAGGAAGGAAGAGGGGCCGCCTGGAGGACACAGTAAACTGACAGATGGAAAATAACAAGCACGGTTGCCGTGGAAACCCACGGGACACCGTGACATCACGCGGCGTTCAATTCATTCCTCATTGGTTTGTGATCACCCATCGGACCAATTCAATTCTCCTATTTTACCACGATGAGTGCCATTTTGGATTTGGAAAAAAAAACTGTCAAAATGGACATAAAAGAAGAGTTGTATCCATTCATTTTTCACATTTTGGAATGTTTTCTCAGTTTCTAAGGCCGAGGTACTTTGCGCAAACCAGTTTTAGTCCGAAACTGTTTAAACGGAGGGTCGTGAATAGGAAAAAAAAATCAAAAAAGCAAAAGATGACTGAAAATTTTATTTTTCAAAAATCTTCTAATACACATAACAGCAGGGGTGTTCAAACTATTCTATATCGGGCCACAGTGGGTACGTCTTTTCATTGAGCTTTCCACCAATATAGTATGTTGCAAGTGCAATCAGTGGATTGCAGTCAGGTGCTGGTCGTTGGAGCACAAGCTTGGCTCCTTCAACTCTTGTGTGCCTCGGATGGCTTGGAACAAAAAGCCACACCCACAGCGGCCTTCCCACACAACTTACTAGCGTTTGACTGGTAGAGAAGTTCTAAAATACTTATCCCGTATATAGTGAGTGCCACAGTATCAACATGAGAGGATTTTTGGGATCACTGGACGTAAACATAAAGCAACGATAGAGTAAAAATAGCAAGAAGCTAGTTGAATTTATGTCCCCTAAATATGACTCATGCGACAATCGGTCAAAAAAAAAGAAAAGATTTAAATCCGTATTGCGCGTTTTGTTGTGACAAGGATATTATATAAGTTGCCAGTTCTGGATCACTTTTTCCTATTCATGATATTGTTGCAAATCCAGTTCATGCCATCCTGTCAGGGAAGAAAGAAAAAAAGTGTCACCTAAATTTCCAGGGGTTCCATGAGGAGAGAAATAGCAAGCAAGCAAGCAAGCACGGACGGGCGGGCGGGTTTTCGGGCTGACCTGAACTCCTTCCCCGGACACCGCCGAGCAGGCCTGAATCTGCCACTCGCGGTCCCTGTACGTGTGCAGGTTGAGCCCTTCGGCGATCTCGCTGGCCGGCGACGCCGTGGCCAGGTCTTGCTTGTTGGCAAAGATGAGCACCGGGACGCCTTTCAGATTCTCCTCTTCGATCAGCTCCGACAATTCCTGCCCAAAAACACTTCTTTAAAAGACCTGGGATGATCATTCCTGGGGGAATTGTGGGGAGAAGTTTCAAATAATTTGGGAGAGTTCCAATCTGGCTTTCGGAGCAACTTGGTTGAAAATGTCAAAATCCAACTCACCAGTCCGGTTTCCTCAAATCGCTTTTTGTCCGCGCTGTCAATAACGTAAATCTGAAAAGAAGGGAGGACAGCGCCGTTGACGTCGTTGGCTTCAGACGGACTCACAAATGCTTGCTTACCAGCAGATCCGTGTTCTCCAGATACTTTTTCCAGAAAGTTCTGATCTTCCTTTGCCCTCCAATATCCCAAACGTTAAGTTTCATGCCATGAGAAGCCACACTTTTGATATTAAAGCCCTGAAAAGATATGGATATGGACTTTTGACCAACGCTGCTGGTGTCATTCACAAGTCCTATTCCAAATTCCATTGAAATGTACCACTCAAAGTACAAAAAGCACGTCACGTGGTCAAGCAAATTATAGGTCCAGTAAGTCATTCAGTCCCGATCGTACACGGAAAAAAGCTAAGGAGTTACGCCTGATAAATATTACATGAAGTTTCCATTCCATCCACATACCAAGTAAAAGCAGGTAATCAAGTCGGTGTCATCGTTCATTGGCTGTGACCCTAACGGTGGCCATGAAGTCTTATGGCTCCACTTACCTGTGTAGGTGTTATGGTGTTAACATCCTCGGAGGCAAGGCTCTTGAGCAGAGTGGTTTTGCCGGCATTATCCAGGCCCAGAAGAACAATTCGAACTTCCTGCTCGCTACTCCCCTTCAATTTCTCAATGACGGAGAGTAAGCCCTGCCAAGGCAATAAAAAAAAAAAAACAACACAAAAAATAAAGAGAAAGGCTTTGAGTCTTGTCTGGTCGTGGCACTTCATATAGTATCAGAAATATCTTCATTTCATACTTGGTTAACAAGAGAGATGCAGTGAGACCGGGGGGCAAAAAAAAAGTGGCTTCTTTAACACGGAAACTTTAGAAATGTCATTGGTTGCCACATTGAATTAGAAAGTAGAACCTTGTGATTACTTTTTTTTTCTGACTTACTCCTGAGTTCAAAGTTCCTCTGACACACAGAGCTGCCACGTACTAATCTAAGCCCCGTTTGGTAAGACATAATCGGAGGCTTGATTTAGACTGGCACCTTCATTCATGTAATAGTGCGGCATGTAACATGATTAGCCCATTAGCAAGGCTCAGCTCCTAAAAAGTCCTCTTCAATAGGCATAAGCAATCAAGCGCTTTTCCATTTTTTCCCCTCACAAATCACGTAAGCTATCAAGTGTTACAAATGAGGAGGAAAAAATGCAACACATTGAATTCAAAGTAGAAACAAGAGGCAATAAAGTGGTGACCCACCTTGGGTTGGATGGCTCCGCTGACCTTCGGCGCCTCTCCCATGGCGGCGTGCGTGCTTGCGTGCTTGCGTGCGTGCGTGTCGGCTTGAGCTTGTCTCCGAGGCCGATGCTACATTCTCAAACGGGCCTCGCTCAATGCGCGTTAGGCAAGGGGAAAAAAAGCAGCCTCGATTCTTCTGCCGCTAAAGTGAAGGCTGTGCGGCCGGGCTACCTGGCAATGGACGGCTCCAAAGCCTGGGTGTGGACGTGGCAAGTGGGAAGAGGGAAGAGGGAAAAGGGGGAGGGCGCACTGGAGCAGGATTAGGGGGCCACAATTAGTCCTAGGTGTCCACACTCCATCCATTTGGCCACCCCCTTCCTATCTCCAATCTCCACTTGGCAGCGGCTTTACCTGGATTATCTCCTTAGCCACCTGCTCTAGGAGGAACCCTCAGCGTCTCACACACACGCATTATGCCTGGCACACTCGGGGAGAGTGGGCCATATGGCAGAGGGCGCAACGCCGCTCATGCACAGAAGCAAAGATGACCGACTCTGACGCTTTTCAGTCTCAAAAAGATGACGGCAGTCCCAGCGACCACTGGCGACTGTCCAAACTAAAAACTCAAGTCGACTCAACTCAAACAGAGCTAACGAAGCAAAAGTACACCGCAGTCAGCTAAAGACAAACTCAACTAAAGTCAAGCTGTGAATCCAGGATTCCATGAAAAATGGAGAAAAGAGAAATGGCAATTGCTCGGCGACCAGTCTAGACTGATCGAATTCAACTGAATAGACGCAGTTTTGAGCATCCAACTATTGCATTTGCAAGTGTTTGAGCGCTTCTCAGACAGACCTTCATATTTATTGAACTTGTCTTTTTCCCAAACCTGCTCTTGGCATCCCAAAACACAGCAAAACTACAAGATAATATATGACCTGTTCTGATTTGTCACCAGAAGCGACGATAGACGCCGATACGCATTTTCAGTCAGGGCTGATCTTTTTTTGCGCCTTGGGAGTCATGGCGATGGATGGCAATTCATTTGCTGCGCCTCGTGTTTTCTTTGTGCACAGGGAGATAAAAGACAAAAACAAGTCTCACCATGTAAATGCGGAAGATATATGGATACGTCCTGAGGAAACCCCCCTCCCCTACCCCCCCCCCCCCCCCGCCCCATCCACCAGGGAAATTCACTTTGAAATAGAAGTAGGCCACGCCGTGCTTTTTGCGCAGCAAATGACACGTGGACTGCAACAAAATGTCTTCTTTTAATCAGGTCACGCGAGTGCCTCCCACGCACTATTTATTGCCACAATGCCCAGCAGAGCTGTGCTGCTCTTCAGCCTCTGACATGAGGCATTTTCACTAATGCGCGCCGCCACGGGGCTGATTATTGAACTTGACGGTGTGCACCCCCCGCCACCCTAGTGAGGATAAAGTGGTTCAGAAAATGAATGAATCACTCATCCAACCATTTTTCACAAGCAATGGAATGTTATGTTCTACAAATACTATCAACTTGTCTTGTCTGTCCCTCTAAGGAAATGCCTACTCTTATATTTATTGTATTTATTATGGTATCATAGTCAACAAACGTGGCCAGAAGAATAACAGTCCAGAGACTTGAACATAATATATACAGGCCACCCCCAGGAGGCGCCAAATGACAAACAGTCTGAGCTCACCTGCCGCGGTCCACGCCAGTGCGCACGTCAGCTGTTATTGATGCCAATCAGGAGAATGAAAAGCAGTCAATGGACTCCCCGGTGCTGCTTTCTGTTTTCTGTTCCCACTCAAGTCCATCATGGTAGCTTGGAAGGCTCTTTATCGCCAGTTCTCTCGCCTGACCAAAGTTCTGGAACACAAGCAAATAAGAAGATATGACAAGAGGCCAGATGTGCTGAGGGAAAAGGTAAGACGATTTATGGTGCACACTCAAATTGTAGAATTGATATAGCATTAAACCAAATTCCACAATAAAAAAGAATCATGAGTGTACTATAGAAAGTGACTGATGGGGAAAGAAGTCACTTTTGACTCATTTTTTGTCAGCAAAAAAAAAATTGAAGTCATAAAAGTCAATTAAATGTCAGAAAATGTAGTGGTACGGTTGGAAAAATTACGACTTGTGTTTTGTTTTGGTGTATTTGCTTGCGTTATATTTTGGGGGGCAAAAAGATCCCATTAAGTCTGGAAGGCAGAATTATACACTAGTTTTTGGGTCAATTCATCTAAGTTGCATGTTTTATCTCTTCTGGGAGGAAAGAAGTGACTCGAGTCGTGGCAGAATATACAAGTTAAGCGCTGCTTGAGATCTGACGCTGAATTAAAAGTCCACACTTTGCTTGAATGTCTTGTTTCTCAAGCTGAGAACTGTGTGATGTGATCATAGTGACTTGACTTCCTCATTTGTGGCCTGTTGCTATGGTAAGACTTCCCGGCCGGAAGTGAGCGGGGAACCTAACAAGTGTGGAGGGTCAAAATTGAGGTAAGCGGAGGACTTCATTGCGACTTGGGCCAACGTGGGCATCGGCTTGTATTCCACTGTAGTGTGCTGCTCCCTCCGGATACCATGGCAAAGAATTTCAATTCCAGAGGAACTCCTGTTGGCCATGTGGTGAGTTCATGGACTGTCCGCCAAGGTTTTTTTTAGTTTGGATTGTTCAAGTGTAGCCCTGTGACGAGCCATCTTCAAGCTTGGAAAATTCGTATTGGATCCAATAGGGAGTTTGGGACTTGTTTTGAGCCTTTTCTCTTGCCAACTCTAAAGACTGGTGGTCTTTTCCAAGACGCTACCATCTGTGTGACTGTCGGGAAGGGCCAGAAAAATGGTCGAATTGCCCAAGTCATACCGTCAGCGTAAATCAAGTTTTTCCTCGGTACATAAAAGCTAGAACCAGAGCAAACAATTGGCAACTTGCTATGCGCTGCTTCATGCTACTTACCGTGAAGGAGATCAAGGTGTCTCACATAGTTTTTCACTTCTATGTAAAGTAGCAATTGCTGAATGATTTTGGTTAAAGGTAGGCCAGTGTTGTTTGCTGTTTTGCATGGGACTCTTAAATAACTTGTTCTTTTGTGTCCTTTGGCCTTCTCTCCGCAGAACCTGGCGGCGTCAGACGGAGGTGAGCACCAAGCGCGGCGGCGTGGAACAAGTCGCTGCACGACACCAAAAGATATCTGATTCAGCCTCCTTCTTGGTTCCGCTTTGACTTTGTGGTAAAATGGGTGTGCGTGTTGTGAATGTGCGCAGAGTTGAATATGTTCCCACGCAGCTGTGCGTGCAGCAGTTCCAGCCTCCCCGGCACCCCGGGCGGAGAGGCCTACCCCGCTAACAATGTGCTGAGCTGGGCGCTCTCCTTTGAGAAGCTGCTGGAAGACCCCAGCGGCGTCAACTACTTTACCGTCGGTTGAAATCTAGCAGCACCTTGAGGATTTTGCAAAAGCGGCTCTGAGAAAGAAAGCCTTCGTTTGCTTGCCAATCTCTCCGCGCAGGCCTTCCTGAAATCGGAGGTGAGCGAGGAGAACATATTGTTCTGGCAAGCCTGCGAAGAGTTCAAGAAGATCCCGGACACATCATTGGAACAAGTATGCCTTTCCCTACTTCTATGCTAATGAGCTTTGAAGGACCGAGTTGCAGCAAAGCAAGTCTTGATTGAGTCCTGAAGATTTTGCAAACTAAGGTGGCATCTGCGTATTTAACTATATTGTTCCAGTTCAGGCGTTTTGGCTTTTTTAATATCCCACGGATTGTCTTTTACGCACCACGTGCCTGACTGACATGAGAGAGGGTGCAGAAGTCATCGCTCACTTAGTTCAATTGAAAAAAACAAACGAGGCTTAAACATGTTGTTGTGTCCCTTGGATGGATCTTTTGCATTTCTAGCTGAGAGCAACATCTCGCTCCATCTATGAAACCTACCTACGTGAGAGCGCTCCTCACTCCATCAACATCGACGATACGGCCAAGAAAGAAGAAAAAGACTTGGAAGAGCCCACTCCTGATATGTTTAACAAAGCTCAAGCGCAGGTTTGTTGGTGCAACTCCACACGATTCCCCTATCCTCTATCTAGACAACCCTTCCTCTCCTCTATCTCGACAACCCTTCCTCTCCTCTCCTGTGTTTGGTAGATCTTCAAGTTGATGAAGATGGACAGCTACAGACGCTTTGTGCGTTCTCCCCTCTACCAGAGCTGCACTTTTGCCAGCGTGGAAGGCAAATGTTTACCTCAAGTCTCCACGGAACCGTTACGCACGGTATCCTGGGAGGACGTGAGCGCTCGGAGCTCGGACTTGTGTGACAAAAAGGTACCGGCCTCTGATTGGAGGTTTGACAGTCTGGTCATGGCGTTTTGACTCTACTCTGGAACAGAGCAAGAAGTCCGAAAGCAGCGCTTTGTTTTCGGCTTCCAATAGCGACAAACGGCGACAGAAAAGGGGATCCTGGGGAGGTGGGAATCTTTGACTCCTATCCTTCCATCCATCCATCCATCCATCCGTCTCTCATTGTTTTTTTCCCCTTCTGATTGGTCTTAGACGCATCCCTTTCACGTCCTGCCAGAGAGGATAATAAAGCACTCAAGTCGAGCAGCAACGTGGAGCTCGACTCCCTCTACAGGCTAGCAGAGGTCTGTGTGATTTTTAAATCCGTCTTTCCCCCATCATGATAGAAATATGCTTCATTTCAATAGCGATGCAGCCTGCATGAAAACTAATTGCGACTAGTTGGTGAACATTTTGAGTAAGAAGCCCCTATGGAGCCCATGGAGTTGGGGGATTGCTCAAATTGAGGATACGTATATAGTATGTGTCAGTTATGGATGACAAATTGACAGATGCCCCCAAATCTTAAGAATAGCCAATCGGGCCCTCGCTCAATGGAGCAAAGCGGCGTCTCTGGGATGGAGGGCGGCTACTGCTGCGTCTACCTGCCAGACGGAAGCGCTTCCCTGGCGCCGACCCCTAGCGGCCTGCCCATCAGAGACATGCTGGCTGGTCTGTGTGAGAAGAGAGGCATCTCCCTCAAAGACGTCATCATCTACCTTCAAGGCAAGGACAAGGTGAGGACCCGCTAGCTCATGTGTGACTGAATCCATCGGAGATCATTAGCGTCTTGCAAGTCCCACTCCAGTAGGAAGAAAGCCCTTTCTAACCGAGGCCTCATTTTGTCTGTTTCCTAGCAGCCGCTGTCGTTGGACCAGGACTGCTCCGTACTCCGAGATCAGCAGGTTTTGCTGGAGCTTCGGGTGATGTTTATGTGAGTCAATCTTCTTGGCTCATTGGCTAATGGCCGCTCTTTGCATTTGTATTTCTGATTTCTGAGCTCTTCAGTGACCGTGGCTTCACTTGAGCGCCCACTAGAACATTTTTTTGTAGCTGCTTTTAACCTACCGTTAGCCGACTGGTTTTCAGACTGGAAAATGCTCTCACTGGAAAGACTGGCGGGATCATGGTTAAATCCAGCAAGACGCTACAGGAAGCCCTTTCCATGCTTTTAAACAAGCATTGTCTGAAGCCTCAAGATGTCCAAGTTACCATTGTGAGTATGATCTGATCTGCTGGCTGCCTGTTATTCATTCCAACCTTTTTGTGGGCATTTTCAAATCCAAGATGTCCCTGCCTCCGCCAAGCTGTTCCATCGGAGTGCTTATTAATAAACCTCCTCCATGTGTCATTGCATTTCAGGTTGGGAGTGACGAGGCTGTCGCCATGAACACCACGGTGTTCAGGCTGGCCAATAAGACGTTGCGCCTTGACAAAGCCAGAGGTGAGAATGCCAACGGTACAAAACAAGAAAAGGGATTATTTGTCAGTACTAGTTGTCCAAGCACTTTTTCCTTTTAGGTTAATGTCATGCTGTGTGTTTGACATGGCCATCCTCAGACATGCTTTCCTGTAGCTTGGCTGATTTCTTCAATGCTTTTCAGTCTTTGTCACCATCCACTGGACTGTCCTACTTTTTTCCCTCTCGTCATCTTTCTCTTGCTTTGGTCTTCTACGAGCGCTTTCTCTTTCTCCCAAGCCCGAATGTCAAAGTTTATTTGGTTTGTTGACTGTCATGTCATGTTTTCCCCCCGTCACTCACCAGATATAACTTTGCATAGAATCTCCGTCCTCTGCCTCAACTTCACACACTTTACGTTCATGGGCTCATTTAAGGGAAACACTTTCCCGACTTTTGAAAATGGGTTCTCAACACTGGCTTTTCGTGCAACATTTTTTTTCGCATATACACTGTATTTGTCGCAACAACAAAAAAACGATGACTGAATCAAAGGTACGGCTTATATTTGCATAAATGAGACTTGACATGCATTTCAATGTGACGTCTTGTTTTCTGATATTGGAAAGCCACTAAAGTTGTTTCATTTAAGCAGGCAGAGAGCAGAGCAACAACCTCAGAGGCGCCGGCGCTGCAACACAGGTTAGACCATTTTCCACATGCTTTGGCATTGTTCCCCAGCTATTGGCGGGGAATACAGCTGAGCAAAAACCTTTTAGAGCAGGTGTGCTATTATCTATTTTTCAAGAAGCCACCTCACGCAGTGTACCTTTGGACTAAGGTGTGGCCATGTAGTAATAGGACATGGAGGCACGGTGGTGCTGTTTACCAGCCCAAGTCCCATTACAACTTAACTACTACTACACGTATTCAGTAGGCAGATCTAATCTTACTGATTTTTAAGAACCCCTGCTTTAAGTTATCTATGTTGAAGTTATATATTTTTTTCCTGGCCTGTCTAAATAAGGAAAGGATTGCCCCACCAACCCCATTTAAGTATGCAATTGTGTATAAGCATCGATGGAAATCTTCTGTGTACTCATGTAAGACCTGAAATTTCCCCCTGAGCTTCTGGAGAGATCATTTTATTATAGTTTTCATTATTTTTACAATGAACATAGCTTAGCTTTGGCCTGAGTAATAAAATGGGAAATAGATGGATGTTCAACTCCCAAGGAGGTCTTCCTAAATGAAATTAGGCAATTCACAAATAGCTAATTGCTTAAATGCACGGTTGTTCTTGCAGTGAATAGAACAATTAATTGAAGTCATTAAACATTAGTAGACTCAATTACGTTGGTCCTAAAAACGATTTGGACGTAAAGTCAATAAAAAGCTGAACTCTTGAGTCGCTGTGCAAATGTTTGTGTGTGTGTGTGTGTGTGTATACTATTGCGGCCAAAAAAAATGAATGATCCGATTTGATCCAGGCAGGTTCAGGCGCTCCGGAGTCCCGGCTGTCCCTTCAGATCGACAAAGTCAAGACGTCGCCACCAAAGCCCAGTAAGAACCCCGACATGGATGGTAGGACTCCTTGCTTGCTGTTACGTCAGGAACCTGTGATTGGTCAAATGCCTAGTTGCCCTTGGCTGATCCTTAACAACATGGCGCGAGTGCTGCAAGCTGGAGCTTTGCGATGGTTTACTTCTGAATTTGACTTTGCCCGGTTTTGTCCAATGATTGGCCGATTTTTGTTGTCAAAGTCCGGAGCAGAGATGGCAAAAAGATGGACTTGGCTGGTGTTAGTTTTTCCTCCAGTTGTAATTGTTGTCATTTTGGATTTTGTCTGATCTTAAAATTAGGGCTCCTGGACATGCTGAGCAGGGCTCAGTGCTGCAGGGTTGAAGACCAGCGGGGTCTTCTCACCAAAGAACAGCTGGAGGTTCCTTTGTTCTTGCAGTTGCCTCAGTCGTCCGAAGAGTCCAGCACTGCTACGACCACTACTACTACAACAACAATTATTTCTAGTGTAAATCCAGACGAGGATACTGACGGTGCCCCGGCTGAAGCTGAGCAGCAAAACTTGCGAGAAACATCGGTGTAAAAGACAATGCGGGGGTGCGGGTGGGATAACGGATGGAGAGAAAATCCTAAACGCTCGTCAGGTCGGACCCTTTTGAATGGCACTTTTTAGTGGTTGTTGACAAATAAGCTCACAGGTAGCGCTATGCTGCTACTTCTATTGAAGCTCCATTTTGACCTTCTTGAAAATAAAGGCACATTTGGCAAATACGAACGACATTTACCTGTGAGAAGGATATTTCCGACGAAATGGTTTTATTTGACCAGAATCTAGCAGTTATGGAGTTGCTTTCAAGGTGGATTGGAGCTATTATAGGACGTCGTTGTTTTGTGTCTGTTGCTTTTCCGTTCGTTTGTGTATTTTTGCAGTGTGTTTTTTTTTTTTGCTGTGATGATACTTTAAAAAGTCCTGCTCTGCATCCACCACCCTTTAAATGAAAGACATTCTCAGGTTTATCGAATCCCTTTTGGGTTGCAGGGATTCCATTTTTAGTTAGGCATGTCGAAAAATTAAAAGTTTGCCAATCGCACTTCTGGTTGTCTAGTTTTTACTTGGCATCTAATATATTGCTATTTTTGGACTACAAACGACACATTACTGCAAAGTGTCCAATACTTTTGAATTTTGTGAACATAAAAAGGTGTCTTGCTACTACTACAATTGTAGTTTAATTGACTGTAGCTGTGAAATCCATTACACACAACAGAAATAAAGTCTACATAAGTTGCACTGGTAAAAGCTTTCTGCTTCACTTATGGCATTAACACACAGCAGCAGAGAATGGATTCCCAAAAATGATCAATGAGCTTTTAGTGAGTGCTCTTGTTCTCCATTTCCTAATATAACACGTACATTAAAAGGGTGTTTGACATACCGGGTGTCCAGCATTAGCGCTCATCATGGGCGTGAGCGCGTGTGCGCATGTCGCCGTCCATCCGAGCGTGACCGGCGTGTCGGCGGAGCGCTGATTGGTCACGGGAAGGGGCGTGTGCTCACACAGACGCCAAAGCAGCATCTCCTCGGCTGGACGCCTGTACGGGGAGAAGAGGACCATAAGCAGGTGTGTTTTCCGTCTTTATCCGCCCCATACAATAGATGACAATGCTCATTCCTCCCATTTTTTTTCTCTCCATCTAAAAGGCTCTGGTTGTTGTGTTGTGAGATTTTTTTTTTTTGGGGGGGGGGGGGGGGGGGGGATAACCATTTCTAAATCTCTCATTTTGCCTGGCGTACTTTGACAGCAGTGGTATGAGATGAAGAAAACAGATGATAGGAGATGAATGGCTGAACACCTTGGTCTTTTAACAGCGAGGCATTCCGTCGGCGTGTGCTCGGCTGGCGTGGGCAACCCCCCAAACGTGCCAGACAATATGTATGATATGATAATTATTGCTGGTGGGCATTTGGAAATCTTTCCCAGGATTCTGCACGTATCACTTACTGCTCATGTTTTTAGAGACTGTATAGAAACTTAACATGATAATATGATGATCACTCATTTTGAATTATTGATTTGATCTGAGAAAGGATTCTTGGTGTGTTGGCCACTTTCTGGTCTATTGAGCACATGAAAGAGTTTTTTTTTTTTTTACTCGGCCATGGATGGAACGATTGCTATCAGTAGGCCTGTCGTGATACCCAATTTCAGCCAGCAAAATCATCCCTCCAATATTTTTGAATCCATTCATAGCATGCCATTTGAAAGCTAGTTTAGGATGAAAGAAGAATGGTGTCTTTTATATTGGGTTGTTTTATTCGAGCCAATCAGGCAAACTATATTTGTATCATCAACATTTTAGGTGATCATCTAACAGGCCTGGTTGACTGGGTGGACTCAGTTGACTAGAGTTGAGCAAGCTGCCTTCTCTGGCCTTGCCTCCCCAAAAGCCCCACTTAGCTGTCCAACTGCAAACTTGTCCTTTCTGTCAAGCAACCTGGCTGATCTGCTTCGAAACAATCTGGCCTCTCAGTCCTGACTCTGCATTTTAGGACTAATGCACCCTTACATATCTACAATGCCTAACGTATGCGTACCACTGCGAGGCAACATTTTGTGTTTGCCCAGCCTTGCAGAAGGAGTCGTGCATTAGCTTTTAAGGCTCCCGTCTGTTGCTTTTGTCGTCGTCTTTGCCCTTGTGCACGCTATTCTTGGTGAGCACGGACGGACAGGCGGGCCGGCTCCTGGCTGCGGGCTCCTTTTCGCTACGTGAGAAGAAGCATTACGTTTTACCTGGTGAAAATGTATTCCATTTTTTTTCCCCAGCGAGCTCGTCGGGGATTTATTCGGTCGGCATGCGCAGATTCTCCAAAGCCTCGTCGGTGCGTGTCGTGTACTTTTTCCTGACAAGTGCACTGACGCGAGTGCGTCAAGTGGAGGGGATGGGCGTGTCCGTCACCGGCCTGACGCGTGAGGGCTACTGGATGTCTGCCACCGGGTCCTTTAGTGGCTTTACTGGGCGGCACGGACACTTCCACGCAATTGGCTGGGTGTTGCGTTGTAATGAATGAGTGAGGATAAGTGGCCGAGTGATGGAGGATCGTCAACACGCATTCATTTCTTTGACATTATTGTTTCTTGTCAGGCGTAGTAGTGGCAATGATAGGAAAGTTTATGAGCAGAAGCAATGGCATTTCATGACAAAAACAACAACAACAACGATATTGAATTTTGAATTGACATTGACAAAAGATTACACTTCTCTTCTTAGTCAAAGTAAAGTTGAATAACGTGCTTCTGCGTTCCCAAATATGCCCAGATGTTCTTCCAGTAACACAATACAGTAACGTTAGTATGTAGCATAAACAAGCTAACATGTTAGCCTGAACTCGGCGCTCCATTTAAACATAAAAACAATAACAACAAAACACGATCTTAAAACAATACCACCTGGCTAATATTCAGGGGCAAAATGTATCTTTAACAAATTTAGAAATAACTTGTTACAACTTACCTTCGAATAAATGTTTGGGTGGCAAACTTTCCGGTGCCCCCTCCGATAAGTGGCATTGCTGCAACTCGCCCTCGCGGTCTGTTTGTCTCAACACCCGGACAAATTCTCTTTTTCTTCTTTTGGTATGATAATATTTCATATGTTGCTGCCGTTGTTCATCAACCGTCAACTTTTGTACCCGTGTCTCGGGTGGATCTGCGTTTGTTACGTGCCACGGAGCGAACACGACTAGCTGGCATCAGGTTCAAGCTGACTAATTACACGCACATTAAGCAAATACATGACTAATTGTGAGCATATGGCAGAAAACTGCCAATGGTCACGCAAAAGAACCCCCCACCCATCATCCCCATTATCATCTTCTTCATCGAAATATTTTTGTTATCGTTAAAGAAAACAACCATTTGGGATACATTATTATTTCTGGTAGTTATTGTTCTTTTGCATTGTTTGGGTAGTACTTTTATGGTAATATTCTCTTATCAATAATAATCCGTGGAGTACAGACACATTTGTATTGCCGTATTACCCTGCTATTGTCCATACTTTTCTGTTTTACAATGCATTATCAGAAAAAAATATATAAAACACAAGCTATTCCAGGATGTGAATTTTATTTGGAGTTGGTTTAACGAATACTCAATGTAGTTATAGCAAAATGAATGCATTTTAATTGGTATTTCTTAAATCTTGTTTTGTCTCAAAGCAGTTTTCCAATTAAAATCATCTCATCACAGAAGAAAGCCATGGAGCAGAAGACAAATGAGGTATATATTCCCCTTGGAAGATTTATAATGATGAGTAAGTAGTAGTACCGCAAAAATAAAGAGAACTTTTGTCAATTTGTTTCAAGTGCTCCACCAGCACCTCCCCTCAAAAACGCATGAAGAACCGCTCCAAGTCCATCGAGGAGTCGCAACAGTCCAAAAGAGTAAGCGCGCCGCCGCTTCCAGTCCTGCGTGGGGGCCCAGACAAAAGGCCAATAAAAATTGTCTCTTTCTTTCCATCTTTCCTTCTTTCTTTCTTTCTTTCTTTCCAGGCCTTTTCCTCACAGAAATCCCTCCCAGGACGACCAGAGCTGGACAGAGTAAAGGTGAACTTAAAATGTTCTCTCTTTAAAAGTGCCTCTTTCTGACAATATTTGCATGTTGCAGGAGTGCCTTGAAGGTTCGGAAACAGCTTCATCCTCCACCGAAGACCTGAAGGGATAAACACATCAAGTTCTCCTTAAATATAAAGATGTCTATATGATGTGACATAAGTCACACAATTGTTATGTAAAGCCATGTGTAACCTGGTAAATTATAATGGGAATGCATGTCAAAAAAGACAAACATAAAAAGTCATTTTAAAAATGCTTTCTTGGTTTTAGTTTTGAATGCTACAAACTTGTCAACTGACAAAAGGTGGTGGTGATGCAGAGTGTTTTTATCAGTGTTTTTTCAATAGCAATTTCCCAAACACATTAAAAAAAAATTGGGTGTGAGGGGTAATTTTATTTTTTTACCTAATGACGGAACTGAGTCTGCACGCATTGGACCACGGAGGCTCATTTGACTGACATAGCATTCTCTTCGCCTTCACTTTAGCTGCACGAGGAGCTTTTGCTCTCTCAAAGTCCCAAAAGTCATCAGTGGCTGGAAAACAATTTGTTGGAGGGAATTGGGATTTATTAAGTTGAATTTCTCTGAGGTGCACACCAATGAGCTCATAGTATGTTTGATAGCTTCGCTGATATGACTCAACTGCCAATAGAGCAATTAACGACCTATCTGCTGTGTTGTACTTCTGCTCTACTTTCACAACTATTCATACACAAGGCATGTTTCGTAACTCGGATACTTCCAAAGACAGTATATACCGTGTGGATATATTCGGGAGAAGGCTTTTCTTGACCTAAAATCCCATGTGGACCCAAACAGATGTTTGAAAATAGAATCAATGTCTTTCTGGAACTGAATGCACTATCGTAGTATATCACAGCAGTTTTGTTTGTTTGTTTGTTTGTTTGTGGTTATTATATTGCTTGTGAAATCATTCTAAACACGTTCAGTCGACTGGTTGAACACTCTGCCGCTAGAGAGCAGCGTTCCACTTTAGTTCACCATATCATGCGACCAGGGGCCTATTAGTTTATCAGTGATTTATTTCACAACATTCCTCATAAATTCTCATAATCAGCCCCGGAATAAGAATTAATGAATGACTTTACTTGATGGAAAACTCACCATGTGTATATTTATCATGAATGCAAGAACGCAAACGATAAACAATAGGATGAAGATGTTAATAAATATAAACAATGTGCTTCCTCTATGCTTTATCTTTTTACTTAAACATTGTCTACACATAAGAAAGTTAAGCATTAAGCCGCTGACCCAAAACAAACGTTACACATCCGTTTTTGAGGCCTGCTACTGCAAATTAATGTGTGTGTGTGTGTAATGAGTATGTGTGATGTGGGGACAAAGCGGAGTACCCAGAGAAAAGCCACACAGGCATGCAAACTCCACACGGGAAGGTCAGAAAGCCTCCATCTCAGAACGGTGGGGACAACTCGGGACAGGTACGGCGTCCGGCTCCACCGGGACGCCGCGTGGGACGATAATGACGGCACCCAAAGTAATGACTGTAATTGCGGCTGGCGTAATGAGTCAACTCGCTCGCATCCCCCTTTGCTTTTGAGAGATAGCGAGATAGCGAGCGAGCGAGCGAGCGAGCGCCTCCTCCTTGAAAAAACCCAGAGAAGTGGCAGAGATGACAAGGGGAAGAAATGGCTTCTTGCCTCCCCCCCAACCCCCCCCCCCCCCACCCCCAACCCCCAAGCGTCAGCCTTTGAATGGCGTCGCTCCTCGCAAAGAGCTCCGCCGGCTCGCCGCAGCTGCAGGAAGCGGCTCATAAGAGGAGACGTTCAAAGGCGGCTAATGTTTCCTTATTGCGACTGACTGAGTGTTTACTGGCGCAGAGGCTGGGCGCCGTGCGGCCTTTTCAAAAGCGGGAGCCGGCGTGGGCTGCTTTTGTGCCGCTGCCACGGGCGCCGAGCGTCTTTTTCCTGCTCCCACGTTGGCCTGATCACCGCATTCATTGCCATCCTGACTATTTCCTCCGGCGTACTGCGACCTGCGCAAAGGTTGGGCCAACTTTCGGAGGACAGGACAATGTCGACGTGTCGACGTCTCCGAGGAGCCGCTTCGATCAAACTCTGCCGTGTTTTGCTCGCTTCAAAAAAGTGAGAACCCAAACGGCACCCCGGGAGCAATTTGTAGCGTCGGGAAAGCCAAAACGTTCCTTCTTCATAAGGGTTCCGGATTTCCTCGTGCGGGGCATTAAATCATGTACGACGTATATATGGCGTTTGTACGCTTGATTGGAAACTGGCTCACATTGTGCTGTGATTAATGGAAATAATAGCATAGATGCAAACTGATAAATGGAATCCATTTAGAATGGTACAAAGAAAAAAACAATTGAAGCACGCAAGGGATTTATCGTGTGAGTTGAGCCTGATTTGCGAGTCATCGAGTGGCCCCCGAAGACCTTCTGGAATTTTCCACGGCTTCCTGTCCTGGACCACTTTGGTCATTTGTTTATTTTCTGATCAAGAAATCGCTTGATAGAGACTAAAACACAGCTCAAATGAATCATTAAATTACTAACAGGGAGGAAGTGTACTGCATGCATCAGATCACACTAAACACTAAACACTAAACACACGAGTCAAATTTCACGACTTGAAGCCGGCTTGGAGAAAACTTGGACAAATGGCTATTATTTTGATGATCCAGAAACACATTTAAGCAATAAATAGGAGGTTCATTAGCTTGCTGGCGACCTTGCTCTGAATTTCCTTTTCATATGACTACGTTAGGTCACAATGGGTGTGCTCGTTTCCAGTTTGTCATCTTTTTTGCCTTGAAATTAGATTGCTTTTGTAAATCAAAAGGAGTCTTATTACGCAATTAGCAGCCCTCTTTGTACGCACTTCCTCTCTCAGGAGGACAAAGTCACCCATTTTACCGTATTTATCCCCATTTCCGCACACGGTGTGCACATTTCCATAATGATCATAAAAAAAGTTCATCATCTTTTAATATGTCTGTAAGGGAGCCATTTGATCCCAATTTGATCATTCCATTCCATGCACGGTTAAAGTCAGGAAAGGGCAATTCATTTGGATATAACCAATGGAACATCTGCTCTGGAAGGAGGCCATTTGGTGCCATGCTTTTCTTTCTGTCCTCCTAAAGTTAGGCAAATAAAACGGTACGGTTGTGGCCATTTCCACCTTGCAACGTCAATCCCCAAAACTGACAGACAAGTCGTCACGCGCACCGAGTGGAGACGCAAGTGTCCCGCCATAAATAGGCCTGATGACTGACTGCGGAGGAATGCAAACAGATGGACACAGAGGATATTTTAATGAATTTGTTTTAGGTCACATTCTCCTTGTCGTTGCCACTTTTTAGGCCATAGCACCAAGCCAGGAAATGTCATTAATGGAACTAAAAAAAAAAAACCTTGACACAAAGAGGACACTTGCACTGTGACGTGTTGTTTTAATAGCATTCATTCATTCATTTTGCCAGCCGCTTATCCTCACCAGGATCGCGGGGAGTGATGCGGTCCACGGCGACCTCGCTTGTCATTTATTTACTATTTTTAAGCTCTCCCAATTGGATTCGTTTTGTTTGAATCTTTTTTTGACGCAAAACCAAAATTCTATAGGGTTTACCCAGACCAAAAAACCCAAAGCCGTGGAAAAAGTGCATTCCGTCATTATGTAACATGACCACGTCACGACTATACGGTGTAGCCGCTGCGTAAGGATTCTCTTACACGTCATCCCCGTATAGGAATATCCAGAAAGCCATTCCAGTCATACAAGACTGTGGAAAGCCATTGATTTATGCGCGCGTGCGAGTGCCAGATTAGCGTCATCCATCATTGGAATGAACGCCGTGCCTGCCAAACGCTAAGAATGTGTGACAAAAGGTTCGGCGGCGGACAGGTTGCTATGACGATCCCGGCCGGCTCCAGTCATTTCCAGCCAGCGCAACTTTGCCCTAAAAAGTCTGTCGGTCCCCGTCGACAACTTGTATGGCCTTTGTACGTTGGAGGCTGCTCTATTGTTTCCCTTTGTTTGTCCTCGCCTCCCGTCTTTGAGTCGTTTCATTGAATAAAGGCACAGTACATGTTAATCAACAAATATATGTAATAGATGATAGCCCAGGGCTAATTTCCATCTTAAGTCCCTGGCCAATTTAGCATTCTTTCTGAAGGGAAGTACACAGTCACCTCTAGAGCCAGCTCTTGTGGATCTGTTTTTTTTTTTTTTTTTTTTAATGAAATTCTTGCAGTGGCTTTATTTTAATTGGCGGCATGGGCGGATTGAATGCAAAGTTTAAATCCCGGGCGGAAAGGCCTGCCCGCTTTGCATTAGTACAATAAGAAAATGCTGGTGGCAGCTACTAACTACTTCATTGCTTTAATCCCAGCGCCACACGCAGGTGTGGCTATGAATTCATAATAACGCTTCCTCGAGAGAACCAAATGAGCAAAGCTCAATGCCTGCTAATGTCATCATACATGTTTGTGTGGGTGGTTGGTGTGTGTGTGTGTGTGTGTGTGGAGAAAATGGTCTTTGATGGTGCAATGATGCTGTCAATAATGAATGGTGGTCACGGAGCTGTGGTTATCGTGTACGCAAATTAGGCTGTCCCCTGCCTAATACCCACGGTGGGCTGGGATAGTCCACGTCACCCCAGCGCCTTTTGCGAGGGAGACCGGTCTAAAGGAAGCTCGAATAGGAGAAATGGAAATGATTTGATATGAATAGAGCCCATGACCACGTTACCACGCGAGTGGTGTAAGAATCGTGCAATGCGTTGCGCGCCCGAAGAGTAAAGAGAAGGATTTGAATGAATCACCCACATAAAAGATTGATCTGATAGAGGCAGGCTTAAGGAAAGACGGGCCGGGGGATCAGAGTGCTGGAAGGGCCTCCACAAAATACATCTCCTTTCAAATGCCGGCCGCTTGTGATCCTTCCTTATGGTGCGCGTGGACAGGTGAGGGGACCAGCTTTGGACTTTGTCCTGTGACGGTGATGAGCCAGATTCTGTTCCTCCAATTTCAAATTGGTTCCCATTGGTTCATTTTGTCTCCGTTTGGCTTCAGATGGGAACTTTGATTGGGCCACTGGCATTGTTTTCTCTGGCTTTTTGTCTGCCAAATCCTTACAGATGATTTCTTTCAAGCGTAGAAGTCTACGGATGTTGGGAGGAGAATTTATTTTTTCATATTTTTGGACTACGAGGCCTGGTGTGAAGGCTAGAAAAGTGATTTTCATAGTTTTTAACATGGTGCGTCGAATTGACAGAAAGAGCGCTTATCCACTGTGATTGGCATTTGGTTTCAGCTGCTCTGACCCACCCCAATTTGTGCCTTCTGATGTCACGCACCGCTTCCTGATTGTCTTGTCAACGCCAGTCTGTTTATTTCCAGCTTTTGTCCCAGTCTGTGCAGCCCGTGACATGGCTTCTTTCTTTTTCCCCCCTGAATTGTGTCCTACAGTTATTTTGGCACATGATTTTCTGTTCTCAAGTCCATGTACACAAACGTCATTTTGAGTCAGTACGGAGGAAGGCGTGCTTTTAGTGCGGTCGAGCCTCCTTCTGTTGTAAATAACTCTCCGCAGCAACGTTACCATGGCGACCAGGTGGCCACGGAATCGGCTTTGTCACGCCAGAAATTCCATGTTGAAGATGAAGGTACTTTGCAGACTGGCTTCCACCTGGCTGGCCTTGCCGCACTCCAACGCGCGATACGAGAATACGTCTAAAAGTGAACGCGTTAATGGACGCGTCTATAGCTGGGGTGGCCAACGAGGTAGACACAAAGAGCCAACATTTGAAAGTGTCAAAGAGCCACCCCTTAGGTCAGAAGCAGCATTCAAAACAAAATCCAATCTGCCCAATCATTTCTCAAATCTCATTTATTATTCATGGGCTTTGATGCATTGGAGTGTCCTTTAAGAGAGAATCAAAATAAGACAAACGTGCTGTATGCCGGGCGGGCCATGGGGAAAAAAAATGCTTTCAGTTTGGGTAGCCACAAATGAAATCTGCTCCGTTTGGATGACGGTCGCTGATGTGAGCGTGGAGACCTCAAGTTGAGCGATAGTTTTATCCGCGTCGGAGCCATGATTAAGCACATTTTCCACTCCTTTCTGCCTGAGAGCCAAAATGAATTCCGCCGGGAGGCACATGTTTTCAAATACTACCCGCCTTGTTTATGAGACAAGGGGCCACGTTGATGCGCCGGGGTCAGAGGTCAATCATACTCACTTCTGAATAGGGTTAGTCTCGCTCCAGATCCCGCAGGACAATCCACGCCGTCCTTTTGGGACTGTGAGTAGCCGCACCGGCCCACAAAGTCGCACTGGAGTACAGGTCACATTTTCGGGAGGCTATTATGTTCTACAAAACGCAACGTTGGTGTGGAGCAACGACCGCTCGCCCCATTGTTTGGGTTCAACGAGAGTTCGGCCCAGATAAAGGGAAAGGAAGTCCAAATGCTCAAAGGTTATGAGAATACTTGCAAGGATGGGTCCGGGCCCAGCGCTGGGACGAGATGAAGAGCAGTCCAAAATGACAAAAAGGGAGAGATAGAACATTTTGCCACAAAAAGAGCCCAGGCAGTGAAAAAATGGGGGGAGAATTGTAATCATTCAATCATTCTTTGTTTTCCAAAAGCTAGGTGATTTGATGGCCTTATTTTGGGCTTGAAAAATGTTGTTTTTTCTTTGTGCTTGTTGAATGTTTTATCTGAATATTGTTGGACACAAATGAGATTCCCTGATTTGTCAGCTCTTCAAAGCCAGTGGCGAAAGTGGCCTGATTTGCCGTCAGGGCTTCAAGTGGTGCCCGGCTTGTTTGTGGCGATGGCGCGCTTGTTTGGACATGGCGGGGCGCCACTTGAGCTAATGACACAATAGCTCTTCTCCTCCCGTAAGGCGGCTTCCCGGAATCCACGCCACGGGCTCTGCCGCCTCTTCTCTTAGGGACAATTGAAAAAGCAATTACTGGCTACAGAAGCCGCTGGGAGAAGCTTTCATCCGGAAAAAAAAGAAAAGAAAAGAAAAAAAAAAACTTTGAAGGCCAATCTTACCTGGCCAGCCTCGCCAGGTGCCGAGCCTTGATAGTCTTCAACCACAATCTTGGAGCCAAAGCGCTCACACCCGTTGCAACTGCTTTTAGAAGACGGAAATAAAGGTTTTTTCCCCCTCCCACACATGGCGGATTGTTTTGGCTTTGTTGTTCTCATTAGTCTTGAAGATTTCACGAGATGAAAGGTCACTCTGTCTCTATTTTTGCTTGTTTTGAAGTCGAGCGGAAAGAAGAAAGGTCTGGCTGCCGACTGGCCCATTGGAGAACTTCAGATGGCGCTGTGACAAAATACTCTGCTTGCACAATTGGCTCATTTGTTGACAATAGTATATTTATTTTCCCTTTTCCAACGAAGCACAAGCTAACCAGTGAGACCAACGTTAATACCACATTCAAAGTGAGAAAAACATGAGCGCTAAGACAGCGGCCCATTCTCATGGCGTCATTCTGGAAGGACAAAGATAATTGAGTCCATTTTGGGCCTGGCGCGCCGTGGACGATACAAATAGGATCTCTTTATTTTTGGAAATATTATCACTGGGATTGAGCTTGATGACTCTCCCTTTCTGGAGAAAGGAAGCCCCATGTTGCATGTTCAACGTTCAATTAGTTGTAAGTCTTTTTTTTGTCTTTTAAGGTGACGCCCCCAAAATGCGGCCTTTGGCTTAGCGCCAGAAGCAGTGGGAGACATTCTTGGAAGGATAGAAAGAGCGACACGTACACCCAAACACACTTCTTAGCTTGGGTGGCTAATCTTTTACACATTTTTTTTTGACAACATCACGCGCGTGTCTTGCTTTCTAGGTTAAGCTCCGTCTCACGCGGCGGCGTTGTTTGTTTACCGGCGATTGAGACGGCGGCGTCCCGATAACGCCACTCTAGGCGCCTCTTGACTCACTGGTACATAATCAGCATGAATCACCTCATTTCATTTCATTTCCAACCACCGTGTTTTTTTTCTTCCAAGTCGCACCCGACTGTGAGTCGCGCCAGACAAAAATACGCCATGAAGAGGGAAAAAAAACAAGCTAGAATTGGCATTTCTGGGAGCTGAAATTCAACAGAAAATGAGCAGAAATTGTCCCCAGCTGAAGCGGCAGTGACTTGAAAGTACCCTGAAAAAAAGGTTAAGGCTGCTTGTGGACGTCCTAGCCTCAGTGCCATTGACGGCCAGTCCAGTCCGAGCGGGTGACTGGCAACCTGTTGCTTCCAACGGTGATAACTTTTGAATGGCTTTTATATGGGGATGACTTTATTGACCTACGGTCACCACGTGAGACGGTGGCACAGTGGCCTCTGCGTCCGAGCCGACGGTTGTCCGTCGGGCTTTTGTCCACGTTCCGAGATCGCACTTTGATTAAAGTAAAGACAAAGGTTCCCTGTTTTTCCCACAGTGCCGCAGTGCATCGTGAAATTCCGAGCTGGTGACCCGGGCGCCCCGCCACAATAGGCCCTGTTCTTGAATAATTCTGCTCACTTTCTTTTCCCCACTCACTCTTTGTCTTTTTATGCTTTTATAATGATGATCTACGAGTGTTTTTAATCCAAATATTGACCACCATGATGACATTTGATGCTTGCAAATTGCACACAATAAATGGACGATCATTTTGTCACGCGGCAAGGACATGTCTTTTTCATACAAATATTGATGCCAGTCCCAACATTTTTGGAATTGGGAACGCACCTTGAGATCCGCATTATGTTTGAATTGGAATTTCATGCCCACTGCAGAACCGAAGGCGGTCTGGCGGATGAGCGCATGCAAGCCAAAATAAAAAAGTCAACCGACACACTATTTGGCTACGGCGTCATCTTACTTAAAGTAAGCATATTTGCATTTGAGCGAAAGGGACGCCACGTGCTTTGAATGTTTGCACACATAATAGCGTGCGTACGCGTGGACCGGACTTATCCGGCAGCGTCCGCGTCTCCATTCTGCGCCGCCGCCGCCGCCGCCTGACAATGAAATCTCGGAGAGCGGCAAATTCCGCTTCTCCGGTCGCACACTGGCAAATAAAAAAAAAAGAAGATGGAAGCCCGTGCCAGCCAGCGCTGGATTTGAAAATAAATAATCCTTCATTTTCTGGACCGCCTCTCCTCAAAATGGAGTTGGACGGCAGCCAATTACGGCTGGGCAGCCGGCGGGGGACGTTCCAAATTGCTTGCCAGTCAATCCAGGGGTTGCAATGAGCTTAAAGACAATTTAGAGCGCTACATTACCCCCTGCTATGCATGTTTTTGGGAGATGTGGGAGGAAAGCGGAGGGCCCGGAGAAAAGCCAAGGAGATGGTGCTAACTCCAGATGGGAAGGTCGGAGCCTCGCGGGGATTGAACCCGCCATCTGGGAAAGCAGTAAGCACCCTCCGCGGGGCCGCTTTCAAAACAAACGTGCCTTTTGGAAATTCCCAACTGGGCCGTCTGATAAAAAAAATCAAACATTTATTGTGAGTCAGAACAACGAGTTTACAAAGACCAGGATTCACACACAGGGTTGTTTTGTAACGTGTCAAAGTCAATACGTACACTCATGCCGAGAGAGGCGTGGATGACACACAAGACTCGGACCATGCACATTCCAGATGGCTATTTGCTGTATTTTTCTACTCGCTATGTTCAAAATGGGAGGCAAGTCCACGCTTTGTATAGACAACGTTCTATGTTGGCTTTTGAGTGAAATCACCCTCATCAGCTCCAAAAGTTCACTTCTGTTTATGTGGCCGAGCCCGACCTGACAGCACACTTACGAGCCCGACCTGACAGCACACTTACGACCCCAACCTGACCCTCACCCAGACACCGCATTTACGGGCGCTTGGCGGCGGGCCAAATGATCTTCTTGAAGGCTCTCCTGAAATCCCTGTTGAAAATGGTGTAAATGAGGGGGTTGACGGAGCTGTTGCAGTAGCCGATCCAAAAGAAAAGGTCGAAGAGGGTGCCGGGGATGACGCAGCTCTCCCGGCAGATGGCGTGCAGGCTGTATGTGAAGAAGAAGGGGAACCAGCACAGCACAAACACGCCCATGACCACGGCCAGGACGAAAGTGAAGCGCTTCTCCCGCATCTGGGCCACTTTGGTCTTGTTCAGGGCGGCCCGCCGGCCAACGCCGGGCTCCGAGTAGAGGGCCGAGGCGCGGGACGAGGCCCAAGAAATGGTGGGTTGGCTGGTTGGAGCCCGCTCCGGAGCCCGCTCCGGAGCACGCGCCTTGGCCTTCCCTCGACGGGCGTCGCGCCCGTCGACCCCGGGTGGAGCGCAGCTCTCCTCCAGGTCGATGTCGTCCAGCTCGCCCCGCCCGGGCGGGACGCCACCACCGCCCCCGCCTCCCCCGCCTCCACCGCCGCCCGAACTCTGGCTGCTGGGACTCTCCGTGTCAAAGCGGTCCTCGCGGACGAAGCAGGTCTCGGACTGCGAGGGCTGGCGTTCCAGGCCGTTCTTGGCCACAAAGACGGTGGACGAGCGCTGCTTGGCCACCTTGTAGATCTTGCAGTAGACCAGGATCATGACCAGGCCCGGCGCAAAGAAGGACGCCATGCACGAGGACAGGATGTACCAGGTCTCGTCGTTGATGAGGCACTCGCGCTCGTCGTGCTTGGTCATGAGCAGGGGCGGGAAGGAGACCAGCGCCGACACGGCCCACACCAGCGCGATGGTGGACTTGATGCGCTTGGGCGTCCTCTTCAGGTTGTAGCTCACCGCCTTGGTGACCGACCAGTAGCGGTCCAGCGAGATGGCGCACAGGTGCACGATGGACGAGGTGCAGAAGAGCACGTCCAGGGCCAGGTAGAAGGCGCACCACGTGCTGCCAAAGTACCAATAGCCCATCACCTCGTTGGCCAGCGAGAAGGGGATGACCAGCGTGGCCACCAGGATGTCGGCCGACGCCAGGGACACCAGGAACAGGTTCTGCGGGGCGCGCAGGGCCCGGCTGGTCAGCACGGCCACGATCACCAGCACGTTGCCCACGATGGTGACCGAGATGACGGCGGCCACCGCCGAGACGATCAGCGCCGCCGTCGGCAGGGCGTGGGGCCAAGCCGGCAGGAGGGGGGGCAGCGGAGGGGTGCTCTGCGAGGCTCCCTCCGTGACGTTCACGTCCTGGGAGGAGGTGTTCACCTGGCCCGGATGCATCGCGGCGGCTCCGATCCGGCCATCATGCTGAGACGCGCAGCCCGAGCGTGCGTAAAGCTGGCGAGCCGAACTCGAGCCCCGGCCGCAACCACAACCGCCACCGCAGTGGCAAGCGCAATCGCTCCCGCTCGCTGGCTGCTAAAGTCCCGGCTTCTTCCGGAGGCATCGTCCCCCCTCCACGGATTCCGTGCGTAATAGTGGCTCTTGCGCTCGGGTTCCGAGCGAGCGTCTCCGACTGAGACGCACGCCCGCTTGTGGTTGGACGCTCGTGCGTGAGGGAGAGAGGGAGAGAGGGAGAGAGGGAGAGAAGGAGAGAGTTTGGTGACATCACTCCGAGCACTCCCAGCCCGTTTTCCCCCTCACTTAAAAGGAGGAAAGGGGGAGAGTCAACTCGACACAGAGTTGGCGAGCGGTTGTTTTTAGGGGGCAGTGAGTTTGCTTCTGTACAGCAAGTATTTTCTTACTGGGTGCCCTTGGTCATTCCTTGATATCAACTCCCATCGGACAAACATACCCCCCCCCCCACACACACACACATGGTGGAATTGACACTTTTCTACCGCCAAACCAGGAGGAACTTTGGTAATAAAATCACCTCCAGCAAGATGCAGGAGAACTGCCCCTCAAGAACAGGGCCGGTTTTTGCCATAAGAAATCTGGGCGCTTGCTCAAGGGGCACGCGAGCATCGCCTGCCTTCATCCAAATCTGACCGGTTTTTTTTTTTTGTTTTGTTTTGAAACTAGTTGAAAAGCGAATGATTCTTTAATCAACAACAAGAGGCAGAATTCCACGACTTGGTTCAGACCAAGTAGGTTTTGTGGCCAGAACCCCGTGTGGTTATATAATATTCCAATAATAAATGGCCTTGGGTGCCTGCTGAAGACCTCTTCAGAGGCTGCTTTGTAGAGGTCATCCTTTCTTCTGGGATTCTCGCTTGCAAACATCTTTTGATACCTCCAATCTTGGAGAGCCGCCCTTGTTTACGTGCCAGTCTCCGAGTCTGTGATACATGTTTGTAGGAGACAGCGTGGGAGAAGGTTCAGAGGGCGACTGTGTCGGCTGGCCACTCATTCCACGGAGAAACAACAAATGGAATACCTACACACACACACAAAAATATATAAATATATATATATCTGTATGTGTATATATATATATTTTTCGCTCCAGACATGTTGCCACATCTTGTCAGCTTTTCATATTGGGGATAAATACATGACTGGTGACCTTTTGCGATCCAAACAAACAAGATTTCTCCCCTGCATTTTCCCACAGTTTAGGGCAAAAGCCCAGTGGAAATTCAGCAAATGAATAAAGACTTGAAGGTCACCCTTGTCAGCTGTTTAAAAAACTAGTTGCTTTCCTAGATTATAATTGCTTTGTATACATATGGCTCGTGCATTTCTCTATTGAATGTATTTATTGTTACATGTTATGGATTTTAGTTTCCCTCTTCTGTCATGAAAGACAACCAATGATTTAGCTATGTGCAAAGCTTGGGCGCATTGGGACACAAACATGCATTCCTTGCCACTCCAAAGTCATTTGGAAGGAAAATAAACAGGCTTTGGTGGAGAAATGTCGCAATGCAGACTTCATCAACTGAGCCTAAACGGACAATGTTCATTTTCACTTGAGCTTCAATGCATTCCTGCCTCTGTTGAGCAGGTGCACATTAGTATATTCCAATATTTGACTTATATACCATAAAAAATGGAGTGAGTTAAAAAGAAAAAAAGGGGCTAAAATGGCTAGCATCACCTGAGAGATGTGGAATTCCGTTTTTCCCCCTCTGAACACAGAAATGGGCACTTTAAGAGGAAAATAGTGTGCCTTCACAAAACAGCTGTTGACATTGAGAAATCATTTTGAAAGAGCTTCTGATAAAACATTCATGATAAGTATTTCGATGTAGATTTCACAGTTAACCCCAGTACACACATTTTTTTGTTTGTTTGTCTTGGCAGAGAAGCTGTAGGGAAAGGAAGTTTATTTTTAAGCTATCCATCTGTTTCCTGTTTATTGGAAACTTGTATGTATATATATATATATATATATATATATATATATATATATATATATATATATATATATATATATATATATATATATATATATATATATATATATATATATATATATATATATATATATATATATATATATATATATATATATATATATATATATATATATATATATATATATATATATATATATATATATATATATATATATATATATATATATATATATATATATATATATATATATATATGTTTATATATATTTATTTATTTATATGACTGGTAAGTTGATGTCTTGTGATCACTTTTTAAGGTTTATGGGATACTATTTGCTTATGCCACATCAGATATGTTTGCAAAGCATAAGCGCTCTCTGGTGGTGATGATGAAACTGACCATGAGCGAAATTTTGTATGGAATATTGAATGCAATATAGCAAGCTTTTAGTTAGTGGTATGAATAAAGTGAAAGTTTTTAGAATGAAACATGTATATCTGCGACTGCCACTTACGTCCAATCTACGTTGCTTGGGAGCTTTTGGCAGGGGAAAAACAAAACGGATTGGTAACCAAACAGTTCAACGCCTGACCTCAACGGGGTCAAGAGTGTTTACTTATCATTAACCAGACACTTTGGGATTCCAAGTCCGAACCTCTGACTGTCAAAATCCACGAGTTTGGTCATCTCGCGAGCGTGTGTGTGTCTTTGCCTGTCAGAAAGCGAACAGGCACCCGAAGAGGTAAGAGGGAAAGGTTTCGAGGTATTTTAATAAGTATAATTATTATGAGGATTTTTTTCTGAGTTCACCGGTTTTATTTTGATTCAACAGCTGTTCGAGCCCCGCTAGCCGCGGACCAATAGGAGCGCTCGCCGTTATCAGCCGAAAGGAAAAAATCCCCACGGTCGCCATAATACAGCAGCAGCGGAAACGGCTGAGAAGTGGCTAGAAAACAAAAGAGAGCACGCAGTCGTCCTCGCCATTTGGTATGCTCTTGCAGGTACAAACGCCACTCTTGACATCCATCCGACCCGCTTACACTTATTTTAAACCGAGTCGGACATCGAAAACACGTCGCACATTTTTTTCCGCTCTCCGATGCGAGACTTGGGAGAATAGCAAGTCGCTCAGCTCCGAATAATTGGATCTGTTAGCTCGTAGCTAGATAGCTAGCTTGCTTGCTTGCTCGCTCGTTCGCTCGCAGGCGCTAAAGCTAACATAGCTGGAAATGATTTGTACGTTCGGTAATGGTTGTCTCTTATAATCCGGTGGGTCGGAATCAAAGAGACGTGGTCGTGGTGGCTTCCGTGATATTTGCTAGTCGCTAATAGCTAGCTGCTGCGATGATTCTTGGCCTAGTGTTATTCACTAGGCAGTGCAAGGCTGTTATGTAAACAATTGTGCTGTATCTTTTCCGAAATTACACTGCGCGTGTTTGATGAAGCCAGCGGGGCCAGGCTTACATTATATGGGCCCATTTTTTTTATAACCCACTTAGTGACTCTATTTCTTAGTCGATCTGCGAGGAAATGTGTCCGTGTTAACGCTAGCAGTGTGGCGTGTGTGTTATGTATAGTTTGGTGGCCAACAAGCCTATTTAGGTTAAGCTTGGCTAATCAGCTATCGTCAATGAGGAAGAGGAAGAAAAAAAAAAGATCAACTCATCACTAGCCTGTTTCTGTCACTGTTGCCAATATTTACAACTTGTCGTTGGGACTTGCTGTCATCTTCCTTTATTGTAATATAGTTTGTCAGCTGACATGGGACATTTTCATTACTCTATTTAATAAAGGCACACATCGTCAAATACCTAAAAATGCAAAATCTTTCTGTGGGCTTTTAGGTTGTACTGCTTACCACTCACTCGGGTTTATGTATAATTATGTTGGAATTAGTATTTAGTATGATAAAGGAGCTATCTCTGCATGTCATTTTAGTATCGGTATCTTGAAGGCTGTACTTGTTGAGAGTACTGTATACAGTTTGATAAAAGCTAAACAATTCCCCAAATAAGTGACAAAACATGATTGCTTTGTCTCTGTTCAGTGAAAACAAAACCAACCATCTTTATGCACTCTTTTGTGTATTAAACAAGGATAGTTATCACAGCAGCTGCAACATTTTATTTTGTTAAATAGTTGAACTGCTTTGTCAATCTTTTTCCAAAGGCAACTTATAGGCCAGAAACCTAGATATTAATGAACCGTGATCCATTCTAATAACACTAGTAGGAACTCTGGTCAAAATAGAAAAAAAAAGTATTCTTCTCTTGAAAACTTGCAAAAACTACAGATACATGTCCCACCTTTCATCTTAAAAGAAAAGGTTTTGTGTCCGTTCTTTCTTCAGTTATGAGCCGTTGAACATCATAAACAACATTCTTGATACATAACACGAGTGTTCCAAGAAGAAAAAACAACATGGGGGGGGAATCATTAGTTTGGTGGTCAATGAGTTAAAATTCTTAGAGGCTCTTCCAATAAATAGACTGGAGGGCTTTACGAAATGGCAACAAAAGAACCTTTTTTTTTTAAGATTATCCTCATGAAAATCACTAAATTTTGTGTGAATAACTCGACACTATACCATAACATTTAGCATCTGTGGAAAACTGACGTATTGCATTTAGCATCTGATAATGATTAAACCCAGTGATTCAAAATTGGCAACATACAATTCTAGATCTTCTCTTTATGCTTACGATGGGTCAAAAGAACATTCAGAAAGTTTTAAGAAGCCAAACACCAAGGGAAAGTTTCCCAGGTGAGGGTTTATTCACAAATAAAAAAATCTTAAGAAGCCTGCTAGTATTGAAGAGGGATAGATAAATCATTCACAAGATTCAACTTTGCTAGTGCAATGAGTTCTTTCAAATTATTTATAAAAGTGTCAATAGACTAAACACAAGAACTAGCTTGGCTTATTTTGGATTGGAAAAAGTCTCTGGGTCAATGAGTTTCTCAATCACCAGGCGCGCGCACAGCTATTTCTTTTTTATGATGGAGTTTTCCGCTCAATGACAGAATTTGCCGACTCTTTCCAGCCGCCCCCAACACCATTGATCTGTCTCTAGTGTTACAGGAATGCCCAAGGAAAAATATGACCCGCCAGATCCCCGGCGGATGTACACAATAATGTCCAGCGAGGAGGCAGCCAATGGGAAGAAGTCGTACTGGGCTGAGCTGGAAATTAGTGGTACGTATAATTTCAGCTCTCTTGGATGCAATTTATATTTCTATATATATTTTCTTTTCTAACGTCAAGGCCCTCTTGATTTTCAGGTCGGGTACGGAGTCTGAGCACGGCCCTCTGGTCACTCACCCACCTCACTGCCCTGCACCTCAGCGACAATTCGTTGTCTCGCATCCCGCCGGACATTGCCAAACTTCATAATTTGGTCTACCTGGATCTCTCGTCCAACAAGATCAGGAGCCTGCCGGCAGAGCTCGGCAACATGGTGTCTCTCAGGTGGGCCGGCGCCGATCATTTGGGCTCTTCCACATTCACTGACTGTATTTTCAGGACTATAAGTCGCACCCCTTTTCAGAGTTTGGCTGGACCTGCAACTAATACTCGTGTAGCTCATGTTTCATTTTCTCTCAGAGCTTGTCATGTTGTTTCTTAGGCTGTATTTCTTCTGAAAAAGGGTAATGTGAACCGATGCCTATTGACCCCCCCTGTAGTCCATTTTACTATTGTTGGGTTTGTTTTCAAAAATGGCCCTCCCTGTAATGTCACATTCTACTTTCCGTTACGTATTTCTTTGGCCGGTGCGACTTGTAGTCCGAAAACCTTTTTTTGCAGGCCACCTAAATGTACTTGCAGTTAAGTAGCTTTTTATCTGAACAGTCTTTTTTTTTTTTTAATTCCCCCCATGTTGAATAATACATGCAATACTTGAAAGCGAATATTCCTCCATGTTGATGAAATCTCCCTTTTTTTCTTCACAGGGAACTGCTTTTAAATAACAACCAGTTGCGGGTTCTGCCCTTTGAATTGGGAAAACTGTTTCAGTTACAAACACTGGGGTTAAAAGGTGAGTCCTCACTCATAAATCATTCACTTTCATTTAAATTTCATTGTAGTACTTGTCAATCAAGGCACTCCATTGAATTGAATTGTTTAACCGTCTTCAGGAAACCCACTTGCACAAGAGATCATGAGCCTCTACCAGGAACCCGATGGTACACGAAGACTGCTCAACTACTTGTTAGACAATCTGGCGGGGGCCATCAAGCGCTGTGAGTGGCCTCGGCGCGTGCAAACTGCAATCGTGACAAAGGAATTGCACCCAAATCCCAAAGCTAATAGCATTTTGCTCTGCCCTCCGAGCAGTACCAGCAGAGCAGCCCCCAGCCCGCTCGTGGATCTCCCTCCAAGAACCGGACCGAGCCCGGCCATCAGGTATTTCCACTGTAGTCATACAGCATATACGGCCTGTCAATCTGCTCCCTCTTTATAGTTGATTGCAATTCCCCTTATGATGCCATAATAAACCTTACAGATGCATGTATTTACTCACACGGTCTTAAATGTCTAGGAAATTTCCCCATAAGGGGGGACGGGGTGCCCAATCAGTAAAAAAAAAAAAAAACGATTCTAAACCAGAAATAAATTCCCGTCCAAAAGTTGTACACAATTTGAAATCATCAAAAACGTATCAAATATGGGGAAAAGTTGACAGGTATGCAGTAGGTTAAGTCCCAATTGAGCATTGGTTTTAACCAAAGTAATCTGAGTGTAACTAAGCTGTTTTGTGTGTTTCCCCCTCACGCAGCACTCTTCTCTGTCATGTGCTACAACGTGTTGTGCGATAAGTACGCCACGAGGCAGCTCTATGGCTACTGCCCGTCTTGGGCGCTGAACTGGGAGTACAGGAAGAAGTCCATCATGCAAGAGATTATGGGTTGCAACGCCGACATCATCAGTTTGCAGGTGAGACTCGTTGCCGTCACCTTTTTGCCTTTTGTTGTTAAAAGCGTCTGGCAACGTACCCGCGCTCAACTTTGCTTCGCGGCAAAACAGGAAGTGGAGACGGAGCAGTACTACAATTTTTTCCTGCCCGAGCTGAAAGAGCAAGGCTACGACGGCTTCTTCAGTCCAAAGTCGCGAGCCAGGACCATGTCGGAGTCGGACCGTAAACACGTGGATGGATGTGCCATTTTCTACAAGACGGAAAAGTATGTTTTCGAAACGCCACCGTGATTGGAAGGAGGCCAGCTAGCCTAGTTAGCCTAGTTAGAAATGTCCAATATCAGTATGTCTGAATGGGTGGGTTTCTAAAAGTTTTCACCTTCATTGGTTGTTTACTACTTAACTTGTAACTCGAGGGACGAGCGTGGCGCACATTTTGATTTCTCCTGGCCCCTTTCCTCAGGTTCAGTGCTGTGCAGAAGCACACCGTGGAGTTCAACCAACTGGCAATGGCTAACTCGGAGGGTTCGGAGGCCATGTTGAATCGCGTCATGACCAAGGACAACATCGGCGTGGCCGTACTGCTGGAAGTCCGCAAAGAGATGATGGAGGTCTCCTGTGAGTCGTCTTGGCCTGGACCGTCTTCCTTTAGCCGCTCTGCCACCGTCTGACTTTGTGCTGGCTAACCTTTCAGCCGGGAAGTCGCTGCACGGCATGGAGAAGCAGCTGCTGCTGGTGGCCAACGCCCACATGCACTGGGACCCGGAGTATTCCGACGTGAAGCTGGTCCAGACCATGATGTTCCTGTCGGAAGTCAAGAGCATCGTGGACAAGGCCACGCGCAGCCTCAAGTTGTCCTCTGTCTCCGGTGAAACCAACGGCATTCCGCTGGTGCTCTGCGCTGACCTCAACTCCTTGCCCGATTCCGGTAGGTCAGGTGGACGGTGCTCACGTCCGCTCGCTACGTCAATTCAATCCGGAATCCCTACAAAAAAAAACTGTTTTTTAATTTTTTTTTTTAAAATTTTTTTTTATTGTCCTATTGTCAATTCAGGCGTGGTAGAGTACCTCAGTACAGGCGGCGTGGACTGCACCCACAAGGACTTCAAGGAGCTTCGCTACAGCGACAGCCTAACCAAATTCAACTGCAACGGCAAGAGCAGCACGTCCAACGGCAGGATCACCCACGGCTTCAAACTGAAGAGTGCTTACGAGAACGGCCTGATGCCTTACACCAACTACACGTTTGACTTCAAGGTAAGCGCATTGGCTGGATGGAGACTCGAGCGTTGATCGATTTCCCGTCAAAGTCGCACCGGGAACCAATTCAAATGACTCGCTCATTTTGGAGTGGCAAAATGGGTCCTGATTTCTGACGCTCTTTTGTTTTTTTTTCCCCCCAGGGAGTGATCGACTACATTTTCTACTCCAAGCCTCACCTGAACGTCCTGGGCATCCTGGGCCCCCTGGACTCTCATTGGCTGGTCGAGAACAATGTCAGCGGTTGCCCGCACCCTCACATCCCCTCTGACCACTTCAGTCTCTTCTCCCAGTTGGAGCTGCTCCTGCCCAATGCGCCCCCCCAGGTCAACGGTCTCCATCTGCCCGCACGCAGGTAGTGAGTCCTTGCCACTCCGCCGGGGGGGGAGGTTTGAGGTGGGGGCGGGGCCCGTGCTTTTCCTCCCTCTCGACCGAGCGTCGCCCCCCGGAGGAGGAAGGCAACAAAAAAAAAAAACCCGAAAAGGAGAAAAATAAGAAACACAACCTGTAAAATATTCGTACAGTGAGATCTGGCCAACAGGGATTTCGTATGATGTTATAGATATTCTATATATATTTTTTCCTTCCTTCTTTTCTCTTTAGTTTTTTTAACTGCTCAATTCAGTCCAATTTTCGTATCACCTTCTGTCTTTGGGTTCCTCTTTGATATATTCGCATCTGCCACACGGGGCACTAGTTGATCCCCGCGTTTTTCGACGCGGGGGGGGGGGGGGGGTGGGGTCGTTTGGCTCGCCGGCGGCTGGCGCGTGTCGCGGGCCTGCCCGTCTGTCCTGTATAAATCTGAAAAACCAGCAAAGACGACGGACACGTCACTCGAAACGCTGCCGCCACGGTGGGGTGGGGTGGGGTGGGGGTGGCTTGCGAGGCTCGCGAGGCTCGGGGTCGACAAGTAAGCGTTTTCCAGCGGTCACTTTTGGCCACCTCCTGTGGTGCTACGCCTATGACCAGGGGCCAAAATCCCGACTGTTTTGGGGGTTCAGTCGATGCCGTCTCTCTCTCGCTCGCGCCACATGCCGCTCTCACCCAGCATTGGGTTTTGGGGAAGGGACTCCATTAGCTTTTAGTGGTGGTGGCGATGGTGTTGCTAGCATTCCTCTCACTGTCCAACTCTACACACACAAACACACCCTTTGGATCCGTAGCACCGTCTCCATGGCCAGTAGTGATGTCCCCATGTCCGTCGGTCCGACACCCCCGTGCAAAAATGGTCTTTTCATATTTTCTTTCCTCTTTCCCCCCCTCCTCCGCCAGTGTTTGTACAGAATCCAAAAAAATGTAGTCATTCTTGACATGATTGTATATGAACCACAGAAGACTCTGGCATTTTTTTTGTACCGAGCGTAAATTCTGATCCCATTTGAGACGATTGTATGTCAACTTTAGGCAAAATTTTAATCCCGTCGGCGTCGCCAGGAAATTGACGAGCAGCTGGTACAAACGACGCGAGGAGAACAATCTTGTTTGCGGTGTTTTTGTCCCCACTCGTCCATCGGAAAGCCCCCCCGTCGTTTTTGTCATCCGCGCCGACTCCCCGTTTTGTCCGTCGACGGCACGTAGGGCGCAGGCGGTCAGAAACGACCATAGCCCCAAACCGGCGGCCCCCCCCCCCCCCCACGCACCGGAGCAAACATCGTGCCTCATCGTAGCAGTCGTTGTCTTTGCACTAAACATTTCGACCGACGCCTGAACAACCTTTTCTGCTTTTATTTTTAAGTACACCTTTTGTGAAGATTTTATGTCCTTTTTTGTTAACATTCTGGATCCCCAAACTTTTTTTTTATACAATCTGTGTCAATGATCTTGTGTATACTGGTTTTCTTTGAGCCCCTTTAGTAATCAGGTGTGTGTGATGCAGCCCTGCTCACTTGTCTTTTATGCAGTCATTCTTGTACATAAGCACAGTTCCGCTATTCTGCTTTCACAACCAGATCATCTCAGCGTTTTTAGTCCCAGCGCCCCATCCCACCCCAGCATGCTAGAACCCCCCCCCCCCCAGCTTTAACTTGATTTTGTCGAGCTGTGTCTTTTTAAACGCCCTTTTGAGCATCCACCACTTTGTATTATCATGGTTTGAGCGGCACGGCGGCAGCTAGCGTGCCATCCGTGGACCCCCAAATGGCCATTTGCCCCGGTATCCCCACCCACCCAGAAAGGTTCGATGAGCACTTAGCGCCCGCCCGACCGCCCGCCCACATGCGTCACAGCCGCCGTCGTTTTTAATCCGGGCAGGGGCGTAATGAAACGGGAAGGATCAACGCCCGGGTCGTCCCGGCCGGCCGGGCCTTTGTTTTTAACTTCAAAATGAACAGTGTCCACTCCCCCCCCCCGCCCCAATGGCATTAGTATTGCAGTAGATTCCAAGTCTAGCTTTTTTTGTAAAGTGTGAATAAAAGATGTATCTCATGGTTCCTTTCTAAAACGATGTTGAATAGTGTTGGTGTATAAAAAAAACAAACGACTTGTACGATGGTATCCTTTGCTACTTTTTCATACTTTGCCATCGACGCACGCGCTTTCCAAATGAAATCCTTGTGGGGGAGTCCAAGGTTGTTTGTTTGGATAGGTGGCGTCTGTTGCTGTTTAGAGGAAAATCTGCCCCGCACCCGCCGTCTTTTTTGGTTTTTGTTTAAATTTGTGCTTTTGTTACCTTTTTTGAGCTTTATTGAAGAACTATTTTGTTTTTGCCTGGCACTAGCTGGACAGTTCTAGTGCCTGAAGGGGAGGGAGGGAGGGATTGGAGGTAGGGCAGCAGAGTTGACCTCGTGGCTGCCAACGGTGGCCCGAGTGCTCCCGCCATCGTATTTGTTGCTTTTATTTTTGATATGCGACGCGCTCGCCCACCGAAGGTAGACCGTCACCTTGCGGGGCCAAACCGCTGCGATCATGTTGTGCTTTGTGCTTCTGTGTGTTGTGTGCTCCTTTTTTAGAAGTTGTCGGCTTTTTTTTTTCTTCCTCTTCTTTTGTTGTTACCGTGCACCAAAGCTGCTTGTAGTTGCCTATTAATAATGGACACCCCCCTCTCTCTCGGCACCCCCTTCCCAAAAGCTCGAAAGTCGGGTTGACATCATCAAACTTTGGCATTAGCGATTGCATCCCTTTTTGGCAAAAATGGCAATAATAATCTTAACGTTCACTGTTTTTTTTTTTTTTTTTTTTTAGGCATTTTACGTGTACACTAATGTAGCTTGTTTTGATTAACGGCGCACTGGCTACTTTTTTTTTGTTGAGTTTTTTTTAAAGCTTCCTTCCTTCCTTGCTATCACCTGTATATTTGCCCATTTTCTTGCCTCGCTGACCTCGTGCTAGTTGTTCAATGATCAGGATTGTCTATCTGTAGTCAGCCGAGTACATTTTATTGATCTGTCACTGTGTTTATGCACTGGACCAACTATTGTTTACCATTCATAAATACCAGCAACAAAAAAAAGAAGAAAGAATAAATTAATAACTGATGACAAAATACTTGCACAATGTTATAGAATGTTCATTAACCAAGACTAGAAATCAAGGCAGCTCTTTTCAAATCAACACTTATTGTTTGAAAACTGAACTGAATGGTAAACAATGTTTTCTGTTGTACACTTAGCCGTCCTCTCAATTCTCTTTGGACTAGTTTTGTACCTTTTTTGTTGTTGTTTTTGTTTGTTTGTTTTGTTTCATTGACTACAGGTTCTGCTTGTTTCCTTTTCACCTACCTATGTATTTTCCTACTTGTTCAGAATAAATTCTATATTATCTGTTTGAACACGCGTGTATGTTCCTTTTAATGAGGAGGCTGCCATTGGCACAAATTGGAAATGATTAGCAGAACATCAGGTAGATAGTCTCTGTCATTTTTGGTTATATTTTGGTGCCCAAAACTTACAAAAATACAAGTACAGCATAAAATATTGTTATATTATGATTGGAATTTTCCAGAACACTTTGCATGTGCATAAAACAACATTTAGCTTGAAGAATTTAACAAGAATCAAAATAATGAACCCTGTTGTGAGTAATTGAAGTTTACGTATCGGTCTGTCTGTCTCCCTGTCCCATTTGACATATGATCACGTCAAGTGGGATTCTTTTTAACCACTAGATAGCAGTATAGATTCGCATGTTTGTGTGAGAATAAACTGGAGTAAAACATCAGTGGTTGCAAAAGCAGTGAATTCAATTCCATTCCAAAGTACTCCATTAACTGCTTGACATCAGGAAAAAAAATGAACGGTCAATAATTTATCTTGCTATGAAATGGGTTTTTAACGAAAAGTGAATTAACACTGATACATCTTTCAGAGACAAAGAAGCAACCAATCCAAATGACTGGGATTAAAGGTTTGAGCTGCCCTGGTATTTGCCTGTTGAGTCCACCTGTCGTCCTGCTCCTCCTGTGTCGGCCAATCAAGTCACCCCACCTGTCCTCTTCCTCATTGCGTCGTGAGCAGACAAAGCCTCCATTTTTGTTTGGTTTCCTGTCCCATCGCCCATCATCTGGATGCGTCACCTTTCCCCACCTGAGTGAGTTTCTTTGGATTTTTCTAACTTTGTCGTTTTTGTGAGATGAATGCTTTGTGCCTTTTTTAAATGTTCAGCTGATTCTGCTTGGTCAAACTGGCTGGCTGAGCTGCTGTTTTTCATGTGTGATTTGTGTGATCATGTCCCCGTTTGCGAGTAAGTACGTAGTGAGTGACCCCGAGAGAGACCCACGCATTCTTGCCGAGACTATTCCTCAACGTGTCTGTTGTGTAGACGTGGCAGCATCTTTGGAAAAAGCCTGCCAAATCTTCTCTTCCAATTTTGCCTCTCTTGTTTTCACCCAAATTGAACTAAAATATGGACGTGTTGGTCGTTTGGAGGTAAGTAACGTGGGCTGCACTCTAATTCAAGTGGGGCGCATGCGGGGGGATCGTGTTGAAGGCGATGATCGATGGAGCCAGTCCAAAATAGAGATTGACTCTAGTGGGAGCTACGTTTCTCTCTGGTGGCCGGTAAAATACTCTCCAAATGTGACTTGCCCCCTATTTGGCCTTTGTATTCTTGTTCCTACTCTAGTATAAACTTTTCATTTCCTGCCGCCTTGTGGTCACTCCGCCACGGTCGCTTGTCATAGCTATATTTGGAGAGTCTTGCTGATGATGGTGGAGATAAAAGGCAGGGAGCAAAAACAAACGGCCCAAAATGACAGGTTGGTCAAAGCGGCAGGAACATTGCAGGTGCAAAATCTCTGGGTGGAGGCGTGGATGGCCACGGGGCGCCGTAGGGTCACCACATGTCACGCCGTAGGGTCACCACATGTCACGCCGTAGGGTCAGCAGATGTCACGGGCTACCGCGAGCGCCCGTCCCCGCCGGCTTCCTCGCTCTAATTGTTCTGGGAGCAGAAAAGCCTTTGGCCCTTTGTATCGGGCGTGTCTTCAAACGGCGCCACCTGCAGCCCAGCGCATTTTCCGCTCATCATTAGATTTGCTTTTTGTATTTCCAAAAATGGCCTGTAAATGGACCAAAGTAGACTATATTTGGTCAACGTCTCCCATGGGACCTTGCAGTTGTGTGTGTGTGTGTGTGTGTGTGTGTGTTTGCAAAGAGGAAAGTGAAATGATGACAAAAGAAGGGAAGAGCAGCATTTCTAGCAAGCCTTTTTACTGGACTGTAGTCCCTAGCAGCATTGCATTTATTTTCCATTCTTGCCCAAAAAAAGCCGCCACTTTTCTGATTTGACGGAGACGGTAAGCGCCGCCGCCAAAAGCCCTTGGGTGGGTGCTTTTGAGGACAAGGCGCGCCAGTCTGAGATGGACTTTCCCAAACTGGGGAAAGCTTCTGAAAGCTCCTTCCATGTCCACAATGAGGCTTTGGCTTGTTTGAAAAGGCTTTTGTGCTGGAGCCAATGCCAATACGCTACTGCTGATTGCCATCTTCATCACACCCCTGGAGGGAAATAGCATTTTTGCGAGCGTGCTTGTCAATAGTCACGCGTGGACACGTCTGCTTTTATGGCTTCGGCACGTCATTTCATAAATCCGTCTCGGCACGGGATAACATAGTTTAGCGTAGCAGTGAGCTGAGCTACCGTGACTTTGTTACCGACTGTGGGCTCAGTTCGCACCCATTTTTTTATTTTTAACCCGCTAGCAATATAGCAGCGTTGCGAGTATTAAGTGCAGTGAGCGATTGCAGTTAGCGGGCTGGCAAACCAATGAGTTTGACTTTGATTTATTGGAGTCATCCAAAGCGTGATGGCAGACTTGTCACACTTTTACTGGGTGTCTGTGGTCTGCTCTTGACCAGCCAATAGTTTCCGCTTGGCGACAGACAGCCAGCCGGCTGACTAAACGACTAACACGCCGGCCGACTGACTGCGGTTTGCTTCTTTTCAAGTCCCGTCTAGAGCGTGGTGTTCCGAGTGCCGCCCGGCCCAGTTGGGCGGCCACGACGGATGCAATCCGTGGTCGCTGTTCCAAACAACTTTGTTTTGTCTCCTCCCCCGGGCCGTCGCACTGACACGGGCGCTCCATGGCATCCCCAGCCATCCCATGGGCCGCATTTAAAAAAAAAAAAAAATCCTTTTCATTCCCCGGCGTCGGAGAGACCTGGGCCCAGGTCTCCTATTTAACATGCGGAGACGGAGCCCGGGAATGTTCTTTCATCAAACTTAATTATACGCACGTCGTTTCCCCGACTGGGCCCCTCGCAGGTCCTTGTTAATCCCGGCTTTCGGTTCAAAAGTTCACCGAGGTTTGTTGGGCCGGCGAGGAGGAGGAGGAAGAGGAGGCGTCTTTGTGTGTGTGTGTGTGTGTGTGTGTGTGTGTAAGGGCGGAGGTGGGGGGTTTGCTGGACGCTGCTCCCTTGACGTGGAGCTTCGCGTCAAAATAATGACACGAAAATAGCAACCCCACATTTGGCTACATTCTAAACCTTGCGTGGCGCGGCTAATGAGTGCTTAGTGCGGCGGCCCCATAGTTCCCGGGTCTTGGGTTCGATCCCAGGTTGATCCTTTTAGTCATTGGCTAGGGTGTCTCCTACCCGGTGGCCAAACTCGGGTAGGTAGGGCTCCAGTCACCCTTGTGAGGATAAGTGGTTCAGAAAATGAATGAATGTATCAAAGTTTCAGAGATGCTTGTATTGATTTTTTGGGTATCTTGAAACAAAGGTTTTCTCACGCTAGCGTTTTGTAAGTGGATTCTCTGGTAATTGGAGGTGGTGCCGTATCGGAAGTGCGAAAGTAGTAATGGTGTGGAAAAAATGAGGCCAATGAGTGTGCAAGACTGTCCCGCGCCGTTACGAGCGTCTATTTTGTTTGTTTGCATAGAGCGCCAGCTAATGAGGGCCCATCGGCGGTCGGAGGGCGCGCACGTCCCTTCATTCTCATTCCAGGTGCGGAGCCCCCGTCGCTCCGTCCGAATGCGTGCCCTCGGAACGCCCGGGAAGAATTTTAATCCGGGGTCCGAAAAGGCCCGCCGAGACGGAGGGATTCTTTCTGAATATGGATGGGCGTGGAGCGCGGCCGTCTCGGGGCGCGCTAATGATAGCCGCTGCTTCTGGCCGGCTTGCATTTCATTATGCGCTCTGCACTGGCGCTTTCTTTCCACCCCACATGGCCGACTCACCTTTGCGCCCTAGACTTTGCCATCGGGGAACAGCCCGATCCGGCAGATGGCGCTCTCGGGTGAATCTATGATCGTTTTTGGGGGGGGAGCGATAAATACGGCGTCAGTACGCTACATGGCCTCTCCTCCTTCGAATTTTCCAAGATGAGCCATTGAACTGAACTTGCCGTTGCAGAGCTTTAAAAAAGAATCTAAACGAAATGACATTATTTTTCAGTTTTGCTTCCCATTTGTAACATCTGCTCATCTTGCAACCATGACTCATTTCCTCCATCAGCCTCATTCTTAAAACAAGCTGAAAAGGAGGAATGTGATATGGTTGTGGTTGTTTGAAGTTAGCTTAGGCAATTTGCACCATTTTTACCACAAAAGGATGACGTGGCAAGCCAGCGCGCGTCCTGGACAATCAAACCAAATCAAGCCGAATTCAGGAAATCTGGAAGCGTCAGCTTGGACCATTAAAAAAAAAAGTCTTAAATGGATTCGGGCCACCGCTTGGAATTTTTCAACAGAGATTCCATGAAACATTGACAGTAAGCCCACTTCTGTCGCATGTAAATGCGTCATTAGGATGGCAGAAGCCAATGAAGGCTACTTATGCGTTGGATCTTTGACATTGCCCTTAAATACTTGCTAAAGTTCTCCTCCGAGAAGCTGACCACCGAGTACCGTTAACCATGTTTGCCTTTTTCTAAACCAGGGCAGGAAAAAAAAAAAGAAAAGTCTATTAGGGAGAAGCACCCTTTTTAAACGAATGTAACACATGGTGCAGGCAAACACTTGCTAAACCACCCTGGTTTCCATGGATACCGGCGCCGAAGTAACAGATCTCAAGGACAGGTATGTTTGCAAAAGGAAAATCTTTACCCAACGTTAGGATGAGTCGTGTCATCTGATTGGAAATATTTCAAGATGTCCCCCCCAAAAATACGCTGCAAGAATTGGAGTGCAATGGTCACAATGAGGCCAATCAGTGCTCGAATCAAGCGCATTTTGCAGCACTACAAGTCTTCCCTTCAGGGAAAAACTCCTGGAAATTCTAATCTCGCCTCAAGTGCTATTCTTGTGGCTGTCAAAGTGATGAGAAAAAAAAAGAAAAAAGAAAAACAAGTGGCAGACCAAGCCCACATATGAAAAAAAATGGTGATTCAAAAGGTGGAAACGTGATTGAATTGTGCTACTCAGACCAAATCTTTCTTTATGTTCCTGTTGTATTTGAGATGGCCCTTTCTTTGGTTATGTTCCTGTTGTATTTAAGATGGCCCTTTCTTTGGTTTGCAATGGTAAAGTTGAAAGTTGAAGGAACGTCCTGGAACAGACGCCACTTTGCTTGGCTTCCAAGAATTGACGCTGGAATATTTTCCACTTTCCTGGAAGACGCCGCTCTGGCTTGCACTGAAGGAAAGAATGCAAAACAAAAGAAAACCTTCGACTTGCTGCAACAATATTCGATCCGAGCAAATCTTTGCTAAATCTCCTCCGCGGAGCCTCCCCGACTGGACATTTGGCCCACGTTTCTGCTCGACGGTAATCCCTCGGTTATGGCGCTCCATCTGTTCCCGGACCCGGCGCGGTAGTTGTATGTCGGAACATTGTTTTGATGCTGTGTATATCCTATTTGGACCCTCTCTCTACCGTTATTGGACTCCCCAAGTTAGACACGCCCCTTAGTGGCCAGTGAAGTACTCCACTAGTACGTTCACGCTTGTATCATTGTTCCTACACTCTAAACGAGCGCGGGGGGAGACGGAGACACGCTTGAACTGTGTGTGCACGTCGTCACTTGGTCCTGACTTTCTTGCTTCTGTCCGCCCCATTCAACCGTCAGAAAGGAAAAACAAGTGCCGCTACGTCTTCTCTTTTCCAACGTAAATCACATGTTGTTTTTCTTCCGGCTCTTTTCGTCCTTTTACCGCGGTGGCCGCTCTGCGCCGCTCTGCGCCGCTCTGCGCCGAGACACGTGTCGGGTCTTGGCAGAGTGGCGCGCATCCATATGGAAGCGTTGGGGAGATGATATGGAACATATGTGACCCCAGCGCACGCGCTGTCATTAGTGGTGGCGGCGGCGATAGCGGCTCTAAGGAGAAAGAAGAAAAGGGATAGAATTATGCTGGCTTCCCTACGTAAGAGGCGGCGTGGACTAAAGATGGCGGCGGTGTGGAGATTGGGGGTGTCTTTTGTGGCCCGGAAACTCTCAATGACTGTGCAATTTGGATTGGAAGGAGGCCAATGAACGTCCTCTGTGTCAAAATGCAAGTCAAAAAAAGTCAAAGTGTCATGATATATGGCCATTTGGATTTATGCAATGTCAGGCAATCTGCCTTTGAATTGTTTGTGCGGAAACACGGACAACCGCCCCGCCCCTGGCCAAATGCTAGCGGGGAAGCCACTTGTCAAAAATGACTGGTTTGTGTGACCAAGCGTAGAGAGAGAGAGAGGGAGGGGGGGGGGGGAGGGAGGGGGGGGGGGGGGGAGAGAGAGAGGGAGGGAGACGCCCGTCCACAATGCCATCTGAGCCGCAGACACGGCTTGTTTTGTGGACCATCGATGGAGGGGCCCTCCCTGGAGGCCGTGGCTACCGTTGACCAATTTATGTCTTTCCCTCTCTCGTCCTCACCTCCGCCCATCTTCCACTTCCATCCTTCCGTCCGTCTCCGGCAGATCATTCGTCGGGAACAAATAGTGCCGCTCTGGAACATCGGACCTTGGGTTGCCCGGCAACCGCGCAGCCACTCCACATAGGCGAGGCAACTTCTCAGGCCCACCACATCCCACTTGTTATTCCACCAAAGTCCCCATAATGCCAATGGTTGGTGTTATTAGTATTTTTTCAGACTAAAATAAGGGGGGTGGGGGGGGGGGTCTGAAAAGAATTGCCATAAGGTTCGAATGGAGAGAAAAAACTAGCCAAAAGTCTGCTTCCAAATGATTGAATTGTTTGACAAAATGTAGCGGCTGACTTGCTATTATTGAATCTCCGTCCCTACGTCCCTACGTCCCTCCGTCCCTACGTCCCTCCGTCTGTCCATCTGTCTGTCCTGTATTTTTCTCAACCTTATTAAAGACGAGCAAGTGACGTGTTTTGAGCGCCCTCCGTTATTTTCTTTTATGAGGCGCTTAGTGTAGTATTTGCTCACTCCTCCCTCCTCAAGTGTGGCTTTGATAATAACAGAGACTATTAATTAAATGGGTGGTGCTGGGGGGGGGGGATGAGGGAGGGGATTCAACCCACCGTGGCACTCTTTAATTCAGCACTACACTCACTAGATGGACGGCAATTGATGTGTGTAGTATGCACTGATTTAAGCTTGACTTTACGTTCGATTCTGTTTAAAATAAGATTGAAAATACAGCGTGTAAAATCCAAATGATGACTTGTGTTTTTTACAACCCAAGCGCACCCCCACATTTTGCTCTCTATTTAGCATGGTCATCAAGTAACACTCTAAAAGCACCTTTTCTTCGAGCCCTCTTAATACCATCATTTTCTCTATCTACATCCAAAGGAAAAAAATCACGAAAAGGAATGATTAGCCAAAACAGAATAAAGTTGGAAAGCATGCAAGTTAAATAGAAAAGAACAAGACGACGCTTTGATTGTATTTTGTAGCAGAGGAGGGAGGCGCTCTTTCTTCATTGGCATCTTAATGAATTGCATTTTGATTGCCAGCCCAGCGGAATGTGTGGCGCCGCCTGTAAAAGCGATGACGCGTGAGCCCTACACCACCGTGCAAATGTTAAGCAACGGCCCCGGCACTCATTTGGCTGGCTAACGCCACGGATTTACGGTAACGAGTGCCGGGTTTAACGAGCCGACTCGCGCTGTTTTGGCCCCGGGGCTGGCGACAGAAAGACAATTAAAAGCACTTTCAAGCCGCCGCCACTGCCACCGCCGCCACTGCCACCGCCGCCACTGCCACCGCCGCCACCGCCAACTCCTTGCCAGGAGAGCGATGGGCGCCATTTGCCTCCACCGACAGCAACGGCCGTGGCTGACCCTCAAAGCAACGCTAACTAACTGACGAATAGTCGCTTGTAATGAAATGAGAAGAGAAAATGTTGAGGAAAAAAAACAAAGCGAGGGTTTTGTATATTCTACATACATATATAATATTTCCCAAGTGTTCCATTCAAAGACTTTCCCAGACAAGGCACTTTGCTATTTTCCCTGACTGATGACCTAAGTAGGAATCACGCTGACATATTTGTAACAAGACGTAAGAAGAATTTTTTTTTTCCCCTTGGACACGGTCAGCTTTTTCTGGTGGTCACTTTCCCTTTGGCCCCGCCTTCCTTTTCCGAGCCCGGCGGCCCATCAAGCGACGTTTGGCCCAAAATGACTTCCTGGGATGGAAGAATACTTGACTGACAGCTCAGTGTTTGGGAGTCCTGAAAATAAGCCAACGCTAATATTTCTTTTTCCACTCTCCCTCCGAATTTTCTCGCTTTTAACCATCAACTGTCTGCTTTGAACGGGGCCTATTAGCCCACTTTTACAAAGAGAAAAGGCGTCGGACGGGGGTCGATACGGCAACTCCCGTTTTTACTCCCATATTACGGGCGTATTTGTCGCTCCAAAACGTGATGACTGAATCCGTGGTCGTAAGGCTTAAATTGGACTTGACGTGACAAAGACGTACACAATACACAGTCCTATATTTCAAAATAGAGAAAAGATAAACAGATAAAAGGCTCACAGGCCAGAAAAGACGCTCTATCTACGATAGGGGGCGCGGCGTAAGCCCGAATGCGCTCGATTGGCCATCCGCCGTTTGCTCTCCGAATGGTGGAAGCCGCCTGGGGAAGAGGAAAAGGTTTCCCGTGCGGGGGCGGCAAAGCCACAGAAGGCAAACTTCAGGGGCAGGCCAAGTAAGTGGCTTCTGTTGTAGATTTGCAATCGATGGCGCTTGCATAACTCCAGGTCGGACACTTATCTAACCGTCTTTTCCTTTTTTTTCTGTTTTTTTTTTTTATACCCCTCTTTGGAGGTACTGACTGTTCTTTACTGGTTGATGTCCGCCAACCAATCAGACGGCAAGGCCGACTCCAAGCGCGCTCATTCACGCATGAGCTGTCTCCTGATTGGCAACCGGAACGACGGGCGCTTCACTCTGCCATCTAATTAACAGATGCAATTGAATAATTGAAAGGATACAGGACGAAGGGAGTGAGGGAGGGAGTGTTTCAGGGCCTGGCCGTTGCCGTGGGTTAGGATGATAAAAAGAAAAAACACAAAAATATTGACTTTTTTTTTTTTTTGCTTTTCGGGTGAAAAGGCAATTTTCTCTCGAATCCCAAGAGACAAAACGACCAGTCGCTCGTAGCCAAGGACCATTCCGAGTGCTTTATCAGCCTAGCTAACCACTTACACACCGTGCCGTTGTAGTTCATAGAGATTAAGATCATCATTTCAGAGATCCTTTACAAGACTCAAAGGCTTTTTTTTTTGTGATGAAAATGTGATTGAACTTTTCCCAGCACTATCTGTCTTTAATAACGGGCACATTTTGTTTGGAGATCCAGACACACATGTGATGATCAGCTCCAATCTTTATTGGCCGCTGGCCCCGAAACATTCCCCTCTTCTACAGAGTTGACATTTGCTATCCATGTGTTATGTTTCGGCCAGACAAATTCAGCAATAACTTGTTTACTTCTACATTCTTAACATATTTTCAAAAGGAAGAATTCTACTTTGGAGCCGACCCCTCCAGAAAAACGTTTGTTTTTCTTGAAATGTTTTCTTCCAAGTGTTGCCATCTTTTTTTTCTTTTCTTTTTGTATTTTCCAACTGACAATAGCATGTTATTATAGGAAGATGATGGGTGGGAATTGGGATGGAGTGGACTTTTTGTACAGCTGGATTCTGTTGCATCTTGGAATAAAAAACATCCCGGCCCTGCGATATAAATAGATGGCACGGGGCAGGGCAAGTTGTATTGGACGCTGGCTAGCACGCACTGTGTACAAAAAGGGACCATCACGGGCAACTAAAGCCTATCAAATGGACCTTAGATTGTCACAATGCACGGACGGGCCTACCTATTTCCTTTGGGTTCCACGGATACACTTGAATGTGCTATTCCGGATGATTTGTAAAGTGTGGCCTCCCTCCTCAGTTGTTGAAACAAAAACAAAAAGCTAAGGGCGTGGTACCATGCGTACGGGCCGGGAACCTTTTTTTTGAGCCATAAACTATTCATATTTTCAAAAGGAATTCCTGGAGAGCCATAACCAGAATTTAAAAAGTAAAAATACATGTGTGCATTTTTTTGGATTGTGAACCAATATACTGCGAAATAGTATAATGTTCAGACCCCAAATTTAAGACGACGGCCACTTTGTCAATGCAAAAAAAAAAAAAAAAAAAAAAAACCCACGGTCAATACGAAAGAAAAGCAAAGCAAAAGCAAACATTGCTTCCAAAGGTGTGCACATTCGGTGTGGAAAAACCCAGAAAGCCTAACAACGAGCCTCGTTTGGTGTAAACAATGATGAGGGAAGACAACGCGAATACAAGTACAGCAGAAAATCACCTGAGTTGGCGCCTTGGCAACTGTTTTCTTCTTTTTAATTAGAGCAAAAGATCACAGAAATACCAAGTGTCAATACCACAGAGGAAGACAATATGGCAACGGCGACCTTTGAGAGCTCCTTGATCTTTTAGAATGTCAGCCGTGCGCCATTGCCACGGTTGCCGTCGCGCTTTGCTTCCGCACGCGCCCTCGTATGGAAAAGGGGAGAATTGCAAAATCTCACCCATCAATACCTATCCATGTGAGCAGCACAATGGCTGCTGGATGGATGGATGGATGGATGGATGGATGGATGGTGAGCAGCACAATGGCTGCCGGATGGATGTTTAGCACCACTGCCTCTTGGTTTGGGTTGCCGTGCAAACCACTTATCCACCGCTATTTAAAAATAATCAAAAATTCCCCGCCCTACAAAATGTGCGATCTTCCCAATTTGGTCCCTGTGCTAAAAATCCCCAAAAGAGGAGTGGGGAAGAATATCGGAAGGCCATTTTCACCGGATTGGCATTTGTGGGACCTCCCTTCCGCCCGCTTGGAATCTTTCATCACAATTCAACCCTCACCTCTCTACGCCGTTGGCTGTCGTGTTACCCTTCGGGCCACGCCGAGGCTTTTTTTATGCGCCGGCCGTGCTAATCCGTCTTTATAAATGGTTGGCGTTTATGTTGTCGGCGGAGCGCAAAACAAAGGCCGGAGTCGGCCGCCGTAAAACGGCGCCCATGATGAATGTCCTCTCCGCCGTGGCCGACTCCGGCGGGGAAAGGGCTCCAAATGAAAGTGGCTCAACTCTGCCACCCTCATCAATTGTGCTCGTAGCGTGCTCGTAGCCCCCCCGGTGTAGCCCGGGGGCTTGTTCTGCCGCCGGGGAACTTTGGACCTCATTCGTACTCGCATCCAAGGCTTCTTTTATATATATTTTTTGACACAAAAGCTCCATTTTGTGAGCGCTAATTGCACCTATTGCACGACGGGTCATTTTGTGGCTCGTTGTCCTAACTCCTCAGACTTGCATCTCGACCAAGCGGCGCTTAACGCTCGCCGGCGTGGAACAAAACGGCGCGTCGGGTGGAATGGCTCCGCCGGCAATTTTCCGCCATCGCAGGTATTAGTGCGAGCTCATCAGTAACCCGCGCGCGGCAGAAAATCCAATGAAGGAAATCCACCCACTCCCGCGTAATAGAAAAGTCGTATTAACGTTAACGCGGTTATCGGCGGCGCCGCCGCCGCCACCGCCGTTGTTTCAATTATGCAATGGCGTGTTCTACGATTCATCCATATTTATTTTTAAGTGATGAATTTCAAATGGGGATTCTATTATGCCTCCACGCCAATTATTTGGCGTGCTCGGCTGTCGCGAGGCGGGCGTGTCAGACGCTCTCCTTCCACCGGCAGGAAGTTGCACAAAGTTTCATTATATGTGCCGTTTGGTGTGGGAGGGCTGAGATGAATCCAAATGAAATTGTGGCGCCGGCCGCATAGCAACAGGCGTACGCTGACGTGTGCGCCGCCAGGGCAGACCGGCCGGGTGAGCGCTTGGACGTTGTTGCGTGAGGCCAATGTGTTTGTTTTTGTTCAAAAAAAGGAAAAATGATGAGAAACGATGGGTGGTGCCGACTAGGATGACCTCACTGGCTCACTCAGGCGAAGGCCATATGCGGAAGTGATGGCCTTAGAAGGCCTCTTCCATTTTTGGTCACTTGCCTTCGTTGACATATTTTGTCCATTTGAGTCTTGGCTTTGATGTATTGTAAGCATCAAAGTGTGTTTGTGCGTGTGCGATTGATTGCTGCTATTTTGATGTGCCTACAAACCATGTGATGCTTTTAATTAGGATTACAAGTGATTATGTCTTAACATTAGAGCAGTGACGCGCTTTTACGTTTAGCCAAATTAATCCCGTTCTAAGTCATTGAGACAAATATAAAATATTGAATTGGCATCTTCATTTTGCTTTGTGTGTGTGCGTGTGTTTTTAATTTGTTGCAGTCTTTTTTTTTTTCTTCTCCCATTGAATTTTTCATCACGTGGTGTGGCCTCCATGCCTGGCCAAATATGTTTTCATTGTTTTTGCCACATTCTGCTCATAAGCCCGTTGCCATTTATTTCCAGCCGCTCATGGTGAATTTAATCAAACGGGTGACAAATGAAACCCGGAGAAGATGTTACCTTCAATCTGAGCACATTTTCAATGCGCTCTTATTGAGTTTTAGCGGCTTTCTGGCCAAGCCTGGCCCGCTCTTCAAAGAGAGGCCTCCATTTTGTTGGACTGTCCAAACATTTGAGCAAAATTGACGTGTCGTTTGCTTGTTAAATAGAAGCTGCCCCCGCTCGGGGCGACAACACCAGGTCATCTGAGTAAACATTTGGGTGGACAATTTTAAAAGCCACTGTCGTCATCCACTTGCTTGGAAAATAATGGGAAATATTGTAAAACGTCGCCGGTGGCGAGATGATGCCGCTTCATTGGTAGGAGAGCCAAGAAATGATCTTTGAAGAGCGATAGATTTGCAGTGGTTGTCTGGCCAGAGACATCTTGGCACACGCCTGCTCCACGCCGCTTTTTGTGGTGCCCGCTCTGACCCCAGAACAAGTCGATCTTTACTCTTCAATCTTCCCTTTTGCTTCCTTCCTTCCTTCCTTCCTTCCACTGGCCTCAAAACACATTCTCTACCGCAAGTAAAATGATAGATCTACAGAACGGCTCTATCTTCCCAGTTCAATTGGGCGGCCATCCCGCCCGTCCCCGAATGTCTCCTTCCCTGGTAAACGGCTGGAAATCCTCCTCTCGGTTGCCAGGTTAAAGATGGACATTGGAAAAAAAAAACGATGAACAGTGAGCATACCAATTTGAAATGATGAAAAAAAACAAGAACAGAAAAACGTAGAAGTTGCCAGGTATGAGTGAGACACACGGATGATGGGCAAGCTAGCATTTCATACAAAAAGCAATGTTGAGGTTGGGTTGGTGGAACAAAATACTAAGCAAGAGCCACTTTTTTTGCACCTCTAAAATGAGATGGCAGAAGTAGCTTCCACCGCCGCCACCTTACATGCTTGAAGAAGCCAGCCGTCAAGGGAAAATGGGCCACAGGCCCCCACGGAGCTCTTAGATAACCCACACACACACACACACACACACACACACACACACACACACGCACACACACACATGTGCATGAGCAGTCAATACGAGGGCGGACGGAGAGCGGCGGCGGCCGGCTTCCTCCACGGCTCAGTCAAAAGCCCAGGGTGGTCCCGTCCCGCCCGCCGCGCCTGGCGCCGTATATGGCCGCGGCCGGCTAAGAAGTAAAGGTACTATTGAAGCGCGGGTCAAACGCCACGGGATTTCATAGTTCCTCACTCGATAAAAAGTATCGAGCAAAGCGCGCGGCAAGTCTTACTGTGAAGCTACAATAGCGGCCAGAAAAATAATGACTTACTACCTGGAAATATTTGGGAGGGCCGTATCTTTGAAAAGGGCTAAATGCCAGCGTACATTTAACTTGGGACTTTTTATACCATCAAATAAATACCACCTTCACAATTTCTCCATCTGACTGTGGAAACTGCACAGGTCAATATTTGGCCAGGTTGAAGATCGGCCGTAGTTTTTTTATTTTTGCTCTTGTGTAATGTGATGACCCTTCTTTGAGGCGGGGTCTTTTTCAATAAGATTTATAAGCTGGTTCTGCTCTCTTTGGTCCATTAGAATTTTTCCCAAGCGACGGGCCGTGGATGAATTTTGACTGGTTGGCATCGACGGGTCGGCCCCCGGGTTCACGGGCTGTGCCGTCATCGGGTTTCGACGGCGGCTGGCGTCAGTCACCCCGGCAAGACGGCGCCAACACCTGTCCCGGCCCGCCTCGGGAATGCTAATGAGAACGCGAGGTGGCCCGCCGCCTAACCTTGCGGGGACGGCAGGAGTCGCCGGAGACGGGCCAGCGCCACTCGGCGGGACGCCACACGGGCATATGCTCGCCGGCTCACGGCTCCCACGGCCGGTGAAACCGAGAAAAGCGCAAAAAACAAATGCCACCCGATCCATTTCCATTGGTATGAAATCTTAATACAATAGACATTCCCTATATTAAGGCTTGTTTTTTTTCTAATGGAAATGCACCTCCCGAAGCCGCGGCCTATTCTGACCCAATGGCATTTAAACGTAGCGCATTTTCCGGACTATAAGTCACACTCTTTTTTAGCTGAAGTCTATATCGGCCATTGGTGGGCAGCGGGCCTAAATGGATTGCCAGCCAACTCTTGCTATGTTACATTATTTTTGTTGTTGTTGTTGTTCCCCGCCGTTCTTTTCCGCCCATCCAGCTCGTTTCCGTCACACTCTGTTTGCACACGCACTGAGGGTGGATGCGGGAACGGGCCCCTCCCAGAACAATACACAACTCCGCCCGCCGCCTCCGCCACCGCCACCGCCACACAGACATCCTCCTCGCCACACGCGGCTATAATAACCTCGGCAAATACACAAGCCATGTGTTTGTCTGGGGGAAAGGGGATATTATTGTCTCTCTCTCTCTCTCACTCTCTCTCTCTCTCTCTTGCTCTCTCTCGCTAGCTCTTTCAAAGTGCACTTTTCAAGGTGCGGGGCTTGGTATCGCCATGGCAACAGCTTAGCGACCAGGATCAGTAGGTGGGCGACGGGGAAAGAAGGATGGAGGGAAGGAGGGAGGCAGGGAAGGAGAGGAGAGGCGAGGCGAGGCGACGGGGCGGCTGTGGGTGGAGGAGGGCTACGAAGGCATGGCGGGCGGCTTCGCCCACTCGGAGAACATTGTGATATTTCTCGGAGTGTCCACGGCGGCCACAAAGCGGGCGGGCGGGCGGGCGGGCGGGTCATTGGTCCGAAGGTGTACGTTTGTATGGCGCTCTCTGCGGGGGCGTGTTCCCAAATAGCCGTGTGGTGACCTCCGCTGGGAGAGAGCCCAGGTGCCATCTCCTGGCTGGCTGAAATATGATCCGTCTATGAATAACGGCGTACACACGCTGTCGGCTTTTTTATAGCGAGCCGTCTCCCCTTCCAACAATGTTTACGTTTACGGCCCAGAGGCGGCGCATCCCTTTCACAACTCGTTCCGAGATTTTGTATTTCTTTTCATAGCCACGTTTCGATGGGAGCTGAAATGCGGCGATAATATAGCGTTAAGTATACGTAATGCGCCGTGTCAATTTTTGAATCAAGTACTTTTCAATCCGCCAAATAGCCGGCCGCCCCATCCCATCCCGTTGGTGTTTAGAAGAGCAAATATTTTGGCTGAACTGGAAATAGCGGCAGTGGGCAGCAGTTTTCCAAATTTCCCTGACCTCATGTTTGAACAAAAGGCAAATGGGCGAGAAACGTTTGGTAGGATTTTTCTTTGGTCTTTTCACTCTGTTTTATCCCATTGGCAACTACTATGGGCTGTGTGTGTCACCTGTTAGGATTTGGATTGGCCTGGAACTTGTAAAGCGCCTTGGGCCTTCTTTCCTGGAGGCAAAACTCTGTGAGACCTTCTGTAAGCCTCCCAGGTTTGGGCAGTGGTTTGATTCCCAACTGTCCACTTCTCTCCTCCACATTGACTTCAAGCTGGTGAATTTTTGTTTACCGTGCCGCTATCTCCGGTGGTCCAGAGCGCTCCGTGGAAACGTGAGGCGTGTCATTACATTCAATTAGCCACTTCCTCACTTCTGCTGGCCAGAAGTCAGACTGGTCTTCCGGGGAAAATAACTGTAAAACACCTTTGGAATAGGATGGGCAAATCTTCATATCAGGGGAGAAAAAAGAGGGATAAAATCCTAGAGCAGGCAGAGCAGGCAGAGCAGAGAGATGTATGCAGGAAGCAAAAATGACTTGACTGAAACCTTGGAGAGTCATCCAAACATCAGGGAAAATACACACATTGGAATAGAGTGAGGCTGACCTTCCGGATATCCCATAGCGCTCTTTCCGAGGTGTGTTTTGGTAGGATGAGAGCTCTCTCTTGCACTTCTTCAACCAATTGCTCAATTAGAAAAAACATTCAATGTGAGCCTTGAACATGTACTTGTAAACGGACAAACCCTCAGTGGTGTTTGGCTGCTAATTTACATTGTCATGTTTTTTCCTCTGAGTTCCTATTTTCAAATGTAATTCCTTGACAGACTCACAATTTGCAGGTGAAAATACATGAAAATGTCTGCAATTTCTGCTTTTAAAGTACAAAAAGACTGGGCTCGGTGACCAGCCGTTTCCAAATTTTCGTTCACGGGTTAGCGCGGAGCCGCGTGCGTGGTCAAAAGAGCCACACGTGGCTCCCGAGCCATAGCTTCCACACCCCTGCCATATATAGTACACAGATTTAGGCTGGACGGGCTGTCCGGTGGAAGAGTGGTTAAGGCGTCCGGCTCAGAGTTGTGAAAATCGAGCGTTCCATCCCTGGTGGCTTCCGACCTTCCTGTGTGGAGAGAGGAAGCAGTTGATCGTGTGAAAAGAGGAGGAGAGTTGTGGGAAAGAGAGAGAGAGAGAGAGAAAGAGAGAGAGAAAGAGGGAGGGAGGGAGGGAGGGAGAAAGGGAGGGAGGCACGGGATGAGAGAGAGTGAGAGAGAGACGGGAGGAGAGCTTCGTCTCTCCCGGTGCACTTGGCAGTCTTGTTGCGGGCTGCTGTTGCTGTCGTGGCGTGGCGTGCGTGGCGTGCGTGGCGTGCGTGGCGTGTGTGGCGTGCGTGGCTCGGTGGCGCCAGGCGGGGGGGAACTTCAAGCACACTGGAGCCCGGAGTGCCACTCTCGAACCTGCGCAGTTCGGAGCTGCCATGGCTCTCGCGCCTGGATTGACCGTCCTCACCATTCTTTCGGCCTTTCTGCTGCACACCAGCGGCCTTTACATCGCCAGTAGCGTCGGTACGTACTACCACGCGTCCACACCTCTTCTTTAAAAAAAAATAAAAATCCAGATTTATGCCAGGCCAGCGACAACTTGAGCTACTTTTGTGTGTGTGTGTGTGTGTGTGTCGAGCATCGGGACGCTGATTTTTTTTTTCTTTATTGCCGGGAGGAGGAAAGAAAAGACAAGTCTTCAAGCGGTGCGCATCTCATCTATCGATCTGTCACCGGACGCTCACCGTCGGGTGTCGGGTGTCGGCCGATCCGTCCCGGTTTTTGCACGTGTCTCCGAGGCGTCCCGGCAAACTTTTCCAGATGATTGACAGTTAAAGCAAAAGGGCACCTGCGGATCACTTCCGACGATGCCGCCAAATGCGTGCGCTTAGCGTGCGCTTAGCGTGCGGTGTGCGCGTTTGCCTCGTGTGTGTGTGTGTGCAAGGGAGTTGGTGTGTGCGGGGCGTCCCCCCAACTCGCGTGCTTCTACCGCGGTCACGTGGAGAACTAAAGTGTTGGTTTGTGGAAAAATATGTGCCTTATCGCCTTTGCTCCGCCATGCTTGACAGGCAGAAATGATAATATATCTAGTGTTTTTTTTTTTTTTGAGGGTGTACTTCACTCTTTTAAGGGAACTATTTTTGATATAGCTTCCCGGTCGCCAGTCTTGCAGCGCCATTGACGGACCCGGACGTCCAATCCGTTTTTGACCGGGAGGAGCATTTGATCAGTCAATGAACTTTTTGGGCCAAAAATAAGGGAGGCTGGAGGCTTAAGCAATACGCCTTGGATTTGACAGATGGATTTGGCTGCGTTTCAGTTGGCAGCCAGCGATTATTTTTAACAAAGATATTTTGCGCGCACTAAAGAGAGCGCGGCAATTAGCACCTTGATCTCTCACTGACATCCCTGTTCCTGCTGGAAGGGCGCAGAAGGTGTCGGGACGCTCTGCTGAGGCTGCCATTTGCAAACACGCCTCGCCTGGGTTGACGGAGGGAGGGGTGGGGGGGGGGCGTGGTGTGTCGACAGATGGAGCACCTTTTGTTTATGGCCGTCTCGGGCGGTGTCAGGCATTGGAGGCTTCTTCAATTATGCAAGCCTTTTGGACATTAAATGTTTCCCGCGCATGACCGTCTTTGCCTCTCGTCCTCTCCTCAGATTCCCTGCGGCACGTCCTGGGGGAGTATGGACTGGCGAGGCCGATAAGTGTGGACGCGGAGGGCCGGTTCCTGTCGCACGCCATCTCGGCAGGAGGCGCGGCAGACGGGCGGCCCCGTAGGCGCCAGAAGAGAGAAGTGGGCGGCGGCGGCGACGACCACGACAACGACGGCGGCAATGGCCACGGCCAACGGGAAGGAGACGAGGGACGGCGAGAAGACACGGCGGCCCGCCGGGAAAGACTCTATTACAACGTCACCGTCTTCGGCCGGGAGTTCCACCTCCGCCTGCGCCACAACGGCAGGCTGGTGGCCCCCGGAGCCAAGATGGAATGGCGCGACGACCACGACGCCACGCGCCACGTGGACACGCTGCAAGACGACTGCCTTTACGTCGGGGACGTGGCCGACGCGCCCGGAGCCACCGTGGCCATCAGCAACTGCGACGGCTTGGTGAGTGAATGAGTGAGTGAGTGAGTGAATGCGCCTTCTCTCAGAAAACCTTCTCTTCGTGCTCCATGAGGATCAGAATAACAGAATGGGACGGAATGGTCCAAGGTACGAATTTCCCCCCACTGTATGCATACATACGTATATACATTGGAGGGAATTTCATACATGGAGCATTGTGTCCCATTGTGTTCCTCTGATCCTTCTGAACACAAAACACTCCAAAGCAGCGGTAGACAATTAAGCTTCCTTCATAATATTTACAAGTCAGTCAAACAGGCGCGTTTTGTGACGGCCTCCTAGCAGGCTTCTGGAGCTTTGCCAGAGAGATTCAAGTTGGAGAAGGGAGGGCCAAACCTTTGCCTTTAGTCATTCCTTGCTAGACAACTACTGTATTTTATCGGCTGCACTTTTTGTCTCTTGTTTTGGCCCGAATCATACTCTAGTAGGGGGGGATGCCCAAACTTGATTTGCTCAAAGATCTACTTTTCAAATGATTGGCAAAATGTTGATGCTAATATCAGTTTTGGGCTTCACCAATGACTCGACACACTCTTTTCCAGTGAAAAATGTTGCTGGCAAATTGTTGCCCCCTATTTGGGAAACAAATATCGTCTCACCCCAAGTAGGGGCACTTGCTCCGAATATTATCAATGCCGAGCAATGTGTAAATAGGAGATGGCCGAGGAGAGGAGTTGCCCTCAGCGGGAGACGGCTCATTAGTCAGCCAGACTAGCCCACCACTAGAAGCCAGCAAAGGCAACTGGATCCGTTTAGGACTGAGGGCGCTTGGGGATGGAAGGTGGGAGGGGAAAGCGGGAGGGAGCCGGGGAGGGAGGGAGGGAGGGAGGGAGGCAAGGAGTTGATTTGGGAATTCAAGCGAAGGAGCATCTGAGGGAGCAGGCAGGGAGCCAGGCCAAGGTGCAGCCGACATGCCCATTCAGCAACACAGCAGCCGGCGGCAACCGGTTGCCGCCGCCGCCGCCGCTCGCTCCGGCCTGCCGCCCCGTCGGCTATTTGGACCCAACGCTACTGTCAAAGTGCCGCGGGATGAGGAGGAGCTCGTCAAAACGCTGACTTTAGTGGAAGTTGTTGTCCATTGTTCATCCAGCGATTGGCACGCATCTCCGTGGCTTTGAAAGCAACGGATTGGAAAAACACAAACATCGGCCAGTGGCGATACGTGCACATTTGTGAGTGAGTGTCGTGGCTAAAGTTGTTCCTTCCTGAGAAAGAATCAGCCAGTCCTCCCGACTAATGTTAGGTTAGCCAGGGAAGCGTGGGAAAGGGGCCGGCCGGGCCAGCAAATGAGGTAGCGCCGGGTGGGAAGATTCACTTCCCAGGTGGTGCGCACTGTTTGTGGTTTCCCAGCTCCGGACCCGACCGGCGAGGCCAAGCACACCTGCAAGACAAAGGCCTTTTTACGTCCATGGCCAAAAAGTTGACGTCCAATTCCCCCCCGTCAATGGCACTAGAAGATGAGCAGGAGTTTGTCTGGCTGGTTTGTTGGCCAGTAACTGCACTCTGCTAATGATGCTATAAAAAGAGAAAATGACAGTAGAGGGAAAAGAATGCAGCAGACAGATATTTTTTCTCTCCTTTTTTTTTTCGTGGACCTGCACCCACGGTTTCCGTTGAACAGACAGACACTGCAAGAGATACTGTTTTTTTTGTATTTTTTTTTGTTTTGATTTTTTTTGTTTTGATTTTTTTTTCTCGGAGCAGCGCTCGTCTGTTTTTAGCTACAACATTCCTACCAATGCAAATCAGATAAATGACAGAGGTTTGAAGTTAGCTCTTTCTCTAAGTGGATTGAACAGATAAGTGCTGCTAGACAAGCTCCTCTCTTATAAATACAGCATGATTGACATGTACCGTAGCCTGGAATATGCACACAATTGTATTTTCTGCCATTAGTGGTAGGCAAAAGGAAAGAATGAACGGCCGAAGCAGAGTTGCCAGCATTAGACGTCAATTGACAACTTCTAACCCGTAGCTGAGGCCACTGGAGCCGGGGTCACGTGATGAGCAGCTCCCAATTGTAATTGAAAGCACAACGTCAATTAGAGCGCGGCGACCCGAGACCTCCCGGTCGGCCACCCGCGCCGAGCCCGTCTCCGGTCCCGGGAGGATCCGTCGGAGCGACGGTCGGCTCTGTGGGGCCGGCCGGGAACGACGGCGAGAGAACCATTAGTGTTGTCGGGATTTGATTGCAGGTTCCACCCTGCGCTGCGGCTGCCTCAAACACGCAATTATTCAATCGAGAGCTATTATCAGATGGCCGGAAACACGGCAAGAGTAAGAGAGAGAGAGAGATGACAGAGAGAGAGTAAGAGAGAGAGAGAGAGAGAGAGAGAGAGAGAGAGCATTCCGGGGATCGCTGAATTGAGCCGACGAGTGCTTTTACCAGGGCTGTGATTACCGGCGCTCAGTCGGCGCACTTAACCAGCCCTCCTCGCCTCTCTTTCCTCTGCCGCTCTGTCATTGAAAGAGAGACGAGGGAAAAAAAAGAAAAAAAAAAAGAGAAAGAAACGCCTCAGATTGTTTGAGTGGCGAAAATAACAGGTTTCGCTTGAGCAAATCAAGCGGCGGAATCCCAATGATTACAGGGGAATTGCCGTCATTTTAGACTGATAGTAGCAGAATTGACCTCATTTTTGAAACAAGTGTAGAAAATGGCAATTGTCGCAGGAGTCACTCAGTCCATCGTGGCTGGCTATTGGCTGGCTAGAAAATGGCAATTGTCGCAGGAGTCACTCAGTCCATCGTGGCTGGCTATTGGCTGGCTATTGGCTGGCTATTGGCTGGCTATTGGCTGGCTATTGGCTGGCTATTGGCTGGCTATTGGCTGGCTATTGGCTGGCTATTGGCTGGCTCCCTCGGGCGGCCAGGCGGGCCCGGGCCGTGATCGATGCTAGCCAACGTCAGCATTTTTCTCACTAATAGGGCCCCGAGCTGCGGGATACACCAAGCCTTCTCCCAGCCATGCCATTCTGGGCCACTGACGTCCAAATCCCCGCTGACGCTATTATGTCTGCCGGCGGCCCTTGCCTGTATATGTATGTTTACTCAGCTGCCACTCGCAATTCCACACTATTGCGAAATGCATTATTCATTGACTATTCAGTCATTTTGTTTTGAAGGCATTTGTGCCACATATATTTCATTCAAAATGGTAGACTATAATGGCATAGTATTAAAGTTGTAACCTAACCTAGAGACGGTGGAATGAATGATGCTAATTGAATGTAAAATATGTGTGTAATTCCAAAAGCCCTTCTGGAAGGAGTTCATTTATTGCGTGGAGGTAGGCGTGTATTTCATCCTTTCACTCTGTAAAGCTCGGGCACTTGTCGGGCGGATCATGGATATTTCATGTCAACCATTTGCCTTTTACGACATAAGTGCACGCTTCAAGCCAAAGTGCACGCTTCAAGCCACGGCGCTTAAAAGAGGAATGCCACGGTCGGGAATGAGATTGGCCCCAAATTGGCGGCACGTCGCACCTCGCCTCTCCTCACAGTAGAAGCTGGAAACTGGCAGTTGGCAGCTTTCCTTCTGCTATGATTGCTTTTGTTTGGTTTCCTGTAATAGAAACACAATCAAATTTTCTCTTCAGCTCAAAGCTCCAATGTTTTTTTATGGCAGCACGCACGGAAGCGGAATATGTAATATATTATATAATGTGGGGGTTGGAGCGCGACGCGCTAGAAACCAAGAAACGCATCTCTTGTGCTTTGATGAGGCTGACTGATCGTCTGCCAGGATAATAGACCAGCAACTTTTCAGTCTTGTACACGCTGTTTTAAGGATGATGGTGGATATTGTCAACCATTTCATTTCAACAAATGGGAATGGTGCTGTCAATCAATGGCAATGTCATTGACTATTTGGCTTCCCCAGTTTCAGACAATTTCTGCACTGCATGTGTGCTTATCGGGTCTGTCTCACAGTTCTCAGGTCCAGGGCTCAATCCCCGGCGGATTCTCAGCTTTCTCGGCGTAGTGTTTGCATGTTGCCCCGTCTTCACCAGACATGACTTTATTGTCCTGGTCTCACTGGGTGGGTGTGATGCCAGCTGACAGGAACCCCCATGCTCCATAACAACCCCCCCCTCTTTATTTTTCTGCTACATGACAGCGTGAGGCCAACCAACATCCTCCTCTTCCTCCTCCTCCTCCTTTTCAAAAAAATGTCTCCTCTTTGCTTAAGTTAACAAAAGGAAGGTTTCTTTCTTACACTATTTTTTATTTTTGCATGATTTAAATGAGGCAAAAATAACATGCTTTTTCTCTTAAGTTTATCATCATTTGGGGGGTGTTGTGCCTTCTCCCGCAGGCCACAAACATGAAAGCTTTCTCCCCAGCCTTTGAATGGCAAACTCTAGTCCTTTGGTAACCCGACGAAGGCCCCGCCCCGTCCCGCCCCGTATTAGACCACGTGCGGGAGAACATTTGCCCCAAATCCCTCCTGGCCAAGAACTGGAGTCATTTGGTATCTGTGGCCGTGGCCGGTTCGCCGGCTCGACGGCGCGGCGCTGAAAACAAGGGCGAAGAGGCTCTGATTTCCTTTGAGATGATGTGATTGGATTAAGCCGTGGCCATTGACTTTGCTTCTTAGCTCCAGTAATTGGTGGCAATGGAGGAGCCTGGTGTTCCCCCATTAGATGAAATCTGGGATTTCAGTCTCCTCGGGTGCTGATTCGTGCTTGTGTTTGTGTGCGTAGACGAGCAGACGGAACATGTGGGCGCACTCGCCCGTATTTATTTCTTACAAAGTGTAGGGATTCCCGAGAGATTGTCAGTTTGATAGCTCCTCTTTTCTTTTTCTCCTGCCGAGTTTCCTCAAAGGAGGCGCAATAAAAATGTAATTCTTCTGGATGTGTAGGCCAGCCAGTGGCTTTGGACATTCTTCCCCATCTGTGCTCTCTTTCAACAACAGCAACAACTCATGGCGCGCTGAAGGCAGCGTGTCCGTCTCATTTAAGTGGCGCCTTCAATCACTGCATTTTCTGGACTATAAGTCATGCATCTTTTATACAGGGCTACCTGGGCATACCAGCACATCGAGATACCAGGGACATTTCCAGCAAATAATCATCTGGAGATATAGATAGATGTGATTAGTGGGGGGTAAACTCATATTTTCGTGACACCCCAAGAAATGGACCGGAACGTAACGTTCTTCCACATTTTCCCGTTTTTAGCTTGTTTTTTTTCTAACACGAGTGGATGTCAGACTACCTTGAATTGAATGACCTTATTGTCATGATACAAGTATAATGAGATTTAAAGCTTGTCGAATTGCCGGCTGTCAATGGCGGGATGCGCACTAAGTGTTTTTCCAGCATTTTCTAGACGGATACGGGTTGTAGTAATCCCCTTTCCAGATTGGGAGCGCTGGGAGTCTTGGAAAATATACAAACAGCTTTTATCATGACAAATGCGGCATTCAAGAGAAGCTGAAAAGTAGGGCTGCTAGGATCGCTGGCCTTGGGGTACGTCGTCACCACGCCATTTCATTTGCCACGGTCACCTGAACGATTGACCCGACAATTGGCAACTGAAACCCGATTCCAAAACAGTGTAAAATGTACTACGTATACACGACATGCAGCTGTTCTACACACAGCCGTCACCTCGGCCCACATAATGAAAGCAATTTGAAAAATCAACATTGTAAATTCAGTGCTCAGACAAGAGAGTTAGCTAAAGTTAGGAAAAACAGACACTTCTTTCTAAATACCACACACAACATGACTAATGGTTTACAGAGGGGGGAAATATTCCTCCCTTATACATCTTATGTTTGTTTTTTCTTCCATTACTCAGCTGGATGAATCCAAATATTCCAAATGTTTTTGAAAGCCAAAAAGGGAAGCAATCTGTCCTCCGTGGAAGCGCATGCACACACACACACACACACACACACACACACACACGCACACACACACACACACACACACACACACACACACACATGGAAACACAGCACTCCAGGCCCAGAGATGGCGGAGCGTGCTCGCAAATGTTTTTTCTCAATTTGTAGGTAAAGAGGGCCAAAGCGCCCAGGCTCTGCTCTGTCATAGGAACGGGCATCTTTTCTAATTGGGACTTCTTTCAATGGGCTGGTAGCAGCTGGCCCCTTCCCAGACTATCTATCCCATAAACACAGCCAGCCCTTAGATCCCCGCCAGAGGTGAACTAAGGAGAGCCAGCACCTTTTTCTAGTTGATAGGCAGTCAACACATTCACATTAAGTCAGCCATCATCCCCCCCCCAAAAGATAGTATTTTGTATGTTTTTCCAAATGAATGTGCAGAGTCAGTTGCACGAAGGCAGCCGTGCCACACCCTTTGTTGTCAAATTTCACAGGCGGCTCCGGTGGTTTCCCTGGCTGCCGCTGGTAACCTTGGTGATGCTGGCGGAGATACGCTGCAGTCAGTGGGCGTCGCCAGGGCGTGATATGAAAGCTTATTGCGTGTGCTTGTCTGAGATCCTGATGCAGCGACTCCCCCCCCCGCCCGAGCGAGCCTTGATTTTGACGTGTCCTTTGACGACGGCATCGCTCTTCCGACGCACGGGTGTCTATCTGCGGGCTCGGAGAAAACGCAGAGTCATGCGAAAACCTGTGCGTTGATAGGTGCTGCTTCTGGTGGGGCTGCTGGTACTTGTGTGCTTGAGCTATTGACGAATTAAGGGTAAGCAAGCAGCCTCCTTGGAGGGAAGCTGGCCTCTAACGCTGGCACGGGGCCCCGTGAGGCCACACCCGCCGCACGTGTCCACTGTGAGATTTATGGGCGAATAATTGCGCTTGATCAACAGCAATTGCATCGGGGGATGGGATCGATACGCCGCAACGTGGGCCGTGCCCCGTACGCCGCTACACAATATACAAAGGGGGCCGCCAGAATAAGGATTATTGGACGTGAATTCTCGTTATCTTTTCCCCGAGCTGCCAATCTTCGGTCGCAGGGGGTGCTGGAGCTGGCGGGCTGTAGGCTGGCTACACTCGTAACCAACAAGCATACTTTGGGATGCTTTTACTTATTCAGCCAGGATACTTTTTTTTCTTCTTTTTTTTCCCCCCAACGACCTTGACTTCTCATTTTGCCTTAACACTCCTTCCCTTCCCTTCGCTTTGCTCCCCTTCCCTTGCTTTCTCTTCCTCCGAATCTTTGAATTTCAGCAAAGGGAGGTGATAACTGGAGTTCCCCTCAGGTTCCTTTTTAATCAAATATTTGACCTAATGAAGGCACTTAATTACTGGTTGCCAAACGCTGGAGGTGTCGGACTACTTTTATCCTCCTTTTCAGATTTCTTTCTATTTATTATTATCCTGACAAATGGAGTGTGCGTGTGTGTGCGTGTGTGTGTGTGAGGAATGGTGTTCTTTGAAGCTGCCTGTCCACGTGGAGCTGCATTGGCCACTTGGGAGCGTGGTGGCGGAATGGCATGTAAACTATGCTAATCCCAGCCGCTGTTGTGAGCAAGGACGGCCAAACTTTGCATTCTTTCAGCGACATGCCCCCAAATGCGACAAATCATGACCGGCTTTGCTGGTCAGCAGAGAGCAGAAAAATATGTTATCATGTTTGAAATAGCTCTTTAGCAGTTGAATAAGTCACATTTAGATTTAGGAGAGAATGGCACAGTTGGGAAGAGGAACCGCACCCATATTTTGGCCCACCATTGAACGTAAACCAAGCCAGATTTTTATGATTTTTGAGAGTGATGGGTGTGTGCGTGTGTGTGTTTTGTGCAAACAAGTTTGGATCAGCTGTTTGATATGCTCTGTGCATGGCTCAATAAACTGGCACAGCTGGTAAGAGCACATTACTCAGGCTTTGATGCTAACCTCGCTCAACAAAATGACCATCAAAATGTCCTCGTGGGCAAGAAAGATGGCGCAAAAGCACGAGTTATGAACAGAATGGCCAGCCGACACCAAAGCATATTTCACACACATCTCCATCCCTTTCTTTTCTTTTTATGGTCCGGACGAGCGTTGTTTCTTTTTGATGGTCGAAGCTTGCCTGCCGACGACGCCTTCTTTGTACTTCACATTGTTAGGCATTTAAAAAATAAATAAAAAATCTGAACAATGTTTAATATGGTCGGTACGAGTCTGGTTTTTAATATGCCGTTTAAACCATTCAGAAAGGGGGAATAAAAAAAGCTTTATCTAGCAAATCAGTTGCATTTGACAAGACGTTTTACAACAAGAGTTGCAGATGAAAAGTGCACGGCGCTTGCTTCATCTTGTATTTTCCCACTGAAAGAAAGAGAGCTGTCAATTTGTGCCAAACACGCACGCACGTACGCACGCACGCACACGTTCCGTCGGCCTTCGCCGGCTCGCCGTTGTTGTGACAAACACGTCGGAGGCTTTTCGCTTGTATTTCAAGTAGAACGAGGCATCTCCGTCCTCAAACGAGTCCCAGATGGGAAACCCGAATTTGGCGTGCACGCCAGCGCCAGCGACAGCGAGCGGGAGCGAAAGAAAACAAGAGGATATAAAAACACGCATGATAAACAGAGCAAACGTAGACCAGAGGGTGTTGTTGTGGTCTGATAAATAGCAACAAGGATAGGATTTGGCTCCAAACTGAGTCAGCATTTTCATCCCTTTTACTGAGGTCAAGACATGAATGCCCCCCCCCCCCCAAAAAAAGTGTCTTGACGCTCCCCCCCACTGTGTTGGAGGGGAAAAAAAGCCAAACGGCAAAGTTTTTAACCTTGCCGCTTTGTGAAGGAGGAGGCAACTTGTAAAGGCCAACCTTGGCCAAGGTTTGCGCGTCAATATCCATTTGGATTTCTGTCAAAACCTTTTCCCTCAGTCAAAGCCAATTCATTAAGAACAATGACATAAAGGCGCTTTACTAAATCTCAAGGGAGTTTGCCAGTAAAAAAGGCAGTATTATTCACGATAGAAATTCCAGTCCTAAAACATTTTTCTTCCTCCAATGAAAAAAAAAGTGTCAGATGCCATTAGCTTTTGTCCTATTATTAACACACGTGGAACAATTCTTCTTTTCTTTTTGGATTGTGGGACGGGAAGCTTTTCTGTCCTATTTTGTGCAAAACAGTGACATGCGCACCTTCTATCAAAAAAGTCCGGGGACGTTTTTTTTTGCCCTGGGCAATTCTTATCCCCCCCCCCCCCCCCCCCAGCATTATTAAGTGTCACCGCATCCACTCTAAAAGGCATTGGAAAAAAATATTCCAGTTAAACAAATGATGTCGTTGATGATTTTGCATGGGAGAAAGCCAGGAAAACCAACTTTCAGCTTCAATCTAATCTTCCAGAACACAATTTAAATGTAAAAAAAAAATGGCAAAATACATCTAAAACATCTGCTCCCGTCTGAGGCGCGATTCTGGGGATGAATTATTCAAAATAGTTTTTATTTAAACTTCCATTGTTTTTTTAGGGTTGATGTTTTGTGCCATTGTAGGTCGGCATCTTAGTGTTTGGCAAAAATGGAAGCCCTACATTTGTATTGGATGAACATAAATCATCTCAAATATATTCTCAGATGTGTGTGGCGGCAAATGAGCCCAGAGCGCCTGGCTTCTTCCACTCACTCCATCGTGGAGCGTCGACATGCCAGCCTAAGTGTGGGCTATGTCCATTGGTTAAATATTAAGTGGGAAGTGTCAGACTGGCTCGGGAGGAACTTGGCTGGTAGGCACGTCCACCTCCGGGTGAAAAAGCTTGCGATGTGATGGGGGGGAAAATACAGAAAATGGCTCCTTCTCCACATGCAGCAGCCAATGGCTCCTTCTTCACAGATGCCGACAACGGCAACATTTTGCGGGGAGGGGAGAAAAGACGTGAAATAGTCTTCTTCTTCTTCTTCTTCCTCCCACTTCTTTTCACCCGACTCGTCTGTCCAAGTGTGCCAGAGAAGTGTTGAGCTGCCATTATGAAAAATCCAGCATGTTTTCATTTTCTCTTCCTTTTGGGTTGCCATGGCGGCGGGACGTCCACTTGGCCTTCCCGGAGTCACCCTAGGTTTTTTTTTCTTCCCCCCCACTCCAGGGTTGGCGCGTCTACCTACGTTGGAAGGCGCGGGAAGGTTAAAAAGCCCATCTTGGACGGCGTGGGTGGGCATAAGATCATTTCAAGTTGTTTGCTTGTGTGTTTACGTGCATATGTATGTCTTTGCATTTGTTATTCATTTGAATGGCTTCATAACTAATGTTATCCCTTTTTTCTTCTGTTTTGCCCCCCGTCCGTCCGTCCGTCACGGGTTGAATGCCCGATTGAAAATTGGCTCATCCCTTATGTGAAGGTATTCATAACAATATAAAAGCTCCTGTGATGTCATCATCAGGAATTGTTCCAAGTTTACTATTCTATAAACAAATTGTTTTTCAGAAATGGCTTGGTTAAAATGGTTCAACTGGTGGGCAACACAACCGTTAAGACAGATTTAGGAGCGAGAATGTAAATATATCGCTGGTTGTTTTTTTTTTCCTCACATTCTCCCAGTGTATTGTTTCACGTGTTAAGTGCACATAATTTTCGTGGGAGACGGGATACACATTCATTCCACTGATAGTTTTGTTACAAAGCGTGAATATTTCTTCTCAGCTCGTAAGCACGGCTAGCCAACCACACTCTACTTGACCTCCGTTCCCGAGAACGGCCATCCACCCGTGATAGGTCAAAATAGGCAAGAGAGACCAGCCATTTGAGAAACAACAAGTCGGAAGAATTCATTAAAACAAAGACCAATTAGCCGAGCCATAAAGACTCTCCTCCTTTCAAGTGATGATACAGTAGCATTGAATTAATAACCCCCCAAAAAGATAAAAATACAAATAGGTAGGCTGACCGAAACCAGAAATGTTTTCGTCCTGTCTGATGCATCCATTATTCCGACTTGAAACATCATGCGTAAAAAGATACAAGGAAATCCCCACCTCTCAAAAGCATCTGTCACTTTGATCAAAACCTTGCACTCTTTCGTTACGCACGCATCTACGCAAGTCTTGTTTAAGCAATCCAAATATGATATATTAGACGGTTAGCATTTTGGAAGGCCTTCTTCTCATTTGACTTTCTTTGTGCTATACGCCATAGCACAACTTCCACATATAGCTGTACCCCTTTATCGATTGTATAGATACTAGATGACTCTGAATGTTTCAAAAAGCCAAATGAGCACTGACAAAAGCAAGAAAAAGTTTCTCCCTGCACTTTCTCCCTTCCAAGAGACAAAGAGAAGCCAAAGTCCAACATGTTGGGACAAAAATGAATAAGTAAAATCCCAAAGTCACACGTGCACATAATTCATGCGGCGCTGTCCACTTGAATTGTATGCGCAGCACCTCAGTGTCGGAAAGTGGAACAGCGCTCTCTCTTTCTCTCTCTCTCTCTCTCTCACTTTCCCTCTCTCCCTCTTTTGCATTCTCTTTCTCTGAAAATGAATGACTCTCTCATTGGGAGTGGCGTAAATATTTCAACAGTTTAGGCACCTGTGCTAAGCCTCGCCACGGCGCCAACATGTTGTTGACCTTTAATGCTAACCGACCTCCTCCTCTTCTCTGTTCTCTCCTAATCTTTGGCATAGACGGGCCCCAGCAACCCTGACACCCTTTACTAATAAATACATGAAAGGCATCTTGTATTTTCAGGCCATTTTTGAGTGAATTGAAAATACACTGTACTCAAGACCCACAAAAGTCATCAATTGTATAATCCATCCGCATTTTGGTTCTCGGCATTGCGGGCAGAAACGGTATCCATCATAAAAAGCACAAAATATAGCAGGGTGCCCAACTCTGTTTGGTTGGCACGCCAACGAGAGCTCATCATTATTTTTGGCCCCCGAGTGAAGATTGAGCGAAGCGCAGTTGGGAAGCCGGCCAATCTGGCAACCCTGACCGCCATGTTTCTTGGTGGATTCCATGCGTTGCAGCGCAGCAGCGCAGCCACTGGACTTTTCTTCCCTTGTTGCTATGACATTAGCTAGCTGTAGCCATCTCCAGCTCGTCTTGAGGGATGAGACTAAAGAGCTAAGACTTGCTATTTTCATTGAATTCCTCCATCTCCCCTTTGGCTCCATCCCCCCAGCCTGGGTCTGCCTGTAGTATAAACTTTTTTTGGAGGGGGAATGGAGAGCAACTCTAGTACGACAAGGAGACAAAGGACAACCAATCACTGGCAACTGGGGGCCATTTAGCGTACAATGAGCAGCTTGGCATGCATGTTTTTGGAATGTGGGAGGAGTACCCGGAGAGAAGCCACAACAGCCCAGGGGAGAACATGAAAACTGCCCACAGTGAGGAGCAACCTTGGATCGTACCCTCGGCCCCAGAAGTGTGAGCCCGAAGCGCCGAGCGCTCGACCACTGTAGAGAATATAAATGTTCCAGATGGAAATGGCGGTTTTGTTTTGGTGTAAGGGCACGCTTCTTTAAACGTGGGTCTAGGCTCGACCTTGATTTCCACGTTGACGGTCAGGCGCCTCATTAGTGCGAATCGAGAGGAAAGCGTTGAGTAAGAGGGGATGTGCTGCTGCCGCTGCTGTCCCATGGCACAAAACACACACACACACACACACAATGCACCACTCTGTCTTTGTGGTTTCACGCACCTGCTGACACCTGCACTTGTGCGAGAAGCTACACACACAAACACACGAATTTCTACATGTGAGCACGCCTCAGTCTGGCGGAGCCCCAGTCACTTGTCTCGCTGGCCTCACCTTCTGTTTGCGTGTTTTTCCTCTCCCACACACAGTCTGCCTCTCTCCCTCTCCGTCCATGCGTCCGTCCATCCGTCCGTCTCCGGTTTTCCTCTTTCTCGTATTCCCTAGCAGGCAGACGTGGCCGTCCACTGGAATTCCTTCCTTGGCCTCACTGTTTCCCTCCAGTGGCATCGTGAGAAAAAGCGCCCGGGCACACGACGACGGGTGACGGGGATTTTGCTCGAAATGCAAATGTCAAATCCAGAACAGATCTACGAGAAGCAGTAGTCAAATAGTTTGCACCTGAAGGTTGAAATCTGAGTTACACTTTGATCCGTGCTTTGGCCCCCGTTTTTTCGGACATGGGTCGCTGGCCACGGCGTAAAATGAGCTATGAAAGTGAACGGCCATTACAAAGACAAAGTGCTTCCATATTAGGAATATATTTTTTCAGCAAGTGAATCCAAATATATCGCTGTTGGCCAAACAAATATTTTGTGTGTTATTGTGGCAAAGCAATTGGAAGGTCTTGGCCTTGTTATGTGGACTCTCCAAAAGGTTTGACCTGCTCCTGGGATCCGACTTTTCTGACTGCTCCAGCAATTTGCTTGTCCCCAACTTTAACAGTGTGACAATAAGGGTTGGCGCTTGGTAAAACAACAGATACCTTCCAATCTCGTGTTGCTCATCTCACATGACCTACCAAAATCGGATACCTTGAAAGCAAAGACTGGACAAGATCAGTGTGGGGTGCTTGCTTTTCTTATTCTTTTTTCCCTGTGTGTGTGTGCGCGTGTGTGTGTTTGCCTTTCCTCTGGTACCCAGCTGTGCTAATTTAGTGATTATGCCCTCCCTCCCTTTTCTGCCCATTTGAAAGCACACAATTGTTAGAGATGGTCGGATGGCCTGCTTTGTTGACTTGACTGCATGCGTGCATGTTACCACCACACCGTGTTTCTTACATCAGGTTTGATGTTGTTATTTCATTCAAAGTGGATGTTATTTTTCTTGTGAAAAGCCCTCTTGCCTTAAGAATGATAGTTTAGTTAAAGCACTGGGCTTTTCTACTTTTTGTTTTCAACTCTTTCTCTCTGGCTTCAACATCAAGTTGCAACATTTTTTTTCAATGTTTATTTCCAGCTGGATCTCCATGTTGGATTCATTCATATTTTTTTTATTATTCGGGGAAGAAAAATGTCTCATAGAATGGCTGGCTTTTTTTACCCCCTTCTCTAGTCTCTTCCCTATTTATTTGCTAAAGTGGTCTGCAGACATGTGAGCCTAGTTTTGGCCCAAAGGGCGAGGAAACTCCCACTTGCTTCTTCTTGCGGCCCAGAGACAAAGCCATTAGCACTCTTGCCCGGCAATCGAGAGAGAGAGAGATAGAGAAAGAGAGAGAGACAGAGAGAGAGAGAGAGAGAGAGAGAGAGAGAGAGACAGAGAGACAGAGAGAGAGAGAGAGAGAGACAGAGAGAGAGAGAGAGAGAGAGACAGAGAGAGAGAGAGAGAGAGACAGACAGACAGAGAGAGCGAGCAGGTGTGTGTGTGTGTGTGGGGGGGGGGGGGGGGTGATTCTTCTCTTCGTGCAGTTGCTAGGTTACAGGTATGATAGATGTGGAGATATTGAGAGACACTGGAGATGGAGATGAGGTTGGGTGTGGATCTGGGAACTTGCTAGGAGGAGGAGGAGGAGGTGGTGGTGGGGGTGGGGGCTGGGGTCACGTCAATGGCTGACAGTATCAAGGAGGTTAGATTGAAGTATAGAGCTTACAGGGCTTTCCTTTGTCTTCTGTTGACTATTTTGTTGTTGTTATTTGTGCACTTTGTGGTGATACTTGTCTAATGACAATAACAGCATTTATTTCAGTTTTGTTTATTGGGATGTTGACATTTGCTCATTTCATGAGGGATTTTCTACTCTGGTGTGTGAATGACTTTTTTTTGGGGGGGGGGGGGGGGGTATTATCTTGTGGGTGTGTTCATCTTGGGCATGCAGGTTGACTTTTGTTATGTTGCTGTGTCTCAGGCTGTGATTGCTTTAGCTGGCTTTTGTATTCATCAACGAACGCTCCTGGTCATTGTTGATTTTGAAAGGCACATTTGACAGCCCCGTGGTGGGAAACCGGCCTCCCGTCCGTCATGGACGTGGTTCTGACCACGCTTCAAGTTTTCTGATAGTTTGTGGAAGGGGATTCAGGAGCCCCATGTGCAAACCTTTTGCTCCCGGTCCGTCCGGCCCGCTTTGGTGCAAACTGTGATGGAAAATTTAGGTCATTTAACTAACAATTTGCAAATGAGCTGGAGAAAGCCATGACGCTGTGGTGGCTGCCAGTGGCTTGCATGTGCTTTTCCAACGTGTCTGTGTCTCTGTGTGTGTGCACGAGTGTGTGTGATTTGAGTGTTTGTGGGCGGCAGCCAGATGCCAGTACGATTTAAGCCATAGAGGACTCAGTGACCCAAGCCCGTCTTCTTGCCCCACTCATTACATAGAGTGGTCTCTAAAATGTTTACAAAAACACACACACACACACACACGACACGTCATCTTACATTGTCAGTATGTTTAAGTACAGGATATAGTACTACACACTTGAGCGTGATGAAAAAGACTCACATTTTGGCCGTTGAAAGCTTTATTTATTGGATTGTGTCAGATATGGACTTTGTCCATTTTCAATGAGTTTGAACAATTTGCAATTTGCCATTCTACAAGAATGCCATGGGCAAAATATCCAAGTACAATAAATGAACTGAGGAATAGAGTACAATTTGGAATTTACAACCAGTTGGACTGGCTAGTTGAATAAAGAGATATGGGAAAAAACTCCTACATTAAACATCATGGGGATTTTGGAAAATGATTTGTGTCCATTCAAACCGGCCTTTGTGGGCAACAAAAGAAAGATGGATGAATGTATGCCAGGTGGCACAGCTAGAATGTTAGCTTCACAAGATGTTTTTTTTTTTCTTTTTCAACAATGACCAATATTTCCAGTGACGTCTGTCCTTAATCTGCCTCTTGAAAATGCCTGTGATTGTTCACAGCAGCCTTTCTTGTGGCAGGGATTGATTGTCCCGTGGTTCAAAGGGTCAATGAAATGGAGGATTACTTAGTGCATGTGCCACAAAGACACGCAAAGCAAATTTCAGAATATCCCAGCAAGCAAATTGCAATTGACCTCATCCGATTGGCCGTCGGGGAACTTCTAATCACTTTCTCCCTTTTGTGTTTTTCTTTGATTGCCAGCCAATGTGAGCATGCACTGACACCTTATTTAGATTTGTGTACACTTTTCCACTTTTCTATTCTTTCTTCTCAATAGATAGTAAAGATGTGACCAGCACCCCCGTCCCGCGTCTCATCCTTTTTTTTCTTCCTGATCGTACTGCTTGGTATTCCGGAGCGGCGCCACACGCGCCACGGCAGATCCATCAGCTCCCATCGTCATGCCGCACCACGGCTTGGGGAAGGGAGGGGTCGGGACAAATGGCGTACGGGTCAACGGCGAGTTGACGGGGTTTGGCGAGCAAAAGCCTGGGGCTTTAAAAAACCAAAAAAGAAAAGGAAGAAGAGCTCCAGATAAATGTGGGCCCTCCCCCCACCCCCAGATTGGTTTCACACTGAGAGTGACGCCTTGTAAATGATGTCCGTTTTGATTCCCCGTTGCTTTCACCCGTTGTCGTCTGGCCTCACGGCCAATCGGCAAAAGTCTATCAAAATATGGATGAGGAGTCTTTTTGTCCTTGGGTCAACCACACAGCAGAGAAAAAAGCCTTTTGAGAGCGTGACTCCATAAAATGCCACTGTTTCCACCTCTTATTTTGGTCACCTGAGTGAACATATTGCCAAAGCAAAGAAGTCATGGCGAGACATTTAAATTTCATTCACGTGTCAAAGTCAAATATCCCGATAATGTTCTGAGGTATAAAAAAAAAGAGCCCTGCTTCCCCCTTTCTTCAAAATTGAAATGGAATGTAGCAAAAGTGATGGGCGTTGCAACAGGCTGTGGTGTTTTCTTGCTGCGGTCGCGCTGACACGGAAAGAAAGCAGCTGCCTAACGACACCACAGACGCGGCGGCCAAGGCACACGCCCGCACGCCCGCACGCCCGCCCGCCCCCTTTCCCTGGTGTGATGATGGCACACGGGAGGGGAACGTGCGCCCCTCTTGTTGTTGTTGTTGTCTTAGATTTGCCAACTAGTTGCTCAATTTGGCCAGACAAACCATGTTGATGCGCTCTGCTCTGCGGGATGTGCTTTAAAACTGGCCAACTCCTACTTTTTGTTTGCTTAACATCTGACGTTTCTGTGATTTTAGGCTGGCATGATCAGGACCGAGCAAGACGAGTACTTTATCGAGCCGGTGGATAGAGGCCATGGCGTGATGGAGGAGGAGGCCAAAGGAGGGAGGACGCACGTGGTCTATCGCTCCTCGGCCGTAAAGAAGGCGCCCGTCCACGAGCCGCCGGGAGACTCCCGGCCCAGAGGTCAGTTTGACGTTGACGTTCTACGTGGAATGGCCGCCTGTACGCCACATTCCCCTCACTTTCACCATGTCTTGGTTTGTCACCAGAGACTTTGCTGTGGTGTTGATATTTTAAGAAGTCATGCTTGCTCATCCATGGATTTGGAAATGTACGCTTTCTGGAAGGAAAGATTTGCAAAAATCACTTGATTGCCATGGACTGTATTCTATTTCCTTTAAATTGTGTTTAAAGTTTTGGCTATCCAATCACTATTCCAGGGGGAAAAAAAGATGTGTTACACGCCCTTATTCTCAAGCCATTTATAGCACGTCCTCTTAGCTGGTGGCTGTCCATTTTTTTTTTGTTTTACACGACGTCTTCCTTCCCCCTTCCAAGCAATGGGAGGCATTAGCAAATGAATTAATAAGCCATCGGTCATTTCTGGAGCTGGACAGCAAAGTCATGTCATTCGCAGCCAATTATTGACCGCTAGACTCATTTCCTGGCTAAAGATGAAAGGACGGGGGGGTGGATGGGTTATATTTAGCTGGGCGTGATGAACGGGCAAATGGGATTGATCGCTTCCTCCTCCCGCCGCCGCCGCCGCCAACTTGGGAGTCGTCAATCGATGTCGGAGGAAGAGGAGAGGGTGGCTCTTGTAGTAGCTCTGTCTTCTTTGGTGGGTGGGTGGGCTGCTTCGGCCTTTTTCTTCCACTCTCCCGTTTGATTGGGCTCAGAAAAGGTGCATTTTTGGATGGGGCGCCTCGCCTGACTTTTGCCTTTTCCTTCTGTGCCGTTTGAAGAGATCCTTTCAGACGCCACCCTCATCTCCTCAGTGGGAGCCCAATGTGTCCGCCCGGACGCGCCGCCCAGGGCGAGTTAGGATGGCGTTGGCGTTGGCGGGGTCAAAAGGAGGTCGGCGCTTTTCTTCACGCCCATTTGACTTGCACACGGCTGTCCCCCCCACCCCCGTGAGCGGCAGACTTTTATTCCTATGGCCATTTCCCGTGTGGTCTTTTGGCTCGAGTCGGAGACACGGCACACGACATGGCACTTAGTGTGGACGCGTAGGTGGTGTATTCGTAGAACACCCTCCACAACTCGAAAACCAAGCACTAACCGACACACACACACACAGGAATAATGCCCGAATTGAGAAGATTCCCACTTTTCTGATCTTCCCGTTTGCCTAAAAGTCACTTGGCTATTGAAGATTTGCCATTAAATCCAGGAGCTTTCTATCCTGTCCAAGGTCAGGTGGATCTTTTTAACTGTTGTTTTGTAGCAGAATTTTCCACAACGCTACAAAGAATTTTGCACGTACTTGCGCCATCCTGCACTTTTTTTGAGAGGCAGACAGAAAAGTTTACAGGCCGAAGCCATGGTGAATCAATAACAGCTTCAGATCTTTCCACAAAAGCGCTTGAAATCCTTGCAAATATTTAAACATTGCCCCATAAGTGAGAAAAGCACATCCAATCAAATCAATCCCCGGACGGAGCTGGTTAGGCGCTTTTATGGACTCCTCCGCTAGGCACAAATCGTCCCAAAGGAGCTTTCTTTTTAAGTTGTTTTATTTATTTTTTGCTGATGTTTGGAGAACGTCCAGGTGTAGTCAAACCACTACTAATAATAGAGACAGATGATCCCGTTGAGGCATTTGGATCAAATGGAGAAGAGTGTATTCTCCGATTCAACTGCAGCAAACTCCCATGTGGCACATTAAAATGGACCTTTCTCTGAGCTGTCAAAGCAGCTGAATAAGAATCGATTCAAATTTTTGCCGCTTTGTCATGAATATGCAGGCTGAATAAGTGGACATTTTCTTGTTATTCTAGCAAAAATTGAAAATACTGACGGCATTTTGTTTACGCGGCTTTAGCGGGCGCGCCCGGCCGGGCGCGTCCACGCTTACGCGCCGCACACCTGACCGTGGGTGGTCGGCGTCCCGCGGTAGCCGCCGTTACGTAAGGGGGACGGAATGATGGGATGGTTTGTGATTTCCTTCCTCCCACCGCTGTCACTCACGCAGATGCAGACGCGGTTTAATGTGTCCCTCCTCCGAGAAGTGTGGGAGTCCACCGGGAGGATGCCACGGTGGCTTCAAAGACATTTTGAACGTCTCAATAGATTCTCGCGGCTTTTCCCCCCGCCATCCATTTAGCCATTGCGGGTACAACTCTCCAAGCGGGAACGCTATCGGCCCGTGTGGACGACGGGCAACGCGTCGCTAGCCTACGATATTTCTGTGCTTGTGTGTGAAGGCGGCGGATTTAGGCTTTAATCTGACGTGAATGACATTTTGATTGCTTTACGGTGGGGATGTTCAATATTTCAATGCAGTAATATTAGTGGATGGCCAATGCTTTCCTTGGTCTGGTTTCCACTTGTATTCATAATAAAGAATGATGATAGCAATCACTGCTTTGCATTCTGATGGCTTTCCATCCATTCCATGGTGTTCACAAATCAATGGATTCCTTGTTTTAGGCCTCCAAAGGGGAAGGCGCCATTCATTTAAAGTTGCAACTTTTGCAATTGAACTACCAGTGTTCCTCAGAGACTGAACAAGTGGATGATAGAAATGTGGCGTGGCAGCCCTTGTTACCTAACCTACGTATTTTAAGACGGGAGAAATGGCAAGCTAGGCTTTTCTCTAAGTCAGCTAATATTGAATATTATGATATAATGTTGAATCCAGCAATGTTTTAGCACACATTGTTTCAGCCCTGATAAAACAAATTTCAGATCAGATCAGATTTAGTGTGACATTTGCAGTCTTGCCAGCTCTCTCCTTTTATTATATCCTATTGTGGCACGACAATTAGAGTGGTTGGCTGTATGTCTCAACATGCCCCGTCTGTGATGGGCTGGCGAAAAATTCAAGGTGTCCCCTAGCCCGACGGCGCAAAAGTTGGCGGGGATAGGCTGCGGCACCCCCGCGATGGAACGCGCGGACACGCACCTCGGTAAGCGGCGGCCTACTCGGCACGAAAACAAGAGAGATAAGAAAGATACGGTTTGCCGCAATACAATTTGGCTGTCGATAGTATGTGGTTGCGTTGAGCTGTGGTTAAAAAAGAGGAGAAGAACGACGACAGAAAGTGGGGGACGGAGGCGGATACGACGTGGCCGTCTCTCCGTGGCAGGCGTGTTGCTCTCCCCGTCTGGGTAGTTAGCGCAGAGATTGCCAATAAATAGTGGCCGCTGGCCTTCGGCGTCACCAGCAGAGAGAGATTTGTGTCCTGGCGCCTGATTGGCCCACGCCTGGGGACAAACCATCCTGTTAATCAGGAAACACCGTGAGGACACATGGGCCGCGCGCTGAAAACGCTCTCCTTGAGTGAGAGACGGACAGACGCTCAACCATATT